>NC_072005.2:59214166-59550833 GCF_028885655.2 Pongo abelii
TCAGTAGACTGGGAGCTATACATGGACAGGAGCAGCTTCATCAGCCCACAAGGAGAGAGATGTGCAGGATATGTGGTAGTAACCCTGGACACTGCCATTGATGCCAGATCGTTGTCCCAGGGCACTTCAGCCCAGAAAGCCGAGCTCATTGCTTTAATTCAGGCCTTAGAACTCAGTGAAGGTAAGACTGAAAACATTTACACTGACTCTCAGTATGCCTTTTTAACCCTCCAAGTGCATAAAGCATTACATAAAGAAAAGGGCCTGTTGAACTCTGGAGAAAAAGACATAAAATATCAGCAAGAAATCTTGCAATTATTAGAAGCAGCATAGAAACCCCACAAGTTGGAAGTCATGCACTGCAGAGGACACCAGCGAGCTTCCACCTCGGTTGCCTTAGGGAATTCCAGAGCTGACTCAGAAGCTCAAAAAGCAACATCCACACTCTACTGGGCATCAGTCACAGCCCCCCTGCTCCCTCAAGCACCTGACCTTGTATCTACAAGGTCACAGTTGTACTGGACAACAGTTGTACTGGGGGTGCATGAAACCACCCATCTAGGTCAGGAGTCACTTGAAAAGTTGTTAGGCTGGTACTTCTACATCTCACAATTGTCAGCCCTTGCCAAAACTGTGGTGCAGCGGTGTGTTACCTGCCGACAGCACAATGCAAGGCAGGGTTCAGCCGTTCTGCCCAGCATATAAGCTTATGAAGCAGCCCCCTTTGAAGATCTCCAGGTGGATGGAGTTCACAGAAATGCCAAAGTGTAGAAGTAACAAGTATTTACTAGTTTTCATGTGTACCTACTCTAGGTAGGTGGAGGCTTATCCCACACGAACTGAGAAAGCTCGTGAAGTAACCCATGTGCTTCTTCGAGATCTTATTCCTAGATTTGGACTGCCCTTACGAATCGGTTCAGATAACAGGCCAGAGTTTGTGGCTGACTTAGTACAGAAGACAGCAAAGGTATTAAAGATCACATGGAAACTGCATGCTGCCTTCCGACCTCAGAGTTCTGGAAACATGGAGCAGATAAATCGGACTATCAAAAATAGCTTAAGGCCTTACGAAAAATTACACAAATGATTTCAGCCCAGGTAAATGAGAGATGCCCCATTAGCTTATTCTCCTCAGTTCGCTCTTTCTCCCCAGGTGATCGAGTGTGGATCAAGGACTGGAACATAGCCCCTGTGTACCTCCAGTGGAAAGTACCCCAGACCGTCATCCTGACCACTTCCACTGCTGTGAAGGTAGAAAGAATCCAGTCCTGGATCCACCACAGCCATATAAAACCTGCAGCGCCTGAAACCTGGGAGGCAAGACCAAGCCCAGATAATCCCTGAAAAGTGACCCTGAAGAAGACAACAAGCCCTGCTCCAGTCACACCCAGAAGCTGACTGGTCCTACGCATGGTCGAAGCATGAGGAAGCTCATCGTGGGACTCATTTTTCTTAAATTTTAGACTTGTACAGTAAAGGCTTCAACTGACCTTCCTCAAACTAAGGAGTGTTCCCAGTGTATTCATCAGGTCACCGAGATAAGACAGCAAATTAAAACACTCTTTCTGTTCTATAGTTATTATGAATGTACCAGAACCTTAAAAGCATCTTATTTGTATAATTCCACTCAGTACAAGGTATGTAGCCCAGGAAATGACAAACCTAATATGTATTATAACGCATCTAAACCCCCTGCAACCACCGTTTTTCAAATAAGATTAAGAACTGGTCCTTTCCTAGGTGATACAAGTAAAATAATAGCTAGAACAAAAGAAAGAAGAATCCCCAAACAAGAAACTTTAAATTTGATGCTTGTGCAGCCATTAATAGTAACAAGCTCAGATTAAGATGTGGATCTCTTAACTAAGAAAGGAGCCACACAGTAGAAAATAAATATGTTTGTCATGAGGCAGAGGTCTGTGAAAATTGTGCCTATTGGCCATGTTATTTAGGCTACTTAGAAAAAGGACAAAAAAGACCCGGTTCACTTTCAAAAAAAAGAAGCCAACCCCTCCTGTGCTAGCAGTCACTGTAACCCACTAGAACTAATAATCACTAATTCCATAGACCCCCGTTAGAAAAAAAGAGAAGGTGTAGCCCTGAGGATCAATAGGACAAGGGTAACCCCCCAAGTTGCCATTTTAGTCTGACGAGAGGTCCACAGGCCCTTTCCCAAACCAGTGTTTCAAGCCTTTTATAATGAGCTAAATCTGCCAGCACCAGAGCTTCCAAAAAAGACAAGGAACTTGTTTCTCCAGTTAACAGATAATGTAGCTCATTCTCTCAATGTTACTTATTGTTATGTATGTGGAGGAACCACTATCGGAGACCGATGGCTCTAGGAAGCCCGAGAGTTGGTGCTCACTGATCCAGTTCCTCACACAATTCCAGTTCAGAAGGCCCAAACTAGCAACTTCTAGGTCCTAAAAACCTCAGTTATTAGACAATACTATGTAGCTAAGGAAAGAAAAAAACTTCACCATCCCCGTAAGAAAGCTCAATTGTCTAGGACAGAGGTTGTACAACAGCACAACAAGGACAGTCACTTGGTGAGGCCTAAACCATACTGAAAAGAACTCATTAAGTAAATTTTCTAAATTACAGACTGCCTAGGCCCATCCAGAATTTCATTGAGACTGGACGGCTCCCGCTGGACTATACTAGATCTGTAGGCACAGAGACCCATCTCCAACAACAAAGAAGAAAAGGAAAAATCTGGGTCCTGGCTCTGGGAATCTAAGGCCAATTAACGTGAACTTTGCAAAACTAGACCAAAAGGAAAAACCCCATCTCCCTACCCGGAGTAACAAAGGATCAAAGGGTACTTTCCCTGTAGCCCTCCCACTTCCACCACGTCTTAGATGGAAAGGGAAAGAGGCCAGGAGTGGCCGCAAAGCACCGGCCACCCTGGGGCTGCGGGGCTGCAGTGCTGTGCTCCACGGGCCGACTAGAGCGAGGCTGGAAAGCGCTCTTGCCCAGGGCGAGAATCCAGCTCGCGGGTGAGGACTTGAAACAGCGCGAGGCGGGAGGACGCGTCAGGAAGGGTTTTGCAAAGGAAAGTTTCGCAACAGGAGGTGTCTGCACGGCCCCACTGCAGAAAGACAGGGGACGGGACCAGCCTCAGGGCGACTTTAAACTCAAAAGGAAGCGACTCACGGACTCTCACCCAGACGTTTCAATTTGCTCTGGGTTGAGAAAAGAGGGGCCGGAATTTGCAGGTCTGTGGGGACCCCACGTCCCCCATATAGCAGCACCAGAGAACTGGGAAACGCACATGCCGCGGTACAACTGTCAGTCCACGCCATCCGCTTCCGGGTCTGTGCCAATCAGCGCAGGACAGAAGCCGGACCTGGGCCAGATCCCCGAAGAAGTGGGCGGGGCCTGGGCGAGGCCGGGGCGGGGTGCAAAGGACAAGGGGCCTGGAGTGGGAGAGAAGAGTCTTGGGCTGTGAGGAGTCCGCGGGGGCGGGAAAGGGGCGGGGCCTGAGCTTTTCTCCATCTTCCTCTGCGCGCGTCTGTTTTCCTGGTTTTGGAGGTGAAACCCGCCAATGAGGCTGGAGCAGCTCAGCAGTCAGGGAAATAGTACCTCCCTGAGAAGTCGCCGTGTGGCGGTAATTGGACCCAGGAAAGTTCCTTGCTATTGAAATTAATTTCAGCAATTTAATTCCAAAGCCTGGAAGTTGTCTAGGGCAGGAATGCAAACTAGAATGCGAAATGCAAAGCCTCGCCTGAGCGAAAGGTACAATTTCATGCTGACGGTCCACAGAACAGAATAGAAATCCTCTCCCTTTCAATTCTCCATTCACTGGAGTGGGAGAGTCCACCCTGTGCTCAGCTCCTGAGACTTCCCTAGGGCCACCCGCATGGGGTGCGGAGCGGAGGGTTCAGGCCAGGGAGGAGTGAGGTCACCACCTGCTGCTTAAATACAGCAGGGATGCGGGCGGGGTGGCAGGAATCTGGGGTCCCAGCTACTCAGGAAGCAGGGGCGAGAGGATCGCTGAGCCTGGAGTTCCAGGCCAGCCTGGGCGACAAAGTAAGACCCTCTACCCTAGAGCTCCCTCCTCCGTCTCAATAAACAAAAAAGTGATTTAAAAAAAAGTACTGACATTGTAACAATGTATATATGTAACATATATAATATATATAATAACATATATAATAAATAACATATATAATATCTTATATGTAACAATGCATATAAGTTGCCCAGTTGTTTCTTACATTTATTTCATGCTGCACTTAAAATGAGTTATTTTTGTCGTGGAAAAGAGTCAAAGTGTAAAATATCTTAAGAGATTTCTTCTAAGCTAAATATGAATGACCCTCAGGAGGTCCTGAGAACATGTGTCCAAGGTGATGGGGAACAGCTTGTTCTTAGACATTTTAGGGAGGCATTAGACATCAATCAAATACATTTAAGAAATACATTGCTTTGGTTCAGAAAGGCGGGGCAACTCAAATCGAGGACTTCTGGGCTACAGGTAAATTGAAACATTTTCTGATTGACAATTGGTTGAGTTTGTCTAAATACCTGAGATCCATGGAGAGGAAATGTTCACGTCAAGGTAAAAGATTGTGGAGACCTAGGTTGTTTTCAAGTCTTCTATCGGCTGTCCTTAGAGATAATAGATGACAAATGTTTTCTATTCAGACCTTTAAACAGTGCGAGATTCTTACTTAAATCTCTTCAGTATTGGTAGGACCTAGAAGAAAAAGATCTAGCTATGTTAACAGAGATTCTTTACAGATGCACATGTACCCCTCACAAAGAACAGCTTTGTAGTACCATTTCAAAATATGGCACAGAAACATGTTTTGGGGTAAAATATTTTGACTTTCTTCTTTGTCACATGTTATTCCAGAGTCAGACTGGAAAGTAAGACAGGATATATAGGACTAAATAAAACCCATCTGATGAGTATTTATGGTTTGTAGGGCATGACTCCCTAGACCCTTTAGATAGGAATTTGGGCAAGATAAAAAAATCAGACCTTAGTCCTCATTCTCAAATTCTTTTTTTTTTTTTACATAATTCCTAAATGTATTGTAATATCAAATTCACTTTATGTGCCTTCTGAAAATAAGTAGAAAATGTACTTTTTATCTTCAGATTGTAATTTTTTTTTTCCTAGAAACAGGACCTAGTTCTGTCACCCAGGATGGAATGCAGTGGCGGGAACACTGCTCACTGCAACCTCAACCTCTGGGGCTCAAGCAATCCTCCCGCCTCACCTCCCAACTAGCTGGGGCCACAGGCCCTCACCACCAGGCCTGGCTAATTTTTTAATATTTTGTAGAGTCGGGGGTCCACTATGATGCTTAGGCTGGCCTTGAACTCCTGTACTCAAACAATCCTCCCACCTTAGCTTCCCAAAGTGTTGGGATTAAAGGCAAGCCACCATACCCATCCAATTGTAATCTATTTTGGGTGTTTTCTTTGTTGTTCTTTCCTAAGTGTTCTATCAGGTGTGAATAACAAAGGCTGTAAAATAGGCAGTCTTCAAACATTGGGATTTGTTTTCATATAGAGAATAATTATATTACTAAGGATACATTGCAGTCAGGTTGTTCTGTTTTACATGGGCCCTGAAAAAAATATAACTAAATTACAAAATTGGCTGGACAAAATGGCTCACACCTGTAATCCCAGAACTTTGGCAAGCTTAGGCGAATGGATCACCCTGAGGTCAGGAGTTTGAGATCAGCCTGGCCAACACAGCGAAACCCCATCTGTACTAAAAATACAAAAATTACCTGGGCATGGTGGCACGCGCCTGTAATCCCAGCTACTCAAGAGGTTGAGGCAGGAGAATCGCTTGAGCCCAGGCAGCAGAGGTTGCAGTGAGCTGAGATCTCACCACTGCACTCCAGCCTGGGCAACAGAGTGAGACTGCATCTCAAAAAAAGAAAAAAAAATTATAAACTTTTAAATCACCGTATTTCTGCATGCAATAATCTTATGGCAATATCTGTAAGTTAACATGTACTATGAACTATATTTTTCACTCACATCCCTAGTTATCGAAGGTTTCATTTATCAAACACTAGTAATTAGCTAAAACATAATTACATTTAGGAAGAAATTAGCATATCTAAAATATTAGCAAGTTTAAAAAAGCATAATGTGGCCAGGCATGGTTGTTCATGCATGTAATTCCAGCATGATGGGAGGCCGAAGCAGAAAGATAGCTAGTGGCCAAAAGTTGGAGACCAGCCCAGGCAACATGGTGAAACCTCATCTTTATATTTTAAATATTTATGTATTTATGTATTCATTTATTCATCTTTGAGATGGAGTTTCATTCTTATTGCTTAGGCTGGAGTGCAATGGTGTGGTCTTGGCTCACCACAACCTCTGCCTCCTGGGTTCATGTGACTCTCCTGCTTCAGCCTCCCGAGTAGCAGGTATTACAGGCATATGCCATCATGCCTGACTAATTTTCTATTTTTACTAGAGATGGGGTACCTCCACGTTAGTCAGGCTGGTCTCGAACTCCCGAGCTCAGGTGATCGCCCACCGCGGGCTCCCAAAGTGCTGGGATTAGAGGCCTGAGCCACCGTACCCAGCCTCTATGTAGCTTTGTAAAAAATCCTTGTAGCTATCTTGTTTAGGAATAAAATGGGAGACAGGTTTGTCTGACACAGTTCCCAGCTTGACTTTTCTCTTTGGCTTAGTAATTTTTAAGTTTCTTTCACAGCCTTCTGACAGACACAATGCTTTGACACACTGATATTGCTTTATATAGATTTTCCAAAACAATAAAGTCCAAGGGTCTATCATGAACTGGGTTAGCAGAGGCGAGAAGATTCCCAGAAGACTCCTGATCTCAACCAATCCTCCCACCTCAGCCTCCCAGTGTGTGAGGACCACAGGTGTGATCCACTGAACCCAGTGGAGTCTCCATCTCAAAAAAAACCCAAAAAGCAATACAGGAATTAAGGTACTCTATGGAATTACATCATTTGACCTTTTTTTAAATGAAAAGTCTCACATATTTATTACTGAACCCAGCCAACCAACGTGTTCATAACAGATTCAGAGAGAAAAAATGTATTCCCAAAAAAACATGTGCAACTCTCCAGATAATGGTGACATTTTCTGCTTGATATGGTAATGTGATTGTAACACTCAGACAGCATAAAAATGTGTGCCGTCTCATGTGCAATTCCTTATAGACACAGATTGGTTCTTCTCCAATGTCTCCTTTTAAAGTCGTACCTGATTTTATTACCAGTTTTCATCTGAATCCACTGGGGAATGGAACGATTTTGCTTTTCTACTTGGCCAGGAATTGCTTAATCCTGATAGTCTTATGAGAAGATCTGGTGAGAAGCAGAGTCAAGTACACACCACGATGGTGGAGAAAGGAAGAGAAGGGGCTTGACATCTATTTTTTTTTTTTTTTGAGAGAAAGTTTCACTCTTGTTACCCAGGCTGGAGTGCAATGGCACCATCTCAGTTCACTGCAACTTCCACCTCCTGGGTTCAAGTGATTCTCCCACCTCAGCCTCCTGAGGAGCTGGGATTACAGGTGCCTGCCACCATATCTAGCTAATTTTTGTATTTTTAATAGAGATGGCATTTCACCACATTAACCAGCCTGTTCTCAACCTCCTCACTATTGTTTCTGCTATTCGCTGTCAGTCCTCTTCATTGCGGCACAAACAAGATTATTGTTTTTTTTTGAAACTGATGTGGATTGTCTTTCTGCTGCTCCATGTGTAACCTTCAACATTGTCTTCTCCCAACTCAAAATTAGTTATCCATTTACAAACGGTTGGTTTCTTTCGGGCATCGTCCCCATAACCTTTTAATAAAGCATCAATGTTATCATCATTTGTCTACCCAAATTTTACCATAAGTATTCTATTTTTGAGACATGCTGGAGTGCAGTGGCAAGATCACAGCTCACTGCAGCCTCAATCTCCCAGGCTCATGCCATCCTCACGCTGCAGACTCCACAGTAGCTGGCTCTGCAGACATATGCCACCATGCCCAGTGAATTTCTGTATTTTTTGTGTAGAAGGGGTTTTCACCATGTTGCCCAGGCTGGTCCTGAATGCCTGGGCTCACATGACCCACCTGTCTCGGCCTCTGAAAGTGCTGGGATTACAGACCTGAGACACTGCAACTGGTCTCATCATAAATTTTATGTTTCCTCTTGTTTCAATTTTAGCAGAATTTATATTGCTTTTATAGAGTCTCTTTTCAAATTCGTGTCTTATCTTTCTCAGTGCCTCAAACTAGAGCCTGTTCAGACATGTTATAACAGATTTGTATCAGTTTATTTTGGTGCAAAAACTGTGAAATTCATGCACAATTTTCCCATAATATGTATTTTTCCATAAGCTTCTTGAAGACCCCTTGTACTAGAAAACTGTATTCAAGAGGATATATAAAAGGATTGTAGATATGCAAGTGCCATTTACTTCTGGCATGCAAGGATGGTTCAACATATTCAAGCAAATCAATGTGATATACCACTTGAACAGAATAAAAGATGAAAACCACATCATCACATCATCTCAACAGATGGAGAAAAATCATTTCACAAAATTCAGCATCTGATCATCATAGAAATCTTAAACAAAATAGATAGAGAAGGAAATTTACCTCACCAATAGAAAGACCATTGATGAAATGACCAATGTGGAAATAACCAAGCAGGGAAAATGGAATGCTTTTCCTGTAGGATCTCACATGATGCAAGAACGTTCTCACTTTTCCTATTCAATAAATACTGGATGTCCCAGCCAGAGCAATGAAATAGCAAAAGAAATGAAATGCCTCAAAATCAGAAAAAGTAAAATTATATTTGTTTGTAGATGACATGGTCTTCTGCATAGAAAATCACAGAGTCAACCAAAACACTACTGTGACTAATAAACACATCGGTAGATTTGCACAGTACAATATCAGCACCAAAAATTAGTTGAATTTTCATACATTAACAATAAACAATTTTAAATGAAATATTAAAAACACTTCCATTTGCTAGAGAATTTAAAGTAAGAAATAGGAATAAATGGAAAGAAGTGAGAAATTCATACACTGAAATCTACAAACATTGATCAAAATGATTAAAAACATATATAAAAATATAACCCATATTGATGTTTTGGAAAATTGATACTGTGAAATGATTATATAACCCAATGTGATTTAGATTCAACACAATACACATAAAAGTCCCTATCAGTTTTTGTTGAAGAAACAAAAAACAGACTGGGAAAAGTGCTCACCTCTGTTGGCCAGGCTGCTCTCAAACTCCTGATCTTAAGTGATCTACCTGTCTTGGCCTCCCAAAGTGCTGGGATTACAAGGTGTGAGCCACCGCACCTGGCCTAATCCTCTTAACATAAACACTTTGATCTCAATTAATGCTTGAACTCAATGTTAAGTCAACTCAAACTCAAGTCAATGCTGATTTCAATCTAACATCAATTAGTGCTTGATGGTTTGCTATACTCATTGCATTTGGAATTATTACCTCAAAAATGAATTTCCTGATGTCCTGCAAGGAATGACCTCAGACTAAAGACCTTGCCACACATATGACTTTTGTAAGATCTGTGTCTAGTATGGATTCTCTGATGTGTAATGAGGCATGAACCTGAAATAAAGGCTTTGACACAATCGTCACATTTGTGAGGTTTCTTTCCTGTATGAATTTGCCTATGTTTTGCATAAGATGAAGCTTGACTGAAGACCTTGCCACAATCATGACATTTGTAAGATTTCTCTCCAGTAGGAGTTCACTGATAAACTGCAAGGTATGAACGATGTCTGAAAAATTTGCCACAATATAACATTTGTAAGTTCTCACTTCATTATGGGTTCTCCAATGATTTGCAATGGTTATAGCGTTACTGAAGACTTCATGACAATCATTACATTAGTAAAGTTTCCCTATGACATGGATTGCTTGATAGTGAATAAGTGTTGACTGACCACTGAAGGCTCTGTCACACTCATTACACTTGTACGGTTTCTCTCCAGTGTGAATTCTATTGTGTTGTGCCAGGTGTGAATCACACCTGAATGCCTTGTCACAAACCTTACATTTCTATGGTTTCTCTCCAGTATGAACTCTCCTGTGTAATTCAAGGTGTGAATTGAAATTGAAAACTTTGTCACATTCTTCACATTTGTAAGGTTTTTCTCCAGTATGAAGTCTATGATGACGTTCAAAGTTTGATTTTCAATTAAAAACCTTGCCACAGGCCAGGCACGGTGGCTCACGCCTGTAATCCCAACACTTTGGGAGGCCGAGGCGGGCAGATCACGAGGTCAGGAGATCGAGACCATCCTGGCTAACACAGTGAAACTCCGTCTCTACCAAAAATATGAAAAAATTAGCTGGGTGTGGTGGCAGGTGCCTGTAGTCCCAGCTACTCCAGAGGCTGAGGCAGGAGAATGGCATGAACCCAGGAGGCAGAGCTTGCAGTGAGCCAAGATCGTGCCACTGCACTCCAGCCTGGGTGACAGAGCGAGACTCCGTCTCAAAAAAAAAAAAAAAAAAAATCTGCCACAATCATTACACTTGTAAGGTTTCTCTCCAGTATGAAGTCTATGATGACATGCAAGGTTTGATCTGTGATTAAAAACCTTGCCACACTTGTTACACTTGTAACATTTCTCTCCGGTATGAATGACCTTATGCATTACAAGAGATGAAATTTGAACAAAGGTCTTGCCACACTCATTACACTTGTAAGGTTTCTCCCCAGTGTGAATTATAATATGTTGTGCCACGTGTGAATCACATCCAAAAGCCTTGTCACAAACCTTACATTTGTATGGTTTCTCTCCAGTATGAATTCTCCTATGTCTTTCAAGGTGTGATTTGCACCTGAAAACTTTGTCACATTCTTCACATTTGTAAGGTTTCTCTCCAGTATGAAGTCTATGATGACGTGCAAGATGTGCTTTTTGATTAAAAACCTTGCCACATTCATTACATTTGTGAGGTTTCTCTCCAGTATGAATTGCCTTGTGAATTACAAGGGATGACTTGTAACTGAAGGTCTTGCCACACTCATTACACTTGTAAGGTTTCTCACCAGTGTGACATCTACGATGGCATGCAAGGTATCGCTTCTGATTAAAGACCTTGCCACATATATCACATTTATATTGTTTCCCTCCTAAATGGATTATCTGACTTTTTTTTAACAGTGAGCTACAGTTAAAGGCTTTGCCACTCTCATTACATTGGAAAGATTTTTCTCTCATGTGTGCTTCCTGTTTTTGTGTGAGTAATGAAGAATGGAGGAAATTATTCCCATACTTATTAGAAATATGGGTTTTAGGAATACAAGAAATTCTTTGGGATGCTGAAACTGAGGAAGCATCATTGACAGACTTCTCAACTTGACTATCAATTTTCCCTTTGCTCTGAAATATATGCAGTTCAGGCAGATGTGAATGAAAGCTTAATCCAAGCTGATCTTTAATAGGCTTGTTTCCAGCATGCCTTTGATCATCTCGGTCTGTACTACCAGTCAACTTTTTTATTTCTGTCATGAGTGCTTCGTGGCCATTTCTTTCATCTTCTTGCCACTGAAACTCAAAGTCCTGAAAATCTTTCTCAATTTCCTGGAAGGAAAAATCTCGAATGTGATGACTTGCTTGTCTTTGCAATGTCTCTGTGTGGAACACTTCTGTATTGCCTTGCCCTCTTGATGAGAACTTCCTTGTCATGCATTTGGAAGAGACAGCTACAAAATATAAACACCAATAGGTTTCCAATTAAGTGCAGATGATAAATAATACTGAAATGTGTAAATAGGACACAAAAAACAATATTTATTTTGAAATTCCCAAACATGATCTTCAAAGTTTAAGAACACAAAAGGAGTAAGATTCTTTAATAAATAAAGGGTGATTACATGTTCTTCAAGTCATTTCTATGGAAGCCCATTCCCAATATCATGACGAAACACTGACAGAGCACAAACATGTGCAAGCCTAAAGTAAGGAGCGTTTTTCCACTGTGACTCTAAAGTGTATCACAGTTTGCAAAAAGCATATTACTGTCACATTGAAGAAGGAAAAAAATATGTTCTTCATATTTACAGCATATTTAGAGTATACAAATAAATGCTAAAGACCAGATAACATACTATATTGGTAAATAATCCACAACAAGCTCTTGTAAGGATAATCAAAATCAATGGAAATTCTATATTGTCAAACAATCACAGCACTGAGAAGATAAGAAAAGAATATAAAAATTAGCCAGGGGTGGTGGCCCATGCCTGTAATCCCAGCTACATAAGAGTCTGAGGCACAAGAATCACCAAGAGGCAAAGGCTGCAGTGAGTCAATATCGCACCATTGCACTCCAGCCTGGATGACAAAGTGAGACTCCGTCTCAAAAAAAAAAAAAAAAAAAGGCAGGGCATGGTGGCTCACACCTGTAATTCCAGTACTTTGGGAGGCAGAGGCAGGTGGATCACCTCAATACAAAAAGTAGTCGGGCATGGTGATGGGCACCTGTAATCCCAGATACCTGGGAGGCTGAGGCGGAAGAATTGCTTGAATCCGAGAGGCAAAGATTGTGGTAAGCTGAGATCTTGCCACTGCACTCCACCCTGGGCAACAGAGTGAGACTCTGTCCCCAAAAAAAGAAAGTGTGAATACCATATTTTTCTGAATAACTGTGAAAAATTTCCTATATCCATGTGGAACAGGCACTTTGTGACTTTTTTAAAAAATGTTTGTTATTTTTGTATTTTTGAGATGGAGTCTTGCTCTGTCACCCAGGCTGGAGTGCAATGGCACAATCTTGGCTCACTGCAATCTTTACCTCCTGGTTTCCAGTGAGTGTCTTGCCTCAGCCTCCTGAGTACCTTGGATTACAGGCAAGAGCCAGCATGCCCAGCTAATTTTTGTATTTTTAGTAGAGATGGGGTTTCACCATGTTGGCCATTTGGGATTATGGGCATAAGCCACTGCACCCAGTGGCACTTTGTGACATTAATGAGTGCAGCATGTCAGTTATATTGCATGCCACATACTGAATACTCACATGTAAAGTCATAAAATTCAATTAATAAAATATTGTAACTAATGATAAAACAGGAAAATAATATGTACATATATAAAGCCTGCAGAATTGTAAACAATTTCCACTTAAGAAAAAAGCCACAATTTCTACTTACCACCAGCACACAATATAAGAACTGAATTACATGTTAAGATCACTACCTTCTGATTTATGAGGTCAAGAAAATATGCAGCATTGCCAGGAGCGGTGGCTCACGCCTGTAATCCCAGCACTTTGGGAGGCCAAGGGGGGTGGATCATGAGGTCAGGAGATCGAGACCATCTTGGCTAACACGGTGAAACCCCGTCTCTACTAAAAATACAAAACATTAGCCGGGTGTGGTGGCACATGCCTGTAATCCCAGCTACTCGGGAGGCTGAGGCAAGAGAATGGCGTGGACCTGGGAGGTGGAGCTTGTAGTGAGCAGAGATCACACCACTGCACTCCAGCCTGGGCGACAGAGTGAGACTCTCTCTCAAAAGAAAAAAAAGAAAAGAAAATACACAGCATTACAATGAATAAGCATTGACTAACTGCCAGGTGCAGTGGTGCATGCCTGTAATCCCAGCACTTTGGGAGGCTGAGGCATGCGGATCACGAGGTCAGGAGTTCAAGACCAGCCTGGGCAAAATGCTGAAACCCCATCTCTACTAAAAATACAAAAAAATTAGCTGGGCATGGCAGAAGATGCCTGTAATCCCAGCTACTTGGGAGGCTGAGGCAGGAATCGTTTGAACCCGGGAGGTGGAGGTGTCAGTGAGCTGAGATCGTGCCACTACACTCCAGCCTGGGCAACAGGATGAGACTCAAACTACTCAACTACTTCTCAAATAAGCTTTGGTATGATTGATATTCTCTAATAGGATATTCCTGCAGATGCAGACTTTGAGAGAATTTAGTCATGGGTGTTGACTACTCATGAATGGGACCACTGCATTTATAAAAAGAGATATTAAAGGGTTCACTGACTCTTCTTTCCGTGTCAGGACATGGCAGGAAGATGGCTGGTCTAAATCATGAAGAAGTCTCTCACCAGGAACCAATTTGGCTGGCACCTTGCTCTTGGATTTCCCACTTTCCAAATTCATGAGAAATAAATTTCTGCAACTTAAGCCTCCCCATTTAAGCTATTTCCTTTTTTGTTTGTTTTTGAGATGGAGTCATGCTCTATCACGCAGGCTGGAGTGTAGTGGCATGATTCTCCTACCTCAAGTCATTCTCCTGCCTCAGCACAGAGTCACTCTGTCACATGGGCTGGAGTGCAGTGGCGTGATCTTGGCTCACTGCAACCTACACCTCCTGGGTTCAAGTGATTCTCCTGCCTCGGCCTCCCAAGCAGCTGGGATTACAGGTGCACGCCACCATACACAACTAATTTTTCTATTTTTAGTAGAGATGGGGTTTCACCATGTTGACCAGGCTTGTCTTGAACTCTTTACCTCAAGTGATTGGCCTGTCTCATCCTTCCAAATTGCTGGGATTACAGGTGTGAGCCACTGGGCCTGGCCCATTTTTGGCATTTAGTACATTAGAGGTTTCACTATGTTGGCCAGTTTGGTCTCAAACTCCTGACCTCAAGCAATCTACCCACCTTGGCCTCCAAAAGTGCTGGGATTCGAGGGGTGAGGCACCATGACCAGCCAGTCTAAGCTATTTCTGACAGGACAGTGAAATGACTGAGACAGGAACAGGAGACTCTCATCATCATCACCGAAGGCTGACAAATCTTATTAAACAAACGAAGTTAACAGTCTGTACTGTAAAACTTGCAATCCTTGAAGCCATCTAATAGCACTAATGTGTTAAAAACCTTGAGACAGGCCGGGTGCAGTGGCTCATGCCAGTAATCCCAGCATTTTGGGAGGCTGAGGTGGGAGGATCACAAGGTCAGGAGACTGAGACCACCCTGGCTAACAAGGTGAAACTCTGTCTTTACTAAAAAAAGATACAAAAAATTAGCCCAGCATGTTGGCACCCACCTGTACTCCCAGCTACTTGGGAGGCTGAGGCAGAAGAATTGCTTGAACCTGGGAGGTGGAAGTTGTGGTGAGCTGAGATCACACCACTGTACGTTAGCCTGGGCATCAAAGCGAGACTCCATCTCAAAGAAAAAAAAAAGGAAATGAAACAAGGCTACAGAGTAACTCCAACACACAAACATATATAAAGTTCTCCAGTAAAGGTAAATAAAAAAACAGGTAGGCCGGGCATGGTGGTTCATGCCTGTAATCCCAGCACTTTGGGAGGCCGAGGCAGACAGATCACCTGAGGTCGGAAGTTCAAGACCAGCCTGACCAAAAAAGAGAAACCCTGTCTCTACTAAAAATACAAAATTAGCTGGGTGTGGTGGCCCATGCCTGTAATCCCAGCTACTTGGGAGACTGAGGCAGGAGAATCACTTCAGCCCAAAAAGCAGAGGTTGGGGTAAGCTGAGGTTGCAGCATTGCACTTCAACCTGAGTGACAAGAGCAAAACTGTCTCATAAATATATATTAATTAATTAATAAAAGGACAAATACAGAAACCGGCATACATATACCTTTTCTTCATAACTAAACTTTTTTCATATTATTTAAAATAAAAAGGCATGAAAAAACACTGTACATATATGTTAACTGAAATGCAACATATACAGAAATAATTCTGACATAAATAAAAAAAGTTCTAGTGGAGAGGGAGTAGTTTTTGCAGGTTATCAAATACTTCTGTTTTTTGTTTGTTTGTTTGTTTGTTTTTAAGATGGAGTCTTGCCCTGTCTCCCAGCCTAGAGTGGAATGGTGCAATCTTGGCTCACTGCAATCTCCACCTCACAGGTTCAAGCAATTATCCTGCGTCAGCCTTCCGAGTAGCTGGGATAACAGGCACCTGACACCATGCCCGGCTAAGTTTTGTATTTTTAGTAGAAACGGAGCTCACAACATTCACCAGTTTGGTCTCGAACTCCTGATTTCAGGCGATCTGCCTGCCTCCACTGGGATCACAGCCACCCACCACCGTGCCTCATTAATTTTTGTAATTTTAGTAGAGACGAAGTTTTGACATGTCAGCCAGGTTGGTTTTGAACTCCTGACCTCAGGTGATACACCCACCTTGGCCTCCCAAAGTGCTGGGATTACAGGCATGAGCCACTGCACCCAGCCAGGTTATGAAAATTTCAAGTTTCATTATTATGCTATAATTTAAGGTGTTTAACATACCTGCAACAATAAACTCTGCCCAAATATCTATACAACACACTTCACTTCTGCGTACTAAAAGGAATGGACACTAATGTGGTTGTTATATTCACACTGGAATCATGTTTAAACCACTTATATATTTACTAAGAACTATGAGACAAAACTATTTAAAACAATAACAATGGTTGGGCCATGGTGGCTCGCGCCTGTAATCCCAGTGTTTTGGGAAGCCAAAGAAGGTGGATCACTTGAGATCAGGAGTTTGAGATCAGCCTGGCCAACATGGTGAAACCTCGTCTCTACTAAAAACACAAAAATTAGCTGGGCATTGTGGTGAGCGCTTGCAGTCCCAGCTACATGGAAAGCTGGGGCAAAAGAATCCTTTGAGCCCAGGAGGCAGAGGCTATGGTTAGCCAAGATTGCACCACTGCACTGTAGCCTGAGTGACACTGTGAGACAAGGAAAAGAAAGAGAAGAGAAGAAAAAAGAACAGAGAAATAAGCGGGGGGGAAAAGATGTCTGTTCAGAGATCTCAGGATTTAACCTTTTTTTCCCACAGAATTCTCCAATTGCAGAGAGTTTCCCTACACATTATTTGAAGGTGGAGCTTCCACTCTGCCCGTCTGAGCTCTTACCTGCATTTACACCTGTAATACATTCCCACCCATCTGGATTTTTTTTTTTTTTTTTGAGACAGAGTTTTGCTCTTGTTGCCTAGGCTGGAGTGCAATGGCGCAATCTCAGTTCACTGCAACCTCGGCCTCCTGGGTTTAAGCAATTCTCCTGCCTCAGCCTCCCGAGTAGCTGGGATTACAGGCATGTGCCACCACACCTGGCTAAGTTTGTATTCTTAGTAGAGACGGAGTTTCTCCATGTTGGTCAGGCTGTTCTCGAACTCCCAACCTCCGGTGATCCACCCGCCTCAGCCTCAAAAACTGCTGGGATTACAGGCATGAGCCACTGTGCCCGGCCCTGGATTTTTTTTTTTTTTGCTATTTTCACTTCACACTCCACAGTCCAGGGCTCTTTCCCTTGCTCCAACATAGAGATAACAGGTCAGAAAGAGGCTCCTGCTTATAAAAAGAAAGAACCATAATGTGCTGGAGCTTTTCTAGAGTCCCAGCCCTATGTTTCCATAGGAAAGAAGACATTACAGATGGATCTAGGAAAATATTTCACTAATTCCTCCACTGACTGCCTCCTTCTGAATGCTTAGGGAGCACTGTAATATGTAATATGTGGACATCGAGCTGTCTTCCAAGAACTACTGAATTGAAAGCACAGGAGAAGCAAACAGGGAATTGGGTATCTTTAAACTCTATCAGAAGGTTTTGTTTTTGTTTCTTCAGAGTCTGCCGCCTGGGCTGGAGTGCAGTGTTGTGTTTTCAGCTCACTGGAACCTTGGACTCCTGGGATCAAGTGATTCTCTTTCCTCAGCCTTTCTAGGAGCTGGGATTAGAGGCATGCACCACCACACCAGGCACGTGCCACCATGTCAGGCTAATTTTTATATTTTTAGTAGAAATGGGGTTTCTACATGCTGGCCAAGCTGGTCTCAAACTCCTGACCTGAAGTGATCCACACACCTAGGCCTCCCAAGGTGCTGGGATGACAAGTGTGAGCCACCACGCCCAGCCTGCCATAATGTTTTATGCCTACTTTAGTTCTGGAACCCCAAATGAGGTATCATGAAGAATGCAGAACATCTAAGCAAAGGGGACAGTGAAAGTCCAGATGCTACATCATGAAGCTTTTCATTTCAAAATCAATACGGCTTCCATTTTAGTCAAGGAACAATGGGGCTCCCAAGAGAAACAAGAGAAAATGCAAAGATACACAAGGGCACATCCCCAGGAGGGAAGTTATCCTCACCCAGGGAGACCAGGTTCCTATAATTCTCCAGCATCAGGTCTCTGTATAGAGTCCTCTGAGCAGGGTCCAGGCATTTCCACTCCTCCTGAGAGAATTCTATGGCCACATCCCTGAATGTCAATAGACCCTGAAATGAAAACACATTTTAACCAAATGGTTATGGGAGGAGTTCCTATCTTTACAGAAAATGAGAAGAGGAGAGGGGAAAGCATGGATTTAATTGTAGAGAATGTTCTGATATCTGAGTAAGGGACTTTTCACCACATGTCTTCCCAGTTGTCTTTGATTATATTTTTTGAAGAGATCACCACCTGCTGCTTAAACACAGCAGGGTTGTGGGTGCAGAATTGGGAGCCTGAGGTCCCAGCTACTCAGGAGGCAGAGGCGGGAGGATCGCTGATCATGGGGGTCCAGGCCAGCCTGGGCGACAAAGTAACACTCCCTTGCACAGGGCTCCCTTCCTCATCTGTCTTTCTCTCCCTTTTTTTTTTTTAAAAAAAAAACAACAAAAAAAACTTTTTTAAATAAAATATTTGATGGTATGACATAGGGATCCAACATTATTCTTTTACATGTGGATATCCAGTTACTTGTCCCAGCACGTTTGTGGAAGAGATCTATTACTTCCTTTTTTTTGTTTAAGTCAATTTTTTTTTTTTTTTAGACAAGGATATTGCAACTATCACTTAAAGTCTGGTGGCACATTCTTTAGGAGGTCCTTAAGGCAATATATTTAATTTACAATTTGATTTGATGTTAAAGTTTTTTAAAACATCACCTCAAACTAGATGCTCAAAATAATGCCCTCACAATAGTCTTTGTAAAATGTATTCAGATGTTTGATAAAAAATAATGGTGGCTTTATATTACAATAGCGCTCATTAGCACCACTATAATTAAGGGTCTACCAAGTTTCCAGCAAAACCACCTATTTCTTAGGAGTTTCAAAGGTCACATTGGCTTTAACCAGTTGGGTCTTTTTTAAAATATACTTTCACCTGCCTCAGCTTCCAGAGTAGCTGGCATTACAGGCGCGCGCCACCATGCACGGCTAATTTTTGTATTTTTGGTAGAGATGGGGTTTCACCATGTTGGCCAAGCTAGTCTTGAACTCCTGACTTCAAGTTATCCGCCTGTCTTGGCCTTTCAAAGTGCTGGGATTACAGGCATGAGCCACCGTGCCTGGCCCAAGAAATTATCTTTATTTTACTTTTTAAAAGCTACAAAAAAAAAAAAAAAAAAATTGAAAACAAAGATCTTCCCCCAAATGAGAAATCTTTTTCATGAAGATAATAGAGAAAGAAATAAAAATGATTTTATTAATAAATAAGCCTTAGACCAGAATGTGATGGGAAATAGAGGCAAACTGCGAAGAGACTGAAAAGAGAGAAAGAAACTTCACTGTTTTGTACAACCCATTAAGTGCATGTTTTCAAGATAAACACTAATCAGTCCTCAGGAAAGAGGACTTGACAACACCCTTGGTCACACATAGTTCATCCTGGCTCTACTTGGTAATGGAGGTGACCATCTGTGTCAGCTAATTAGCTTCATCCCGAGGGAGGGGAAGAAACCCTAACCCATGTCTTTTTGACAAGTGTGAGTTTTACAACATGGCGACAGGTGCCCTCTCTGGTGAGGCTTTTACAATCCGACAGAAACTGATGTCAGCAGTAAGTAATAAAATTTAGAATATATGATTAAGTAGAGAGTTAATGTGAACACAACGCTTGAAGAAAGCCACCTGGAAACATCAACGCCAAATGAATGGGATCGGCGTTCCCAAGTAGAGACGTTACGGTTTTACACACATAGGGAAAGACAGAGAAGCTTTAGCAGAATCACCACATTTTCTATTCAAGACCAGTGCATAGGTTGCAGCAACTTGATTTGTTACAGATTGATACACTTCAAGGAAGGTTACTTTATCTCTCCAGAAGAAGGGACAATGATCTGAGGAGGTCTTTTCTTTGGAGCTGCCTAGTCTTTCTAATTACTTACAGGAAAACTCTTAGAAGTTGCGCCTGCATTCCACTGGACTGAGGTTGCATGACCACATCCCTCTCAAGGCTCAGAATTATTTAAAGGTCCATAGCTTTCAATTGGAATTATTTGGGCCGGGCGCGGTGGCTCACGTCTGTAATCGCAGCACTTTGGGAGGCCGAGGCGGGCGGATCACGAGGTCAGGAGATCGAGACCATCCTGGCTCACACGGTGAGACCCCATCTCTACTAAAAATACAGCTCCTTCCTTTTACCTCGTTGCATTCCTGAGAACAAGGTGGGTCACCAGCAGCTGTGCTGGAGCCACCGGCGAAAATTCGGCCAGGGTTCTCGATCTTGTCGCGTCTGTACAAACCGGCACGGTCTGATCCGGAAATATGGCCTCAATATGTGCTGCCAGTGTTTCCGTCAGTACACGAAGGGTATCGGTTTCATTAATGGACTAAATGATCTTCCTTCATAGGATTATCCAAGGCATCTACTCAATGAAAAACCATGATAGTTCTTTGTATGTAAAATAAACATTTGAAAAAACAAACAAACAAAAAAACACAAAAAATTAGCCGGGCGTGGTGGCGGGCGCCTGTAGTCCCAGCTACTCGGGAGGCTGAGGCAGGAGAACGGCGTGAACCCGGGAGGCGGAGCTTGCAGTGAGCGGATATCGCGCCACTGCACTCCAGCCTGGGCGACAGCAAGACTCCGTCTCAAAAAAGTAAATAAATAAATAAATTGGAATTATTTGAGGTTTGAATTATTTAATTTCCTACTGAGATACAGGTACAGATAGTTGTTTGCCTTGTTGTTTGCCTTTCAAAGAGAGCTCCCAAGTCCTTCAGAAATACACACCTGGGCCGGTCGCTACGGCTCACGCCTGTAACCATAGTACTTTGGGAGAATGAGGCAGGTGATAGACTGAGCTCAGGAGTTAAAGACCAGTCTGGGCAACACGATGAAACCCCATCTCTACTCAAATACAAAAAAATTAGCCGGGCGTGGCGGCTTGTGCCTGTAGTCCCAGCAACTTGGGAGGTTGAGGCAGGAGAATTGCTTGAACCCGGGAGGTGATGATTGCAGTAAACTGAGATCGCCCAACCGCACTCCAGCCTGAGCGACAGTGAGAAACTCCATCCTCAAACCAAAAAAAAAAAAAAAAAAAAAAAAAATGGATCATTAAGCTGAAAAACAAAATTAGTTTATAAAAAATACCACTTCAGGGTGGGCACGGTGGCTTACGCCTGTAATCCCAGCACTTTGGGAGGCCGAGACGGGTGGATTGCCAGAGGTCGGGAGTTTGAGACCAGCCTGACCAACATGGAGAAACGCCTTCTCTACTATAAATACAAAATCAGTCGGGCGTGCTGGTGCACGCCTGTAATTCCAGCTACTCGGGAGACTGAGGCAGGAGAACGGCTTGAACACCGGAGACGGAGGTTGCGGTGAGCTGAGATCGCGCCATTGCACTCCAGCCTGGGCCACAAGAGCAAAACTGCGTCTCAAAAAAGAAAAAAAAAACACTGCAGAAGACAGAGAAAATGCACTTACAAATTCTCTAAATAAATGTCCAAAGAAAAGAGAGAAAATGAAAAAAAAAATCTCTTCCTTTATTTTCAAAGGAGGAATTATACATCTCATTTATTTGTTTGTTTGAGACCGGATCTAGCTCTGTCATTCAGGGTGGAGTGTGGTGGTGAGATCAGTGCTTACTGCAGCCTCCAAATCCCTGGCTCAAGTGACCCTCCCACCTCAGCGCCCCTAGCAGCTGGGACCACAGGCGCGCATCACCACATCTTGTTGATTTTTTCGATTTTTAGGAGAGACGAGGTCTCACTATACTGCCCAGGCTGATCTCGAACTCCTGGGCTCAAGCGATCCTCCCGCATCGGCCTCTCAAAGTGCTGGGATTACAGGTGTGAGCCACCGCTCCGGGACCTGACTTTATTTCCATGAAATAGGAAATTCTTTTTCACCTCCTGTGTGTAATAGGCAGTTTTGCATGTCACCCTTCAGTTTCCATTATCCACTTAAACAACCCAGGACCTTGCTTAGTTTAATGAGCCGCCCTAATTGTCAGTCCCCGCTGCAACCAGCGTCCCACTGCACCCCTTTACCGAGGCCCCTGCACTCTCCCCAACCCTGCCCCAGACTGAGGGGATCTCGCCCCGCCTGCAGGACTCTACCAGCTCCAAAAAGGTGCTTTGCATTAAAACCATTTTCAACTTAAGAGGAAAAACGATTCAGCGTTCGGTACCGGTGGCCCACTACAATATGTTGTTTTTACCTTAGATTGAAATATTAACTTCATTTGAAATATTAACTTAAAACGGGCAGGAAGCATCCCTGTGCTATTAGGGGTAATATCACCGCACACCAGAAACAATCCACCAATCAGAACCCGGAGGATCCAGTCCTGGAGGGCAAGAGGATGACAGCAGGCGACATCTGTGGCCAAGTTGAATAGAGAGTCCGGACCCCCCTCCTCCAGGCCCCACTTTTCAGAACAACACCCCTTCCAGACTCCGCTCTCAAGATAAAGATACCCCTCTGGCCCCGCCCCTTCCCGCTGTCCCGCCCGGCCCCCAGGCAGCCTCCTCCCTCTTGCCCCGCCCCAGTCCCGTTCCAGGCCCAGTCCCCAAAGCGGCTTCCACCCTCTCGCCCCGCCCAAGCACCTGTTCTGGCCCCGTCCCCTCGGCGACCTTTCCCCCCTCCCGTTCTGTCCCCGTCCGCTGTCCAGAACCCGCCCAGACAGGGTGGAGGACCCGCCTACGGTTGTTCTGCAGCGCCCGGGGCTGACTCAGGTGAGTGTTTTTTGTCTTTCTGCTTCAAACCTGTCTTTCGCAGGACCCCAGCCCCGAGTCCAGCCACACCAGGAATCTGGGTGCTTCGGGATGTTGAAATCCCCACGCGAGTTTGTGCAGTTGTCAGGGAGTCCCAGCTTCGCCATGGGAAGCTCACAGACCGGATGGCCCTGCAGCTTTTGTATCGTTTTAGACCCTGTCCTCCGCCTTTCAAGACCCTATTGCCCTTTTCAGTAATCCCGGTTGGCAGCGTCTGTGCGCCTCACCCTTCATCCACCCATGTTTCCCAGCTGTCAGCACCTTTGTTCTCGTGATCGCTGACTCCACAGTGTCCATCTTTGCTTGGCGTGCTGGATGAGGACTACGAAATTCCTACTTTTGTGAGAATTAGATCAATTTTTTTTTGTATAACGTTCACTCGTTTTGTTGCCTAAAATGGGGTCACAGTCCACACCTCATGTTAGAGTTCTTGGATCTTGTGCAGTAAAGAATTCAAGGCGAGTGTCCGAGTGCCGTGAGGAAAATTCAAGTTCCCAGCTTGAATTTTCCTTTGGCTTAGTAATTTTTATTTTCCTTTCTCAAGCCTGTGGCAGACGTAATGTTTTGACACACTGATATTGCTTTATATAGATTTCTTAACAGCTAAAGTCCAAGGGTCTGTCATGAGCTGGGTTAGGGGAGACGAGAAGATTCCCAGGAGACTCCTGGTCTCAAGCAATCCTCCCACCTTAGCCTCCCAAAGTGCCAGGACCACAGGTGTGATCCACTGAACCCAGTGGAGTCTCCATCTCAAAAAAAACAAAAGAAGGCAAAACAGACATTAAGGTACTCTACGTAATTACATCATTTGACTTTTTTTTTAAATGAAAAGTCTCACATGTTTACTACTGAACCCAGCCAACCAAAGCGTTCATAAAGGATTCAGAGAGAAAAAATATATTCCCAAGAAAACATGTCCAACTCTCCAGACAGTGGTGACATGTTCAGTGTAATATGGTAACGTGATTGTGACCTTCAGACAGCATAAATGTGTGTGCCATCTCACGTGCAATTCCTAATAGACCCAGTTTGGTTCTTCTCCAATGTCTCCTTTTGGAGTTGTACCTGATTTTGTTACCAGTTTTCATCCAAATAAACTGGGGAATGAGACGATTTTACTTTTGTTTCTTGGCCAGGAATCTCTTAACCCTGAAAGTCTTGTGAGAAGACATGGCAGGAAGCTGAGTAAAGCACACACCATGATGGTGGAGAAGGAAAGAGAAAGGGGCTTAAAATTTTTTTTTTTTAAGACAGAGTTTTGCTCAAACTCTGAATAACAGCCTGTTCAGACATGTTATAACAGATTTGTACCAATTTATTTGGGTGCAAAAACTTTGAAAATCATGCACAATTTTCTCATAATACATATTTTTCCATGAACTCCTTGAAGACCCCTTGTACCAGAAAACTATATTAAAAAGGATATAAAAAGGATTGTAGATATTCAAGTGCCACTTATTTCTGAGATGTATGTAGATGACATGATCTTCTGTGTAGAATATCATAAAGAGTCGCTGGGCATGGTGGCTTATGCCTGCAATCCCAGCACTACGAAAGACCAAGTCGGGTAGATCACCTGAGGTCGGGAGTTCGAGACCAGCCTGACCAACAAAAAAATCCCGTCTCTCCTACAAATACAAAATTAGCCACGCATACTGGCACCTGCCTGTAATCGCAGCTACTCAGGAGGCTGAGGCAGAAGAATTGCTAGAACCCAAGAGGCAGGGTTGTGGTGAGCCGACATTACACCATTGTACTCCAGCCTAGGCAACAGAGATGGGTCTCAAAAAAAAAAAAAAAGAAAAAAGGAAATCACAAAGAGTCAACCAAAATACTACAGAAACTAATAGAGACATTCAGTGTATTTGTAGAATACAATATGAGCACCAAAAATTTGTTGAATTTTCATACATTAACAGTAAACAATTTTATAAGAAAACACTTCCATTTTCTAAAGAACTTAAAGAAATACTTAGGAATAAAAGTAAAAAGACGAGAAGTTTCACCTTAAAATCTACAAACATTGATCAAAATGATTAAAAACATATAAATAGAGATACAACACATATTGATAGATTGGAAAACTTATTATTGTTAAATGATTATATAACCCAATGTGATTTAGATTCAACAAAACACCCATGAAAATCCCTACCAGTTTTTTTAAAGAAACAAAAAACAGGCTGGGAAAAGTGGCTCACCTCTGTTGGCCAGGGTGCTCTCAAACTCCTGACCTCAAGTGATCTACCCGTCTTAGCCCCGCAAAGTGCTGCGATTACAGGCATGAGCAACCCCACACAGCCCAGTCCTCTTAACATAAACACTTTAATGTCAATTAATGCTTGATCTCAATGTTAAGTCAATTTAAACTCAAGTCAACACTGAACTGACCCTAATCTCAATTAATGCTTGATGGTTTGCTATACTCATTACATTTGGAACAATTATCTCAAAAATGAATTTTCCGATGTTCTGCAAGGAATGACCTCAAACTGAAGACCTTGTCATACTTATGACATTTGTAACATTTCTGTTCAGTACCGATTCTTTGATGTCTAATGAGGTGTGAACATGAAGTAAAGGCTTTGCCACAGTCATCACAATTGTGAGGTTACTCTCCTGTATGAATTCCCCTATGTTTTGCATAGGATGAAGCTTGACCGAAGACCTTGCCTCAATCATGACATTTGTAAGGTTTCTCTCCAGTATGAGTGTGTCAATGAACTGCAATGTATGAACGATGTCTGAAAAATTTGCCACATTTATTACGCTTGTAAGCTCTCTCTTCATTATGGATTCTCCAGTGATTTGCAATGGTTGTAGCATTACTGAAGACTGTATGACAATCATTACATTAATAAAGTTTCCCTACACCATGGATTGCTTGATGGTGAATAAGTGTTCATAGCCCACTAAAGGCTTTGCCACACAGATTACACTTGCAAGGTTTCTCTCCAATGTGAATTCTAGTATGTTGTGCCAGGTGTGAATCATGCCCAAAAGCCTCATCACAAACCTTACATTTGTATGGTTTCTCTCCAGTATGAATTCTCCTATGTCTTTCAAGGTGTTATTTGGGACTGAAAACCTTGTCACCAGCCTGACCCACATGGAAAAACCCCCATCTCTACTAAAAATACAAAATTAGCCAGGCTTGGTGGTGCATGCCTATAATCCAGCTACTTGGGAAGGCTGAGGCAGGAGAATTGCTTGAACCTGGGAGGCGGAAGGTGCAGTGAGCTGAGATCACACCATTGCACTGCAGCCTGGGCAACAAGAGCAAAACTCCATCTCAAAAAAAAAAAAAAAAAGAGCTATAATTAGAGGGTTTGCCACTCTCATTATATTAGAAAGATTTTTCTCTCATGTGTACTTCCTGTTTCTGTGTGAACAATTAAGAATGGAGGAAATTATTCCCATACTTATTAGAAATATGGGTTTGGGGTCTGCAAGAAATTCTTTGGGATGTGTGAAATCAAGGAAGCATCATTGACAGACTTCTCAATTTGATTAGCAATTTTCTCTTCAGTCTGAAATATGTGCAGTTCAGGCAGATGCGAATGAAAGCTTATTCCAAGCTGATCTTTTTTTTTTTTTTTTTTAGACGGAATCTTGCTCTGTTGCCCAGGCTGGAGTGCAGTGGCTCCATCTTGGCTCACTGCAAGCTCTGCCTCCCAGGTTCATGCCATTATCCTGCCTCAGCTTCCCAAGTAGCTGGGACTACAGGCACCTGCCACCACGACCAGCTAATTTTTTTGTATTTTTTTTTAGTAGACACGGGGTTTCACCATGTTAGCCAGGATAATCTTGATCTTCTGACCTCGTGATCTGCCCACCTCAGTCTCCCAAAGTGCTGGGATTACAGGCCTGAGCCACTGTGCCTGGCCCCAAGCTGATCTTTAATAGGTTTGTTTCCAGTGTGCCTTTGATCATATTGGTCTGTACTACCAGTCAACTCTTTGATTTTTGTCATGGGTGCTTCATGGCCATTTCTTTCATCTTCTTTTCACTGAAACTCAAAGTCATGAATATATTTCTCAATTTCCTGGAAGCAAAAATCTCCACTGTGAGGACTTTCATGTCTTTCCAATGTCTCTGTGTGGAACATTTCTGTATTGCCTTGCTCTGTGGATGAGAACTTCTTCATCATACATTTGGAAGAGATATCTACAAAATATAAACACCAATAAGTTTCCAATTAAGTACAGATGCTAAATCATACTAAAATGTGTATATGACACAAAAAACAATACTTACTTTAATCTTCCCAAACATGATCATCAAAGTTTAGGAACACAAAAGGAGTAAGAATCTTTAATAAATACAAGGTGGTTACATGCACTTCAAATCATTTCTACAGAAGCCTATTTCCAATATCATGACAAAACACTGACAGGGCACAAACATGTGTAATCCTAAAGTAAGGAGTATTTTTCCATTATGACCCTAAAGTGTATCATAGTTTGCAAAAAACATATCATTATAACATCAATGAAGAGAAAAATACATATTCTTCATATTTACTGTATACAAATAAATGCTAAAAACCCACACAATATACTATATTGGTAAATAATGCACAACAAGCTCTTGTAAGGATAACCAAAATCAATGGAAATTCTTTATTGTCAAACAATCATGGCACTGAGAAGATAAGAAAAGATTACAAAACTTAGCCAGGTGTGGTGGCAGGCGCCTGTAGTCTCAGCTACTCAGGAGGCTGAGGCACAAGAATCACTTGTGCCTGAGAGGCAGAGGTTGCAGTGAGCCGAGATCGCACCACTGCACTTCAGCCTGGGTGACAAAGTGAGACTCCATCTCAAAAAAAAAAGTTAATAAAATATTTTTCTGAATAACTATCATAAAATTACTCATATCCATGCAGAAAAGGCATGTTGTGACTTTTTTTTTTTTTTTGAGACTCGCTGTGTCGTCCAGGCTGGAGTGCAGTGGCGCAACCTCGGCTCACTGCAAGCTCAGCCTCCCAGGTTCACGCCATTCTCCTGCCTCAGCCTCCTGAGTAGCTGGGACTACAGGCACCCACCACCATGCCCGGCTAATTTTTTTTGTATTTTTAGTAGAGATGGGGTCAGGAAATCGAGACCATCCTGGCTAACACGGTGAAACCCCATCTCTACTAGAAATATAAAAATTAGCTGGGGGTGGTGGTGAGCACCTGTAGTCACAGCTACTCAGAAGCTGGGACACGAGAATCGTTTGAGCCCAGGAGGCGGAGGCTATGGTTAGAAAGATCGCACCACTGCACTGTAGCCTGAGCGACAGAGTGAGACTCTGTCATAAAAAAAAAAAAAAAGTAAATAAGAAGGGAGTCAAAGCATGTCTACAGAAAAAAAAGTAATAAACACAAACAGTAGAAATGAGAAATGAAGAACAAAAAAAAACACCTACAAGAAATACAAATAATATGTAACAAAAACACAACAGTAAGGTCTTCTCCATCAGTAATTATTAAAATGTAAATATTTAACTCTGCACTCAGGAGGCAAAGACTGGCTGAATCAACAGGAACCAACTACATGTTGTCCACAGAAGACTCATATTAGCCCTAAGGACACACATACGCTAAAATGTAAAAAATAAAAACCAATAATTAGGTATGGGGGTTGGGGCCTGTAATCCCAGCTGCTTGGGAGGCCAAAGAGGACCTCTTGAGCCCAGGAGATCAAGACCAAATTCAACAACACAGCATAAAACTGAAAAATAACCTGGAGAAAGCAGGGAAGGATAGTCTGCTGGTTTACCATTTTTATCCCTGGTACAGTAGCTCCTCTATTTGTGCCCCCTGGCATATAGTATAGGCTCCATAGCTACTGAGTCAGTGAATGAATGAGAATGACTGAGTGATACTAGTATGTCCTCTCTGGGGTCTCATGTGTGCCAGGGTCCTATTTGACCTTGGAATGGTCTTCATAGTGATGAGGGAGCTGAGCAGGAGCAGCTGAGCAGGACAGCCCAGAGTCCCTCACGCAGACCACTCTGCTTGCCCAACCAGTAAGAAGGACAAGTGTATGATCAGTCAGAAACACATCTGGCTGATCCAACGGGTCACTGCCTGACCTTGAGCAAACTTACATTGGCAATTAAAGACCCTAAACTCTGAAGAAAGAGGAGAGGCTTCCTTGCTGCCCAGACTCTCAATGAAGAAAAATTCCTGGGGTCTAAGACTTCTCACTTGGCAATGACATTGGCTTAAATATTCCCAGACTCAAATCCTTGGGTCTTAGTTGGGTCTTGGGATGGTGCAAACTGATAGAATTGCAGGCAATGAGAGTCAGAATAGAACAGCGGACAGGAAGGTGGACGACTTGAGGGAGGGGATCAAGGACAGGCAGAGAAACCACTCCCCTCCCTCAGACGCCCACCTGGGGAAGCACCAACTTTGTCATTCTAGAGAAGACAACGGGAAAGGGGGGAGTGTGCATAAGGTGGGTGATGGTGTGTGCTGGGTGGAGAGAAAAACCCCTTTTTCTAAATGTCACTCCAATAGCTCAGCCCATCTATTCTACTAACTGCTGAACACAAGGGCATCCTGTGAGGATAAATACGGCTTTTCCTTCCTCCAGTTCCTGAGTCTCCAGGCCATGACTAGGGCTGTAACCCTCAAAATCCCTTCCCAGGACCCAGCGTTCCCTCTTTGTGGGAAAAATATCTGTGCTCCACATTTAGATTATAGCTTATTTATTTATTAACTTATTTATTTATGTTGAGATGGAGTCTCACTAAGTTGCCAGGCTGAAATACAGTGGCACCATCTCAGCTCACTGCAACCTCCACCTCCTGAGTTCAAGCGATTCTCCTGCCTCAGCCTCTTGAGTAGCTGCGACTACAGGCGTGTGCTACCAAGCCCAGCTAATTTTTGCATTTTTTCAATACAGACGGGGTTTAACCATATTGGCCAGACTGGTCTTGATCTCTTGACCTCGTGATCTGCCCGCCTCGGCCTCCCAAAGTGCTGGGATTACAGGCATAAGCTACCACTCCCAGCCATCATTTTTCATCTTTTATTTTTATTTTTATTTGAGACAGAGTCTTGCACTGTCACCCGGGCTGGAGTGCAGTGATGCTATCTTGGCTCACTGAAACCTCCGTCTTCTGGGTTCATGTGATTCTCCTGCCTCAGCCTCCTGAGTAGCTGGGATTACAGGTGCACACCACCACACCCAGCTAATTTTTTTTAATATATATTTTTAGTAGAGACATGGTTTCACTATGTTGACCAGGCTGGTGTCAAAGTCCTGACTTCATGATCCACCTGCCTTAGCCTCTCAAAGTGCTGGGATTACAGGCGTGAGCCACCACGCCCAGCCCCACATTTACATTATAACATCTTGATCCTCGGCTCCCCAGCTGCCTTGTGACTCTGTGTGTATGTGTGTGTGCATGTTCAGGTGCTGTGACAGGCAAGGAAAAGCCAGTAGAGTGTCATCGCCACTGGTGTGGCAGGAGGAGGTGGCCCTCGGGTTGCAGTTCACTGTGCTGTTTGCACTCTGATCCTTGGAAGAATCTTCCCTGAAGTCATGGAGCCTCCAGCTCCTCCGGAACAGAACTAGTTGTGTAGGAGTGTGTCCTTCATGCTCCTCAGGTCCCTGACCTTCTCCCCACCCTTCCTGAAGGGAATCCGAACCCTGACTCTGAGCACATCACCTGCTGGTGGCAAAGCCCCTGCCCATCATGGCCAAACTGGGCCCTGGTGATGTGCAGAGCACGGAGACCCGGGAGGTAGAGTAAGGCAGGTGACACAGATGGCAAAAATGCAGATGCCTTGGCACTGCCTGAGGACACAGGGTCTGGTCTGTAGGGCTTTTCTGGCCTTAGTGAGGCCTTCCCCTTTTAATTTGACTGAAATAAATAGTTACAGAAAGTTCAGATCAATTAGAGTTGAAATTTCCAGAAGAAATATGGGACCATCCTCACATTTGCCCCAGACCCTCAGTCTTCCCTGAGGACACCTCAGCATCTGAACCACAACTCTAGAATAGGTGCTGCAGTTGTCCTGTGGCCAAGATGGGAACTGTGCATCCTCCAAAGAAGGGAGACACAAAACACTCAAAATAATCCATGCTGAAGGGCGTTTCTGCCCAGGCATGGTGGCTTACACCTGTAATCTTAGCACATTGGGAGGCCAAGGCAGGCAGATGACCTGAGGTCACAAGTTTGAGACCAGCCTGGCCAACATGGTGAAACCCGGTCTGTACTAAAAATACAGAAATTGGGTTGGGTGCGGTGGCTCATGCCTGTAATCCTAGCACTCTAGCACTCTAGCAGTCTGGAAGGCCAAGACGAGCAGATGACTCGAGGTCAGGAGTTCCAGACCACCCTGGCCAAAATGGTTAAACCCCATCTCTACTAAAAATACAAAAAGTAGCCAGGCTTGGTGGCTGTCTGTAATCCCAGCTACTTGGGAGGCTGATGCAGGAGAATCGCTTGAACCCAGGAGGTGGAGGTTGCAGTGAACCGAGATCGTGCCACTGCACTGCAGCCTGGATGACAGAGTGAGACTCAAAAATATGCCAGGGACTGACATGACCTGCTTTAGATTTAGCTGTGATATCCTCATACAGAGAAAGGCCTCGAAGATGGTCTTTGTGTCTAACTGAGTCTACACCTCTGTTTCTTAAATTCTTCTGCATTTTTTTTTATTTCTGGGGTACTGCATCCTATTTAAAATTCTAATTACAACTGGACACTCCTTTCTCACAGAAGAAAAGCCATACCTAGACACGCACTCTATTTTGCCAATCATTTCAGGGGCCAGGGTCACTCGGGTTGAGCTTTTCTGGTGTAACCCCTCATCTCCAAGTTGCAGGAAGGTTCACTGGGGCCACAACTAATGAGTCAAGTCACTGTCCTCTGGCTGAAGAGGGGGTGCAGAGGGAAGCTAGCCTCTGATGCCATAATTATAAAATGCACCACCCTTAGACACAGGAGTTTTGCAACTCTCATTCTCATCCGTATAATTTAAACAAATTTTAAATTTGTTACCTTATAAACAGAGGAAGCAACATGTCATCACTTCATCATCACATCCAATCAACTCACTGCTCATCTGCACCCAGGGTCCCTCTTTGTCTTCATTACTGTTTCCCTCCCTCATTCTGTACCTAGCTCTCATTCTCACCTTCTCTGGAATTAGAATTAGCCAGGTGTGGTGGCACCTGCCTGTCATCCTAGCTCCTTAGGAGGCTAATGTAGGTATCAGTTGAGCCCACAAACTTGAGGCTGCTGTAAGCCAGAATTGTTCCACTGCACTCCAGACTGGGCTCAGGAGTGACACCCTGTCTCTTAAAAGAAGAGTTCCAAGTCAGAGACATATTGAATCACTAGTATAGCTTCAAATGCATTACAAAATGAGACACAAAATATTTCCCCTAATTTGTCTCCATTTCCAGAATTTACCTGATACCAGTGCATACCTTAATGTATGACTTTCATATATAGATTCTCTGATCTGGTCCACAAAGTGCTAAACATGCATCCAGATGTGGCCCCTGAACAATCCCTGCTGCCCAACAGCACTGACACCATGGGGTCCACACCCCATCTCCATCCATGTCTGGTGTGAGCCCTTCCCAGGACCATGCCCAGTGGAGCCTCTTCCCAAACTCATGTCACTAGGTTATAGGAGATGGAATTTAAGTGAAGGTGACAGGGACTGAGAAAAGGCATAAGTGAATGCGAGCAAACGTGTGAGGCAGGATGCTTCAGATTCACAGAAGACTGGCTGCTACAATACCTGGCATTTCAGAAAGGAAAGAGACAGATTAATCCACCGAGGAATATCACTTCACCTGAGGAAGAGCCAGCCCTGGCTCCTTTTCTTTGCTCTTCTTGGTGTCTTCCTCACATAACATGAGTCTTTGGAAATCAATCCTGTATGTGAAAAAAAAAAATTAGAGATTTAATGTTTAGAAACCACTCACTCCTTTCCCGTGACAAAACACACACACAGGGGAGACCTCACCCGGTAGAAAGATGGTCCTCTGCTACCCACCACACCAGAGATCATGCCAAGATAACCAAGTCCCACAGGAAGACCTACAAGGGTAATTTTGACCCGTTTTCAGATCTTGCTCCCCTCCTGGAAAAGTCCACACACACACTGCAGCAGGACACAGATCTTCAGGGCACAGATCTGGCCCTAACCAAACTCCATGCAGAGCACAGCCCCCTCACCTCCCTGTGGATCACAGGCTGATCTCAGCTCTCAACATAGAGGAAACTGCCTTGATGTTCAATGCTGGAAACAGATGAGAATCACCTGCACCATTGTAAGAATTATTGAGGGTGGGTTTAATCCTATGATAATAGCAATCTCTGATAAAATAGCATAAAAGATGTATTTGCAAAATGCCTGAGAACCCTAATGTGAAGCCAGGGCTGAGCTCCACTCAGACGGCACCAGCCCAGCACAGCCCCACCTTCTGGCTCTACTCTCCTCTTGGGGACTTGTTCCCACCAGGATCCAGTGAACAGCGAGGGAGCAAGAAGAATCACACAGAACAGGCAACATGGACTAGAGGTGGGGGTGAAGGTGGGGCTGTCATGTCAAATCGGGGCTGTGGGAGATCACAAACATTTCCATAGAGAAAGTAATGTCAGAACAAAGACTTAGGGATGAAACGCTGCTTGTCACTTGTAGCTGAGGGGCCAGAGAGTCCTAGGCAGAGTGAAGGCACTGAGACAAAAGCAACCTCAGTCACAGAAAAAGGAAAGAGGTGTGCGTGGCTGGAGCAGAGGGAGTGAGGAGGACACAGGCAGGAGACAACATCAGAGAGGTCCTCGGGGTGCAGATCCCTAGGGATGAGGTCTTGAAACATTTTTCTCCCACACCTCAAAAGAATTTTGGAAATGATGTATTTTCTCACTCCTTTCATGTATACATGCAACTTTCTCTTTACATTATAAGTTACAACACTCACAAATAATGGAATTTATTTCCCATATTTAAAATACATGCTGTCAATTTCAGCTAAGCTCCCAGAAGTACACTGTCACCATCAGCTGAGACGTGAAGGACCACAAGGGAACGTGTTTGGGGGTTTAGGAAGTCACTTATGGACACATGAAGGTGGAGATGCCTGTTTGATGTCCCAGCAGAGAGCTGAGGAGACAACTGGACACAGAATTGTAGAGCTTGGGGTGAGGCCTGCAGGGGACATGGAGTCGTACAGGTGGGCTAAAGTGGTGAGATGATAAGGTTCAAGGTGATTTAATTCTAATCCCGTTTTTTCCATTCTTGTGCTTTTGTTTTTTACATTTTTGGAGGACTGGAATCCATTTAAAATTCAAATTACAACTAAGCACCTCCCTGTCCTACAGGAAAAGCCACACACTCCATTGTGCCCATCATTTCAGGGGTCAGTGTCACTCTGACTGGGCTTTTCTGGTCTTCTCCTTCACCTGTATATTACAGGTGGGCTCACTGAGGTTCACAGCGGGGGACGTTTCACCAAGTTATCCTGAGAAGCTCTGAGTTTTGTAAGGAGGAGTCGCTGATTTTCATGTGATGGCCAGGAAGGGTCAACAGGCTGTGTTTGTCATCTTCCTCTAGAAAATTCCAGGACTGGCCACGTGTGGTGGCTCACTCCTGTAATCCCAGCACTTTGGAAGGCTGAAGCAAGTGGATCAATTGAGCCCAGGAGTTTGAGACAAACTTGGCAACATGGTGAAACCCCATCTCTAACAAAAGTACAGAAAATTAGCCAGGCATGGTGGTGTGCCTCTGTGGTCCCAGCTATTTGGAAGGCTGACCGGGGGGGATCACTTGGGCCTTAGAGGCAGAGGTTGCAGTGAGCCAAGATCATGTCACTGCACTCAAGCATGGGTGACAGAGTGACACTCCATCTCAAAAAAAGGAAAAAAAAATCCAGGACCATCTTTTATATACCTGAGCAAAAGAAATGTCTCTTTCAACATCCAAGATTTTGATGGCACAAATCCTAAACACGTAATTATTTTCCCAGAAAAATGACAGTAATACGTTCAAAATAAACACAATTGTGAACACACAGCTCTAGGTGTTTAAAACACTGAAAGAGAGGCAGCTGTAGAAATGAGATCTGAGCAAATGTTTTCTTCATGAACACATGGGCTCTGCTGAAACAAGGTTCCAAGTCAATGAAGCCCATCCTTCAACATCTGCAAAGAATATTATGGACCAGAGGAACTTGAGGGGAATATTTACTTAGAAGCTCACAGTTCACCATTTTATCAGATGACATAAGGAAAGAAAGTGGAGTAACAGGCTACTTGAACTAAATTTTTATGTTAGCGTAAGAAAATAGGTCCTGGGGCCAGGCGCGGTGGCTAACACCTGAAATCCCAGCACTTTGGGAGGCCAGGGCGGGTGGATCACCTAAGGTCGGGAATTCGAGACCAGCCCGACCAATATGGAGAAACCCTGTCTCTACTAAAATTACAAAATTAGCTGGGCGTGGTGGTGCATGCCTGTAATCCCAACTACTCGGGAGGCTGAGGCAGGAGAACCGCTTGAAAACCAGAGGCAGAAGTTGCAGTGAGCCAACTTGCCATTTGCACTCCAGCCTGGGCAACAAGAGTGAAACTCCATCTCAAAAAAAAAAAAAGAAAGAAAGAAAATAGGTCCTTGACATCTTTATCAAATACACATTGAAACAACCTAAAATCATTTATCAGGTACTAGAAAATGTTTCCAGTATATGATACAGACTAGAAAGCATGCAGTCTTCAATGTAAACTGAACACAATAAATTTCATAGAGAAACTATATTAAAATAGTTAAAAATATATACATCTAATGAAATGTGGGGTCAAAGGAGAAAATTTTGAACACATAGTTAAAAAACAATGATGTGAGGCTGGGCGTGGTGGCTCACACCTGTAATCCCAGCACTTTGGGAGGCCAAGGTCAGCGAATCACAAGGTCAGGAGTTCGAGACCATCCTGGCCAATATAGTGAAACCCTGTCTCTACTAAAAATATAAAAATTAGCTGGGCGTGGTGGCAGGTGCCTGTAGTCCCAGCTACTTGGGAGGCTAACACAGGAGAATCACTTGAACCTGAGAGGCGGAGGTTGCAGTGAGCTGAGATCGTGCCATTGCACTCCAGCCTAGGCAACAGAGTGAGACTCCATCTCAAAAAAAAAAAAAAAGATATGAGCTCATAAAATTCTACCAAAGCTTTATTGAGAAGCAGTTATTTATTTTATTTTATTTTTTTAGATGGAGTCTTACTCTGTTGCCCAGGCTGCAGTGCAGTGGTGCAATCTCAGCTCACTGCAACCTCTGCCTTCTGGGTTCAAGTGATTCTCCTGCCTCACCCTCCTGAGTAGCTGGGATTACAGGTGCCAACCACCACACCCAGCTAACCTGTATTTTAGTTCAGATGAGGTTTCACCATGTTGGCTAGGCTGGTCTCAAACTGTTGCTGTTACATCGGGACTGAACGGAGGAGGATGAACACAGGAATGAAGACAAAGACAAAGGTAACTATTTGCAGGAAGGGACTGGGGGCTCCTTGCTTCTAGAGAACAACAGCCTGAGCTTCTACAGCCCTTCATATTTATTGGGTAAACAGAGAGGAAGGGGTAACTGTCAGTCAACTATTTAATTTAACACAGGCATATGTGATTGCTTTTTTTGTTCAACAGGCTCCAGATGTTTCTGTAGATAACTTCAAGGAACATGGCAGCTGGGATGTGACTGCCTTCGGCATTTCTTCTGGTGGCAGATTCAGTTGTCAGCTTGCCAACTGCTTTCATGAGAACAGTTTGCTGTTTGCTCATACAGCCTCCAGTGGTATACTGAGTTGGTCACGACCCTCATTCCTTCGGTGTCCAACATCTCCCCCTTTATGTTTTTGCATTAATTGAATAAAGGTAATTCCAGGCTGTGCAGCTTTCAATTGCCGGTTGGTGGTCCACCCAATCTTACAGACTATAAACAGAAAACAGAGACATAATAACATTGTTCCTATAATTCTAAGAGAGACATTAAGGTGATGTTTAACATAGGTCTAAGGATTGAGACTTTCTAAACCCTGCTGGAATTCTGTCAAAGCTTCTAAAGAGGGCTGAAACTCTTGAGTCTGCTTATTCAAGTCAAGAATTTTACGTTGTATTTCACTGATATCAAAAGTGACATTGGATATAAAAGCCTCCGAATATGGGCCTTTACAAGGTCCCATGGATATTCAATTTGGTTATATTCCAAATTGGCTACACAAATGTGAGTATGGTTAAAATGACAGCGCAATTGCTGTTGCCATTGTAAACTCTGTATTTGCTCCCCTAACCACAAAACAGTAGTCTTTAACATTGTCACCTCAGTTTGTAATTCAGTATTAATTTGATTTTGAAGCATCCATGCCTGGTCGGCTGTGCACATCCAATTTTCCATATATTGGGCTGTTTAAACAGAGCTGTGCAGTGCTACTGAGGACACCACAACAGAGGTTATTAGTGTGCCCAAGACTCTACGAACACGATGAGTGAGAAGGAGTTTTACCAAGTGTAAAGTGAGGGTGGCAACCCAAGGTTCGGACAGATTGACAGGGACCCATAATCCAGGAATGACATTTACCTTCTTAGAAAAACACAAACCATAAATTGAGTGGTAATACTCCTTACAAAGGTAACATTAAAACTGTGTTGAGTAACATTATTAGTATTGGAGAGTGTCCCAACCCAGATGCTGCCATTCATAAATAGGAGTGCTGCTTTCCATATCGACTCCTGAATTGGGCCCTTCTTTCCTTGATGCTGCCACTGAGGCAAAGGCGGGCTAAAGCTTGCTCTGTGCCAAGCAAGCTGCACGGCAGACTGGGATTGAATCCCAGTGTGATGTAGCGAAGAGATGTTGAAGGTCTGCCACCAGTGCCAGCGAAGTTTGTGCCATGAGGTCTGATTCTCATCTCTTCCATCTAACTGACCACAGGGTCCCCAGTCGCCAATGTCTCCCATTAACATAGACTGTTATCTAGCTAAAGGACCAAGACATTGGGTCCAAGGAAGGGGCGTGCAAAGGGAGCCCATTCTGTATAATCAATACAATTTGGGTGATGGGGCCAGGAGTGGTTGATGAGCACACCAGTTATATTAACAGAGCTAAGGCCTAATAAATACATAACTTTTCCATGATGACTCAACTATGCCTAGGGTTGGACCGCAAGACAACTGTGGTTGAGCGATGTATCTTTGGTGATGCATAAAGGGAGTCCCTCCAATGGGGCGGCATAATTGATGCTATTGCTGTGAGAGTTTAATTGTTCTAGATCAGGGGGAGTTAGGGGCCCTAGAGCCCACGCTCCCTGATCATGATATACCTCAGGAGGAATGTCACTCCAGACTACAGGTCACACTACCGGGGGATTAGGAACATATGCCCAGTATGTTTCGGCCTCTACACAGGGGAAACATACCTCACAGGACACTACTGCTAACATAGCCAAGCACACGGAGTCAAGGGTTTTTGCCTGACCCTGACGCTCCAGCATTTTCTCAGCTTCCTGCTTTGTTTTCTTGATCTGTCCCCATGTTATGGGGGTGGATGTCAGTGACTCCAGTCGGCCCTTGCTCCATCTTTGCATTCAAATTCAGCTGGCTCATGACTCCTACTGGAGGGACCAGGCCCATGGTTGGCCAACGTGGGTCCTGCCAGTCTCCCATTCCACGGTCACACACACCTGGAGGGCACCCACACGGCTTGTCCATCTCCTGTAAACACACAAGCATACCCTTGTCCCCACATCAGCAATTCCACCGGGCCTTTCCATTGTCCCTCATCTGGAGATTTCCATAACACCTTTGGATAAACTTGCCTCTTTTCCTCTAACACTTGCCAATGTCGTTCCGCTAGTCTTACCACCTATACTAGGAGTCAAAAAATTTAAAGTAAACAAGGCTAAATGTAATTTTATCTGAGGTGGTAGTTGGTCTCCTATTCCCCCTTTTTGTTTTTTCAACATACGTTGTACCGTTTGATGTGCCCATTCAATAAGGCCTTGCCCTCAAGGATTGTAAGGAATTCCTGTTTTATGGGTGACTGCCCATAACTGTAAAAAATTTTGAAAGGCATGACTAGCATAAGCAGGTTCATTGTCATTTTTCAATTGTTTAAGGACCCCCCATATGGGCAAATGACAACAATGTCACCAGGCATGACCAGCTATTTCCCCTGTTTGGCATGTGGCATGTAGCATATGGGAGTAGGAGTCTATAATCACATGGACATAGCTGAGTTTGCCAAAGGTGGCTATATGGGTAACATCCATCTGTCAGATTTCATCTGGAGCCAAACCTCATGGGGTGCATCCTTCTACAGGTGCAACACCAGGGACATACTGGCAAGTGGGGCAGGCTTGCACAGTAACTCGAGCTTGGTTGCAAGGCAGATGAAACATACAAGTAAGGGCAGAGTTGTTTTGGTGCAGTAATGCATGAGAAGCTTGGGCTTGTTGAAATATAGAACCCATCAGTTTATCTGCTCTGTCATTACCTAGAGATAGTAGTCCAGGGAGTTGTGTGTGAGAGTGAATATGAGAAATATGAAAAGGGGAAGCATGAGAGCAAATAGCTTATTGGAGTCTTAGAAACAAGTTAAGCAGTTCTTGTTCTAGGGTACTCTTAATAGCGGCAGTCTCAATGTGACTGGCTGCATTCACAACATAGGCTGAATCACAGACAATATTAATAGGAGATAAAGCTGGAAGCTCTAAAACCAGAATAACTGCGATTAATTCTGAACATTGAGCTGAAACTCCAGAGGTCTTTATTGTTTGAGTATGTTTAGGTCCAGTAACAGCTGCATGACATTTGGAAGAACCATCAGTAACATACGTCTGTCCACCTGAAATAGGCCTGTGATGAGTAATCACAGGGAAGATGAAAGGGTGAACTTTAGAAAATTGCAAGATTTTTTTTTTTTGATCGCTCTTGTCACCCAGGCTGGAGTGCAATGGCACGATCTTGGCTCATGGCCACCTCTGTCTCCCAGGTTCAAGCAATTCTCCTGCCTCAGCGTCCCAAGTAGCTGGGATTAAAGGTGCTCTCCACCACACCAGGCTAATTTTATTTTTAGTAGAGATGGGGTTTCACCATGTTTACCAGGCTGGTCTCAAACTCCTGACCTCAGGCGATCTGCCTGCCTCAGCCTCCCAAAGTGCTGGGATTACAGGTGTGAGCCACTGAGCCTGGCCTAAAATTGCAAGATTTTGTCTGATGGATAATGGTTATCTATTATTCCCACAAAATCTGCGAGAGTGACTTGCCAACGAGTCAACATCTCCCAAACTGCGGCCTGCTGTTGGGAATCCAAAGGAACAATAATTTTATCAGGGTCATATCCTGTAAGCATTCTTGATCTATGCCTGCCTATTGTCATAAGTTGTGTAATTAAAGAAATATAAACTTACAAAGTTTTCACTGTCTGATTGGATAATAAGAGCCGTTCTATTACCGTTATGGATTTCTCTATGAATTGGCCTAAAAATCCTGTTGGAGAATGAGGGGTAGGAAGAATAAAAAGAGCAAAGGCTTTCGTGATTGTAGCCGAAAGGCATGTCATGTTGAAGCATCTGCTCTACAAGCTGTAACTCAGTTTCTGCCTCTTTAGAAAGTTGCTGAGGGGAATCTAATGAAGAATCTCCTTGGAGGGTTTGATAAAGGTGTGTGAGTTGATAAGTAGCAATACCTAGCATCGTGCACAGCCAATTAATATCCCCTAATAATTGTTGGAAACCATTCAGATGGAGACTTGCTCTGCCACCCAGGCTGCAGTGCAGTGGCACAATTTTGGCTCACTGCAACTTCTACCTCCTAGGATCAAGTGATTCTCATGCCTCAGCCTCCCAAGTAACTGGAACTACAGATGCACGCCACCACGCCTGGCTAACTTTTGTATTTTTAGTAGAGACAGGGTTTCACCATGTTGGCCAGGGTGCTCTTGAACTCCTGACTTTAGGTGATTCGCTCACTTCGGTCTCCCAAAGTGCTGGGATTACAGTCATGAGCCACCACGTCCGGCTTTGATGTCCCTTTTAAAAAGTACTATGGGCCGGGTGTGGTAGCTCACACCTGTAATGCCAGCACTTTGGAAGGCCAAGGCGGGCGGGTCAATTGAGGTCGGAAGTTCGAGACCAGCCTAACATGGAGAAACCCTGTCTCTGCTAAAAATACAAAATTAGCTGGGCGTGGTGGTGCATGCCTTTAATCCCAGCTACTCGGGAGACTAAGGCAAAAGAATTGCTTGAACCCGGGAAGCAGATGTTGTGGTGAGCCGAGATTGCGCCATTGCACTCCAGGGTAGGAAACAAAAGTGAAACTCCGTCTGAAAAAAAAAAAAAAAAGTACTATGTAGGAGAAGCGTGGTGGCTCATCCCTGTAATCCCAGTACTTTGGGAGTCCAAAACAGGAGGATCATTTAAGCCCGGGATTTTGAGACCAGCCTGGGAAACACAGTAAAACCCCATTTCTACAAAAAGAAAAAATACAAAACTAGCCGGGCTTGGTGGCTCATGCCTGTGGTCCCAGCTACTTGGTAGGCTGAGGTAGGAGGATAGCTTGAGCCCAGGAGGTTGAGGCTGCAGTTAGAGAAGATCACGCCACTGCACTCCAGCCTGGTTGATAGAGCCAGACCCTGTCTCAAAATATTATTTAATTAATTAATTAAATTAAAAGTAATATGTAATAACAGAAAGTGCTTGTTTCCCCACTTCACTGCCCCACTTACTATGCCACCCTGGGAAAAGGGAAGAGAGTGACTCAAAACTGAATAAGTCGCTGCCCTCTGGCTGCATAGGGATTCCAAGTGGAAGCTGACCTCTGATGCCAAGATTTATAGAATATACATGACTCATAGATAGGAATTTTAAAATTCTCAATCTCATCTGTATAATTTAAACAAGTTTTTAGTTATTAGATTATATACACAGAACTCAACATGTCACACTAATCATATCCAACGAACTCACCCACTCATCTGTACCCAAAGTCCCCGCCCCTTTTATTCTTTTGAGACAGGGTCTCACTCTGGTGACCAGGTTGGAGTGCAGTGGCATATCTCGGCTCACTGCGGCCTGGATCTCCTGGGCTCAAGTGATCCTCCTGCCTCAGCCTCCAGAGTAGTTGGGATTACAAGTGAGCACCATCCCCTTCTTCCGTCTATTTCTTCTCTTCCACCTTTTCTGCTCTATCCTCACAACTTATTTAACCTCTTGTTGCTCCTTCTTTCCAGTCTTTCGATCGTCCTCAATCTCCATATATTACCACCTCTTCTCCCACCTCTGTGCCTCCTCTGCTCTCCCTGTTAAACTCTCTCTTCCCTGTTAAACCCCCCGTCCCCACTCTCTGGCACCCCAGATCTCCAGGTGTCCTCCCTGCTATGATTCTTCCTCTTGCCACCAGCACCACTCTGCTCTGTCTGCCCTGGCTCCAAATCCCTCCTCCTCTCCCTCACTCTGATGAGCCTCCTTCTTTGCCACCCCTCTCCCTACCTTGCTGTCCTTCATCTCTGTACATCTAGCTTCTCTCCACATTTCTCCAGTTTCCTCCTCCTGCTATCTTAACTTTTTCTTTTCACTATTGCTGTCTCTTGGCAAATCCCTCACCCATCCTCCACTTTGCCATCTGTTATGGGCCTTTCTCATTGTTCTATTCTCTCTCTCGAGTTTTCTACTGCCCTTTCTCGGGCTCCTGATTCCTTTGGCCCATACAATCACAGGAGAGTTTTCAGTATGACGTCTGCATCCCAGAGGAGTGCATTTTCCAGGGGCTGGGGCTGGGCAGGCAAGAACACCCCTTGTCACAGGACAAGCCCTGGGCACCTCCCCAACACAGACTCAGAGGAAGCGACGACTGCTGAGGGGAGACCTGGCGAGCAGCAGGGCCCGGCACGAGGAGGGAGTTAGGGGGCAACTACGCCTTAAGACAACGGCGGGGTCTGCGGCATCCCAGGACCAGACAGAGGATGCAGCCTCCTCGGGATGGGGGAGGCGGCGCTGCGCTCCAGGGACCGACGAGGGTGAGGGTAGGAGGCGTGCAGGGTGGGAATCCGCCTCTCGGGTGAGGACTTTAAAAAGCGCGGGGTGGAGGGAGTCAGAAAAGGGTTAGGAACAGCAAAACTACGAGGTACGAAGTGTATACGTTGCCCTATAGCAGAAAGACCGGGGACGGGTCCAGCCTCAGGGCGACTTTAAACCCAAAAGGAAGCGACTTCTGGACTCTCACGGGGACGTCAAATTTTGCTCTGTGGCGCATGCCTGTAATCCCAGCTACTCAGGAGGCTGAAGCAGGAGAATCGCTTGAACCCAGGAGGCGGAGGTTGCAGTGAGCCAAGACCGAGCCACTGCACTCCAGCCTGGCGACAGAGCGAGACTCCGTCTCAAAAAAAAAAAAAAAAAAAAATTTGCTCTGGGCGAAGGAAGAATGGTAGAAATTTCCAGGTATGTGGGGACCCCACGTCCCCTGGGACAGAAGTCCCAGGGACCTGCGGAGCGCAGACATAACACAACACAGAGCAAAACTCACCACTGCGGTGTGACTTTCACTCCACGGAATCCGCTTCCCAGTTTACGCTAAACGTGGCGCGCAGGACAGACGCCAGGTCTGGGCGGGACACGGGAGGGGGTGGGCGGGGCCTGGGTGAGGTGGGGGCGGGGCACGAGGCGGAGAGACCTTCCCCTATAGAACCGGCAGAGGGCGGGGTGTGATCTGTGCGTCTCTCAGCCTCCGCGTGTTTTTGGGTTTTGGAGGCGAGACCGGCCAGGAAAGCTGAGGCATGATTCAAAAGCCCTGGAACTGTCTGGAAGGGGAATGCAAACTAGAATGTGAAATGCAAAGCCCTGCCTGGACGGAATGTACGATTTCATGCTGACGACCACAGAACAGAATAGAAATCCTCTCCCTTTCTATTCTCCATTCACTCAAGAGGGAGAGCCCACCCTGTGATCAGCTTCGGAGACTTCCCTAGAGCCACCGCCTGGGATGCGCGACGGAGTGCTCAGGCCAGGGAGGAGTGAGGTCACCACCTGCTGCTTAAACACAGCAGAGATGAGGGCCCGCAAGGGGGCGTGGGACGGCGCAGGGCGGGATCCTGAGTTCCCAGCTACTCAGGAAGCAGTGGCGGGAGGATCGCTGAGCCTGGGGGTCCAGGCCAGCCTGGGCGACAAAGTAACACCCCCTCTTGCAGGGCTCCCTTCCTCGTCACTCTCTCTCTCTGTTTTTTGTTTTGTTTTGTTTTTAAACTTTTTTAAATAAAATTTTTTGTGGTGTGAGATAGGGATCCAACATTATTTTTTTCCATGTGGATATCCAGTTACTTGTCCCAGCACATTTGTGTAAGAGATCTATTACTTTCTTTTTTCACTTACTTTTTTCTTTTCTTTTTTTTCTTTTTTTTTTGAGACAGAGTATTTGTCTGTCGCCCAGCCTGCAGTGCAGTGGGGAGATCTCGGCTCACTGCACACTCTGCCTCCTGGGTTGAAGCGATTTTCCTGCCTCAACCTCCAGAGTAGCTGGCATTACAGGCGCACACCACCATGCCCGGCTAAGTTTTGTATTTTTAGTAGAGATGAGGTTTAACAGTGTTGGCCAGGCTGGTCTTGAACTCCTGACTTTAAGTTGTCTGCCTGCCTCAGCCTCCCAAAGTGCTGAGATTACAGGCGTGAGTTACCGTGCCTGTCCCAAGAAATACCCTTTTTTTTCTTTCTTTTTTGAGACAGAGTCTCGTACTGTCACCCCAGCTGCTGTGCAGTGGCGCATTCTTGGCTTGCTGCAACTTCCGCCTCCCGGGTTCAAGCGATTCTCCTGCCTCAGCCTCCCGAGTAGCTAGGATTACAGGCGCCTGCCACCATGCCCGGCTAATTTTTTGTATTTTTAGTAGCGACCAGGTTTCACTATGTTGGCCAGGCTGTTCTTGAACTCCTGACCTCGTAATCTGCCCCACTCGGCCTCCCAAAGTGCTGGGATTACAGGCGTGAGTCACCATGCCTGGCCAAGAAATACTCTTTACTTCACTTTTTAAATGTTGAGAAAAGATAATTGAAAACAAAAAAAAATCTTCCCCTAAATGAGATATCATCTCCACCAGGATAATAAGACTTGGCCACATACATCACTTTCATATTGTTTCTCTCCCAAATGGATTATCTGATGTTTCCTTAAGAGTGAGCCACAATTAAAGGCTTTGCCACTCTCACTACATTGGAAAGATTTTTCGGCCGGGTGCGGTGGCTCACGCCTGTAATCCCAGCACTTTGGGAGGCCGAGGCGTGCGGATCACTAGGTCAGGAGATCGAGACCATTCTGGCTAACACGGTGAAACCCAGTTTCTACTAAAAATACAAAAAAGTTAGCCGAGCGTGGCAGCGGGTGCCTGTAATCCCAGCTACTCGGGAGGCTGAAGCAGAATGGTGTGAACCCGGGAGGTGGAGCTTGCAGCGAGCCGAGATTGCGCCACTGCACTCCAGCCTGGGCGACAGAGCGAGACACCATCTCAAAAAAAAAAAAAAAGAAAGAAAAAGAAAACGGCAAGCTATCGTGTTTCCTGCCTTCAAACCATGGAAATTTTCAAAACTTGCAGGATAAAATACCACAACAAAACATTTATCATGCCGAGCTCAGTGGCTCACGCCTGTAATCTCAGCACTTTGGGAGGCTGAGGAGGGAGGATCACTTGAGGCCAGAAGTTTCAGACCACCCTGGCCAACATGGTGAAACCCCATCTCTACTAAAAATAAAAGAATAGCCAGGCTTGGTGGCGCACAACTGTAGTCCCAACTACTCTGGACGCTGAGGCATGAGAATCCCTTGAACCCGGGGGGCGGAGTCTGCAATGAGCTGAGATTGCGCCGCTGCGCTCCAATCTGGGTGACAGGCGCATTCATCAAAGAATTTTTTCTAAAATCTCAAAATGGTGTCTGAATACATTTCTGTGGGACTTACGCTGACTTGCCACAGAACTCTCAGCAGTGATTCCCCATTGAGCTATGGGAACGGGTGGAAGGCTGGACAGGAAAGGGGATGCGTAAGTGAACTTTTCTTTGAATTTTTACTACACAACACATATATACATTGGCTGGTGTTTAAAATTAAAAAAAATTAATAATGGGTAGAAGAAGAATATGGCTCCATCTTCTCTAATGATAAGTTCTGCTCTGATGTCAGAACAAAATTATAATCATTTTTACCTAAAATGCCTGCTTCATCAGAGTTCCTGCAAAAAAAAAAAAAACAACTTTTTTTTTTTTTTGAGACAGAGTCTTGCTCTGTCACCCAGGCTGCAGTGCAGTGGCGAGATCTCGGCTCACTGCAACCTCCACCTCCTGGATTCAAGTGATTCTCCTGCCTCAGCCTCCCCAGTAGGTGGGACTATAGGCTGGCGTGCCACCACGCCCGGCTAATTTTTTGTGTTTTTAGTAGAGACGGGGTTTCACCGTGTTTCGATCTCCTGACCTCGTGATCCGCCTGCCTCGGCCTCCCAAAGTGCTGGGATTACAGGCGTGAGCCGCCGAGCCCAGCCAAAAAAGGAAAACTTTAATAACTTTAAACATCAGCTATCACAGGGGGTGTGTGTGTGTGTGTGTGTGTGTAAATAATCTAGGTAAACTACAAAATTAGCCAGGTAAATGTAATGGAATACATGCTTGTAAACAAACGTCATAATTTAGGATCTAAGGTTATTATTTGACATTAGCAATCTGGGTAATTTCCAGTTTAAGAATTATAGGGGCCGTGGTGGCTCAACCCTGTAATCCTAGCACTTTGGGAGGCCGAGGCGGGCGGATCAGGAGGTCAGGAGATCAACACCAGCCTGGCCATCATGGTGAAACCCCGTCTCTACTAAAAATACAAAAATCAGCTGGCCGTGGTGGCGCGCACCTGTAATCCCAACTACTCGGGAGGCTGAGGCAGGAGAATCGCTTGAACCCAGGAGGAGGAGGTTGCAGTGTGCAGAGATCGCCCCACTACACTCCAGCCTACGCGATAGAGCCATAGAGCGAGACTCCGTCTAAAAACAAACAAACTCAGTTTAAAAACAAACGAACAAACAAAACAACAACAACAACAAAAAGAAGACAGAGAAAATACAGTTACAAATTTTCTAAATAAATGTCCTGAGAAAAGAAAGGAAGGGAGAGTTGTCCTTCACCTCCAGTGTGCAATAGGCAGTCCCACATGCAGGTCACCCTCCATGTTCCATTATCCGCTCAAACAACACAGGTCCTCGCTTAAACAAGCGAGGGTTTTTTTGTTTGTTTGTTTGAGACGGAGTCGTGCTCTGTCGCCCAGGCTGGAGTGCAGTGGCGCGATCTCAGCTCGCTGCAAGCTCTGCCTCCCGGGTTCACGCCATTCTCCTGCCTCAGCCTCCCGAGTAGCTGGAACTACAGGCACCCACCACCACATCTGGCTAATTTTTTTTTTTTTTTTTTTGTATTTTTAGTAGAGACGGGGTTTCACCGTGTTAGCCGGGATGGTCTCGATATCCTGAACTCGTGATCTGCCCGCCTTGGCCTCCTAAAGTGCTGGGATTACAGGCGTGAGCCACCACGCCCGGCCCCTTAACAAGCCCTTCTAATTCTCAGTCCCGGCTGCAACAGCTCCACACTCCACCCCTTTACCGAGGTCCTTGCCCCTCGCCCTCCCCCTACCCCAGCTACCCCAGGCTGCGGGGAGCTCGCCCCGCCTGCAAGACGGGAGTCTTTACCTGCTCACAAAAGGCACTTTGCATTTAAACCATTTTCAAATTAAGAAGAAAAACAGGTAATTCCGAGGAGGGCGGATCACCTGAGGTAAACAGAGACCAGCCTGGCCAACGTGGCGAAACTCCGTTTCTACTAAAAATACAAAAATTAGCCGGGCGTGGTGGTGGGCACCTGTAATCCCAGCTACTCAGGAGGCGGAGGCAGGAGAATCACTTGAACTCGGGAGATGAAGGTTGTGGTGAACCCAGATCACACCATTGCACTCTAGACTGGGCAACAAGAGCGAAACTCTGTCTTAAAAAAAGAAGAAAAGAAAAGCTACCAGTTACACAGTAGGGCTCCTCAGAAAGCAGGGGGAACACCTGTTTCAAGTTTTTCCTGTATAGGGGCCTACGTAAAAGCTAACTGCCAGTGGGCTGATAGTGTGACAAAACTTACTACTTTGTTGATTTAAAGCGATCCTTGGTATTTTAGTGTGCAAGTACTTGAAAGCATGACTGTAATTATCTTAGAAGCATACATTGTCATGAGATATTGGGTCATGTGGACATTGTGTTTCTGTAGGAGTTTGTCCTTGCAAATATCATTAAGCTGCTTTCCTTAACCATTAACATCTTATGACCTTGACTGGTGCAGTAAGGAGTACGTTTTCCTAGTTTTAATGGACTTGAGCTTTGACATCCTGGTTCTCCTAGGTTCCTGCTTAACGGCGTATCCACTCATGCACCACAGAGTCTCAGCACCATTATGGAGGACACCACTCTAGTAATATATCAAAGACAGACTGAGCATCTACTCCAATAACATAAATAGTAATAGCAATGCTATGGGAAATATTAGGAAGTTTAATGTATGTATACAATTGATCATTTATTATTTTCAGTTTTATATTGGCTAAAACTACATAGGATGGGTTATTTTAACCAAATATTAGAAATATCTTTCAAAAATGAGATCTAATATAAACACACAGTTTGAGACCATTTCCTCTATGTTCAATATATATGAAAGAGTTCAGATTTATGAACTTATTTTATGCTCTTCATTAGATCTAGTTTGTTTTCTATCTTGATTTCTTCTGTGTTCATGAACTTGTGAACCAAAAGTATCTAATAGGTCTCAATTAATTTAGAAAGTTTACTTTGCCAAGGTTAACGACGTGTTTTTTGCAGCCGATGTGGTCCAGATGCAGCTGGGTTTTATACATTTTAGGAAGACAGGAGACATAAATCAATAAATGTAAGATGTACATTGGTTTGGTCTTGAAAGGCAGAGTAATGAAAATCAGAGACTTCCAGGTTATAGGTAGACAACAGATAAATGATAGCATTTTTAAAATTTTTATTTATTTATTTATTTATTTATTTATTTATTTTTAGAGTCTTGCTCTGTCACTCAGGCTGGAGTGCAGTGGTGCAATCTCAGCTCACTGCAGCCTCTGCCTCCTGGGTTCAAGCGATTCTCCTGCCTCAGCCTCCTAAGTAGCTGGGATTACAGGCACATGCCACCATGCCTGGCAAAATGTTTAAATTCACCTACAGCCTGAAACCAACCCATCCCGCTTTGAGTTGCCCCACCTTTCTGGACCAAACCAATGTATTTGTTAAATGTATCTCATTGATGTTTCATGCCTCTCTAGAATGTACAAAACCAAGCTGTGCCCCAACCACCTCTGGCCCATGTTCTCAAGACCTCCTGAGGACTGTGTCATGGGCCAGCTCACTCATATTTGGCTCAGAATAAATCTTTTCCAGTATTTTACAGAGTTTGACTCTTTTCATCAACACTAATATCGCTATGTCATTAATTTCTAAATATATTGTAATTTCAAATTCACCACGTGCATTCTGAAATAAGATGATTAAATTTCATTTTAAAATTGTAACATATTTTAGATATTTTGTTTTCTGTTTCTCAATGTTCTGTCATGTGTGGGTAGCAAAGCCAATAAAATACTCTTCAGAAGTCATTTAGATTGATTTTCCCTTAGAGAAAAAATAATTTTGCAATATTTCTAAAGATAAATGGCAGGCAAGTTATTTTCTTTCATATGAGCTCTCAAGAAAGGACGACTCGGCCAGGCGCAGTGGCTCACACCTGTAATCCCAGCACTTTGGGAGGCAGAGGCAGGGGCATCACGAGGTCAAGAGGTCAAGGCCATCCTGGCCAACATGGCGAAACCCCGTTTCCACTAAAAATTAGCTGGATGTGGTGGTGCGCACTCTAGTCCCAACAACTCAGGAGGCTGAGGCAGGAGAATCACTTGAACCCAGGAGGCGGAGGTTGCAGTGAGCCAAGATTGCATCACTGCATTCTGGCCTGGAGACAGAGCAAAAAAAAAAGAAAGGACAACTCAATTATTAAATTTTTATAAGTAGCCTCATTTCTTCAGGCAATAATTCCATGGCAATCTCCAACTTAACATGTAATATGGAAGTATGTTTTTCTGTCTCATCATTATAATTCTGTATTATGCAATATTGCTAAGTAGCCAAAAAAGAACACTGAGCCTGGACTTCCATGCAAAAAAAAAAAAATGAATTGATTGTGACGGTTCTTGTTAACCTCAGAATGGTAGACAAGAAGCTGATTATAGCTGAAAGTCATGATTCCATTTTGAATATGTAAAGTTTTGTTGCTTCTAGAAATGTCAAGGAAGCAACATGGACATACTGATTCACAAGAAATTTAAAAGAATATTTCCTGCCGGGCGTGGTGGCCCACACCTGTAATCCCAGCACTTTGGGAGGCCAAGTCGGGCAGATCACCTGAGGTCGGTAGTTCAAGACCAGCCTAACCAACATGGAGAAACTCCATCTCTACTAAAAATACAGAATTAGCTGGGTGTGGTGGCACATGGCTGTAATCCCAGCTACTCAGGAGGCTGAGGCAGGAGAATCTCTTGAACCTGGGAGGTGGAGGTTACAGTGAGCTGAGATGGCACCACTGCACTCCAGCCTGGGTATCAAGAGAAACTCCGTCTTAAAAAAAAAAAAAGTATTTTCTTAATCACAGAAAGATTTTGACATATACATCCTTGTAATATCATTATAAGAGAAATGCAAAGTAATTAGATGTTTCCAAAAAGTTAAAGTAGAAACTACTTGTTTTTTGAAATAGGGTCTCACTCTGTCACTCAGGCTAGAGTGCAGTGGTGCCATCTCAGCTCACCGCAGCCTCAACCTTTCTGGTTCAGGTGATCCCCCCACCTCAGCCTCCCTACTAGCTGGAACTACAGGGCGTGCCACCACACCCAGCTAATTTTTGTATTTTTTAGTAGAGATGGGTTTCGCCAAGTTGCCCAGGTTGTTTTCCGACTCCTGGGCTCAAGCCATCTGGCTGCCTTTGCTTTCCAAAGTGCTGGGAGCCACCACGCCTGAAACTACTTTCATCTGTTGAGCTTATATTATAGCCAGTGTCACAGGAAAGAGTATGTGCATATTCTAACACAGATGGAACAATGAAAATGTTTACTACTGTCAAAAAACAAATTTAAATATTGGTTAGATTTTATTCAAAAGGTATATTGCAATAGGGAAAATGCTCCAACCACAAGATCTGCAAATGTATGAGTTGCACAGAAAAGGGCTTCTCTTTTATAAGGAGAAGGAAGCAAGGTTAGAAAGCACCAGGTACAGGGCAGTGGATGAGCATCTGCTGTGACCTATTCAGCGAATATTTTATCCTAAGGTCAGCTTACTCTTGGGATGGGACATTAAAAAGGCAAAGTTGGGCTGGACGCCATGGCTCATGCCTGTAATCCTAGCACTTTGGGACACCAAGGCAGGTGGATCGCTTGAGGACAGGAGTTCAAGACCAGCCTGGCCAACATGGTGAAACCCTGTCTCTACTAAAAATAAAAAAATTAGCTGGGTATGGTGGCACACGTCTGTAATCCCAGCTACTGGGGAGTTTGAGGCAGGAGAATCACTTGAACCCGGGAGGCAGAGCTTGCAGTAAGCCAAGACTCCATCTCAAAAACAAACAAACAAACAAAGAGAAGTTGTTCTCAATCACAGTGCCCATATGTGGTTAAGAAATAGAGGTTGTTAGCTGGGCACAGCGGCTCATGCCTGTAATCCCAGCACTTTGAGAGGCCAAGGCAGGTGGATCACCTGAGGTCAGGAGTTCGAGACCAGCCTGACCAACATGGAGAAACCCTGTCTCTACTAAAAATACAAAATTAGCCAGGCACAGTGGTGCATGCCTGTAATCCCAGCTACTCGGGAGGCTGAGGCAGGAGAATCACCTGAACCTGGGAGGCAGAGGTTGTGGTGAGCCGAGATCATGCCATTGCACTCCAGCCTGGGCAACAAGAGTGAAACTCTGCCTCAAAAAAAAAAAAAAAAAAAAAACAAAAGAGAGAGAAATAGAGGTTGTTCTGAATTTCAATGGCCAAGAATAGTCCAACAGTCAGGGGCTTGGAGAAACAGGGAAGCCTAAGGTTTGAGTAAGTCAACAAGCATTGTTTCCACCATCAGTGAGAAATCCTTGATGAGACAAACTGTGGGAATTTGGAGTCTTTTCTTATGTAAACAAAGAGGGTAAGCTTTGAAGTAAGCTGTTTCTAGGGAAAACAAAAACAAGGGATTGGGCAGGGGAGTGGTTTCCGGTGGGTTTCATTTGTTTTTTTGTTTGTTTGTTTGTTTGTTTTGCCTTTGCCCTAGAGGCCTCAAGAGGCCTGAAGAACATGTGTTCCTCTGGTGGTTTCTTCAATCTTTGCTATTTCTTCAACCCTTTACTAGGTTTACAGGGTTGTAATAAACTTCAACACTGTCACCACATGTAACATAAAACAAAATTTAAAAAATAATAAATATAGGCCAGGCGCAGTGGCTCACACCTGTAATCCCAGCACTTTGGGAGGCTGAGGCAGGCAGATCACCCGAGGTCAGGAGTTTGAGACCAGCCTCAGCAATATGAAGAGACTCCGTCTCTACTAAAAATACAAAATAGCCAGGCATGGTGGCGCATGCCTGTAATCCCAGCTACTCAGGAGGCTGAGGCAGGAGAATCACTTGAACCCAGGAGGCGGAGGTTACTGTGAGCCAAGATCACACCATTGTACTCCAGCCTAGGCAACAAGAGCGAAACTGTCTCCACAAGAAAAAAAAAATAATAATACATGTGTACTATTTGAAAAATAGAACTAAAAATAGGAACCATAGTGATGTTGCCCCATACCTCAGTTTTTGAACGGAACGAAAGGGCCTTGAGTGTTCATTTTGGCTGTGTGTTATTCATTCCTATCACATACAAGAAACATTAGTAATTATTGGAAGATATGGCTCTAAATCTCCAAATTCAGGAGTCTGTGTAACTGCTAAATTGAACAGAAACCTACAGATATATTAAGAAAAATAGTAGGCTGGATGCGATGGCTCATGCCTGTAATCCTAGTACTTTGGGAGACTGAGGTGGGCAAACTGCCTGAGCTCAGGAGTTTGAGATCAGCCTGAGCAACATGGTGAAACCCTATCTCAAGTAAAAATACAAAAAAATTAGCCGGGCATGCTGGTGTGAGCCTGTAATCCCGGCTAATCGGGAGGCTGAGGCAGGAGAATTGCTTGAACCTGGGAGGCAGAGGTTGCAGTGAGCCAAGATTGCACCACTGCACTCCAACCCGGGTGACAGAGCAAGACTCTGTCTCCAAAAAAATAATGAAAAGAAAAATGATGTTCCCTTTTCCATTTTCCTGCTGACCATGGAAAAACATACTCTCACAGTTTTATCAATTCTTTGGTAACAATTAGAAAATGCAAGCACTGGTTCACGTCGACAGCCCAGAGTCTGCGAATCCTCTGCTCTGAGCCCGTCTGGACTTTCCCGATCCCAGCTTTCTCTCCCTTGAAAACACTAAGAATGACATCACTGCATCAGTTTTTACTAGAGCGAATCACCTGTCGTGCCTGGAACAGGGATCGTACCCAGATTGCCCTCAGTCCCAATAATCACGAAGTGCACGTCTATAAGAAGTACGGGAGCCAGTGGGTGAAATCTCATGAACTCAATGAGCACAATGGACACATCACAGGTATTGAGTGGGCTCCCAAGAGCGACCGCATTGTCACTTGTGGGGTAGACCGCAATGCCTATATCTGGAGTCAGAAAGATGGTGTCTGGAAGCCAACCCTGGTGATGCTGAGAATTAATCGTGCAGCTACTTTTGTGAAGTGGTCCCCCCTAGAGAACAAATTTGCTGTGGGAAGTGGAGCATGACTCATTTCTGTTTGTTACTTTAAGTCTGAAAATGACTGGTGGGTAAGCAAGCATATTAAAAAGCCGATTCACTCCACAGTCCTCAGCTTGGATTGGCATCCCAACAAAGTTTTGCTGGCAGCAGGATCATGTGACTTCAAAAGCAGAGTGTTTTCTGCTTACATTAAAGAAGTGGATGAAAAGCCAGCCAGCATGCCCTGGGGCAGCAAGATGCCTTTTGGGCAGCTGATGTCAGAGTTTGGTGGCAGTGGCACTGGTGGCTGGGTCCATGGGGTAAGCTTCTCTGCCAGTGGGAGCCGTCTGGCCTGGGTCAGCCACAACAGCACCGTATCTGTTGCTGATGCCTCAAAAAGTGTTCAGGTCTCAATTCTGAAGACAGAGTTCCTACCACTCTTGAGTGTGTCATTTGTCTCAGAGAACAGCATCGTGGCTGCTGGCCATGACTGCTGCCCAGTGCTCTTTAACTATGATGACCACAGCTGCCTGACCTTCATCTCCAAGTTAGACGTTCCAAAACAGAGCATCCAACGCAACATGTCTGCCATAGAACGCTTCCGCAACATGGACAAGAGGGCCACGACTGAGGACCGCAACAAGGCCTTGGAGACGCTGCACCAGAATAGCATCACTCAAGTGATGAGGTAGACAAGCAAGGTTGTCGCAAATTTTGCACTACTGGCATTGATGGAGCCATGACAATTTGGGATTTCAAGACCCTCGAGTCTTCCATCCAGGTCCTCCGGATAATGTGAAGCTGAGTGAGCCTTCGCCATCCAGCATGACAAACTGTGGCCAACCACAGCTGTGCTGTGGCATGATGGCGAGGAAGCTAGACCCAAGGAAACACTGAAAACACATATCACGCCAATCCTGTGTGGTTTTGTTTGAATATAAAATTGGTGAAAGTGTTGGTTTTTTAAAAGCAGTAATTTTTTTTTTTTTTTTTTTGTGATTTCATTCCATTCTTGACCAAAGCTTCCCTTTAAGTAGTTTATTATGGAAAATGGAAAATTGTCACACTAACTTAAAAGACAGGGTGAGGGAGATATGTAAATTGTCCACTAGAAAATTAAATAAAAGAACTAAATGTGGGGAAAAAAAGAAAGAAAGAAAATACAAGCACTTAGGTTGGGTGCAGTGGCTCACGCCTGTAATCCCAGCACTTTGGGAGGCCAAGGCGGGTAGATCACCTGAGGTGGGGAGTTTGAGACCAGCCTGACCAACATGGAGAAACCCCATCTCTTCTAAAAATACAAAATTAGCTGGGCATGGCGGTGCATGCCTGTAATCCCAGCTACTTGGGAGGTTCAGGCAGAAGAATCACTTGAATACAGGAGGTGGAGGTTGCATTGAGCCGAGATCGCATCACTGCACTCCAGCCTGTGCAACAAAAGTGGAAAAAAGAGGCCGGGCATGGTGGCTCACACCTTTGGGAACACTTTGGGAGGCTGAGGTGGGTAAATCACCTGAGGTCAGGAGTTCGAGGCCAGCCTGGCCAACATGGTGAAACCCATCTCTACTAAAAATAAAAAAAAAAGTAGCTGGGCATGGTGGCGGGCGCCCATAATCTCAACTACTTGGGAGGCTAAGGCAGGAGAATCCCTTGAACCTGGGGGGCAGAGGTTACAGTGAGCCGAGATTGCACCACTACACTCCAGCCTGGGTGACAGAGCAAGACTCCCTCCCAAAAAAAAAAAGAAAAAAGAAAAGAAAATACTAGCACTAATTTATATGTCAGATTCATGTCACATCTCAAATTCATCTAAATTTTCTTGACATCCCTTTTTATACCAGTGGAGCCCTGATGAAGACACTTAATAGAAGTTTTCTCTCTATCAGGCCCTGATGAAGACACTTAATAGAAGTTTTCTCTCTATCAGAGAAATAAGTTGATGAGAATAAACTCAACGAAGGTGAAAATTCTGTTGTTTTCTGTGACCTGGGGGAAAAAGCTTAAGGTGAATTTACATTCAGATTGGTTATAGAGAGAGGACATACAGAAGTGGATGAACTAGGTATAATTAAGTTTTTCTATCCACAAACCAGGTGAAAGTATTGCAGGAGGCAGATAGCGAGGCATGAGCAGGTAAGGAGACCCTGTGTCACCCGCAAGGGGTCCTGATCCAGAACCTAAGAGAGGGTTCTTGGATCTCACGCAAGGAAGAATTCAGGGTGAATCCATACAGTAAAGTGAAGGCAAGTTTATTAAGAGAGTAAAGGAATAAAGTATGGCTACTCCATAGGCAGAGCAGCCTCCTGTTTCGTCCTATGACTAAGAATGCCTTCACTTACTGGGAATGTAACCCAGCGGGTCTCAGGCTTATTTTCTCCAGCCCCTATTCCAGATGGAATTGCTCTGGTTCAAATGTCTCTGACACTTTGGAAAGGAATCTTTAGAAATGAAACTCACTGGCCAGGTGCAGTGGCTTATGCCTGTAATCCCAGCACTTTGGGAGGCCAAAACAGACAGATCACAATGTCAGGAGATCGAGACCATGCTGGCTAACACAGTGAAACTCCGTCTCTATTAAAAATACAAAAACTTAGCTGGCCTGGTGGCAGGCGCATGTAGTCCCAGCTACTCAGGAGGCTGAGGCAGGAGAAGGGCGTGAACCCGGGAGGCGGAGCTTGCAATGAGCTGAGATCGGGCCACTGCACTCCAGCCTGGGCGACAGAGTGAGACTCCGTCTCAAAAAAAAAAGAAACAACTGTGTCACAGATACGCTAAGCTAAAGATGCTGCCCACTGACAGCAAAAAAAGATCAGTGGCTACATTGCCTCCACCTGGCCTTGTGGCTGCACTTCTCTGGCCCAGAAGGGGACTTATCAGGGGCTAGCTGGACATAATTGAGATGGGGGATTTTCCCCATTAACAACCATGTGTACTTCTGCAATAACCCATCCTAGAAGAGCCTTCTGCTCAAAATGATACTAAAACACACATCCCTGGGTGGAGATTTGAGATGCTAATGAGACATGTGACGTGTGTACCAGCATGGACCGTCACAGGGCTTTCCTCATCAGAGGACTTCCTGGAACGTGCTTACTAGGAACATCCCTGCACAGCCCCTTCATGAATAATCATGTCAGATTCTCACAAAAAGCCTCTGCCCAACACTAGTACGGACAGGCTCATTCTTTTGAGGAGCCCACCCTGTTCCACTGTTCAGGGTGTCTCTTCTTTCTGAGCTCCTACACCTTTAGATAAAGGGCACTTACCTGCTTAACTCTTTCTGCATGTCTCTTGACTGAATTCAAGGAGACCAAGAACCAGAGGACTTCCACGCCCCTCCTGGTAAGACCAAAACCCAGAGGACTTCCATGTCCCTCCTAGTAACATCTGGTGTTTTCCCCTGGTGGCCTGTGAACGGTTCTTCTGGGTAAGTGCCAAAAAGCTGGTGCCAGATTCTCTGGCTGACGACCTCTGCTTCTTTCTGCACTGAAGAACCTCCTGCCCTAATGCAGTTCTGGCAGCTTTAAGGGGAGGGGTTTTTCCTCTCAGGCTCTGTTCACTAACAACTGCCCAGTACCATTTCCCTTCAGCCACTGTCACTCTGCTCCCTCTGGCTGATTTCTCAGCTCACCCTGAGGGGTGACAAGCAGAGGAGGGAGGACTTTAAACTCCACACTGAGTAGATCTGAGACACATGGTGAACCTTCCTGCAGGAGGCTTGTGAAGGTGGCAGGGAATACACCTGGCTGTGCAGTGACTGGGGAGCTTCATATCTTTCAACTAAAACTACTATCCTGTGTTGAGTCGGCTCCTCTACTTGCTGTTCATGGCAGTTCATTCCCCTGGACACAATATGCCGCCACCGGTGTATAATCCCCCAGGTCACTCTGCTTACTCTTTGCTGTCCCTGTCCTCATCGCCAGGCTTCCTTGAATTCTTCCTTCATGTGCAAGCACCTTGTATGTCCTGCTTGTCCGGGACCTGCTGCGTTTGCTTCACTGCCAATCGCCGGAGGCCTGCCCGGGCCTGTGAGGAAGTTTACACTTATTTTTTCCCTAGAGATGAGACCCAGCTTCGTCCTTTCAGTTGCCTCCTTTCTCACTGCAGGGACCGGCACTGGCAGGATGCTCGCTTACGGGCATCCCTCGTTTACTATCGGGTCCTTCTCCGCCCAACTACTCTTCAAGAATGCCTCATCCTGTGGCTCCTCAAGCGAGCTGTCCGGTTCCTCCGGATGCTCATTTATGGGCCTCTTTCTCAGACCCCAGTTTCTCTTTACAACCGGGGTTTCCTGTGGGTCAATGGGAAGTTCTTCATCCGCCTCCTAAAGCCATTGTTACAGACCTGTACAGCAGTCAGGTGCTTTTTGTATTATGTTGAAAAAGCTGATAGAAAATGCCCCCGGCGCTCCCCTTGCTGCTTATGTGATCATATCAGGGACATAAAAAACCAGAATCAACAGCCCAGTCCACTAACTCTGAGCCCCAGGGGCCTTCCGTGCCTGTTTAAGCATTTTTTCTGTATGATCCCCAAGGAACCTACTATGACTAGGGGAAGATATCAAATTTACCTTCATTCCTCTAACCATCTGTATGCATTAATCCAATATTATCATGCATTAAGGGGACCTTACCATGGAGTCCCTTCTCTGCAGACTTTAGCAGGGGCAGGACTACTGGACTTCTTGCAGAACCAAGGTCACTGGGAATACGAGAGACAAGAGAACTACTCCCATGCTCGACGTTCTTACATGCTTCCTGGCCCAACACAGAGGTGAGAAAGGCGTCCCTCCTAGGCATCAATCCTAGGAAATCTAAGAAACCCTTCTGAGCAAAATGAGATCCAGGGAAACAATGGATGGTGCAAAAGCTAAGGCTAGCTAATTCTGGAGCCCCAGGGTGAAGAACCTGTCATCCTTGTAAATAGAGGCATGGACACTTCACCTAGGCCAAGGTGTGGAATGCCTCACCTTCCTGAGGCACCAAATAGGTGGAGAGATGCCTTCTCTATCCTATGTTCTTTCCTGTCTTCTCTTTCAGATGGGTAACCAGAGCTCCGTACCCCGGGATTCCCCTCTCGGATGCATCCTTAGAAACTGGGATAAGTTTGATCCCCAGGCATTGAAACGAAAAAGATTGGTTTTTCTTTGCAATACAGTTTGGCCAAAATATGAACTAGAAAGGCAGGAAGCCTGGCCAGTGGGGGGAAGCTTAAATGTTAATACCATACTCCAGCTTGACCTCTACTGCCGACAACAGCGCAAATGGTCAGAGGTCCCTTATGTGCAAACCTTCATGATCTTGAGGGAAAACCCCGATTTTTGTAAAGGCTGCAAGATAGATCCCGCCCTTTTAGCTATCCTCAGTCGTCCACTCCACAGCCCTCAACCAGGAGGCTTCAATGATTTCCTGGTCAACCCACCTCAACCTCCTCTTCCTGAGACCAAAGAGAAAGAACGAGCACCCCCAGCTCCTTCCTCCTTGTATCACACTCTTAGCCTTGATGGGTCAGCCTCAACCTACACTAGGCCCTCAGGCCCCCGCTATGGAATCTGCCTGCTACCAGTGGTGAGCCGACCAACAGGACCAGTCCAAGTCCAGGTCCCCTTTTCCATGCAGGACTTGTCCCAAGTTAAGGAAGGCCTGGGAAAATTCTCAGAGAATCCGGGAAAATTCCTGGAGGGCTTCCGTAAATTAACCCTCACTTTTGAACTAACCTGGAAGGATGTCGCCATCCTCCTAGGACAAACCCTGTCTCTGGAAGAAAGACAGACCATTTGGGAGGCAGCACGTCAATGCGGGGATGAGCTACACTTGGCAGATGCCAACTACCCCGTGGGAGCTACAGCTGTGCCCCTGCAGGACCCCAACTGGGACTACGATACCCCAGCAGGAATCTGCGCCAGAAATCATATGCTCCTATGCCTGATAGAGGGAATGAAAAGGAGTCAAGTCAAGCCTGTCAATTATAATAAGTTAGCAACCATCGACCAAGGGCCACATGAGAATCCCACGGCCTTTCTCGAGAGGCTCCAGGAAACTCTTATCAAACATACCAACCTAGACCCGGGATCCCCAGAAGGACAACTAGTCCTAAAGGATCACTTCCTCACACAAGCTGCCCCAGACATTAGGAGAAAACTGCGAATGCTGGCTTTGGGAACCAGAGCCCCCATGTCAGAAATCCTCAAATTCGCTTCCTCAGTATTTTATAACCGAGACCAGGATGAGAGGGACAGGGCCGAGAGGAAGGAAAAACAGAAAGAAGAGAGGCAGGCTCAATTACTAGCTGCTTTGCAAGTCCACCAGCCCCCTCCAGGTTGCCCTAAGGATACCCTCCCGGGGAACTGCTATCAATGCGGAAAGCCAGGCCATTGGAAGGCAAACTGCCCCTATGGGCCAAAGGAGGAAAAGCCTTGCACGGCCTGTCCCCTCTGCCGTAAGCTCAGGTACTGGAAAGAGAACTGTTCCGAGAGCCAAAAGGGCCCCTGAGCCAATGATGGCTTTGAGCTGAGGGTGCCCTCTGCCTTGGCCAGCTCCCAGATGTGACATCATCATCAAAGGGATGGAGCCAAGGGCAACTCTGGACATAGCAGGTAGGACAATACATTTTCTATTTGATTTGGGAGCAGACTGCTCGGTGCTGACCCCCTTCTCTAGGCAACTTTCCTCTGTCAGGTAATCAGGGTAAATGGCATCTCTTCCAAAGATTTATACCTTCTTTATTGTTAAAAGACCAATTATATCTTTTCCCATGAGTTCCTGATAATGTCTGAATGTCCCATACGTCTTTAGGTCAGGGATATACTCTCCAAACTAGGGGCACGCTTCACATTTACCTGAACTTCCCTGAAAGGCTTTTTTTTTTTTTTTTTGGAAGACTCACTCATGACATTGGTGAATTATCTTGATCTGGAATCACAAATAACCCTGAGATATGGGCCTCTGATACACTAGGAAGGGCAACAACTGCAGTCCCAGTCAAAATCCAGCTAAGAAAACCTTCCACTTCTTTCATGAGAAACAATACTTGCTATGGCCAGAGGCAACGGAAGGACTTGAGCCTATCATTAACCCATTCCTTAGACATGGCCTGTTAAAGTCTGTAACTCTCCCTGCAACACAGGAAATCTATTCTGCTGGTAGAAAACATTTAAAGGGTTCTCCACTACTGAACCCTGATTGACTCTGGTTTTCTGATGGTGGCAGTTTCATCCAACATGGAGTGACACATGCAGTTATGCAATAGTGTCTCTATTTGACATTATAGAAGCCAAATCCCTTCCTCCAAGAACCTTGGCACAGCTGGCAGAGCTCATATCCTTAACTAGAGCCGTAGAACTAGGGAAAAACCCAACAGCTACAATTTATACAGATTCAAAATATGCCTTCTCAGGACTCCATGCTCATGTGGCCATCTGGAAGGAACAGGGATTTTTACCAAAAAAAGATACCCCTACGGAATGTGGACCACAGATCCTGGCCCTGCTCTAAGCTGTACACCTCTCACAGGAAATAGCTGTAGTCCACGGCCAGGGACACCAAAGGACCAGGGAGAAAATGCCTAGCAAAACAGGAGGGCGGATCAAGTAGCCAGGACCACTACCCTGTAAGGAACTCCTCATGGCCCTTAACCCAACTTTACCCAACACCTTATCCACCCACAAAAACCCAAGAGGAAAAGGAATGGGCTATCAAATATGGATCTACCTGAGAACCTGAGGTGTGGTATACAGTGGGAGGAATTCTCCACTTTCCTAGGCCCTCCAGTAAAAACCTGTGAGAGCACTCCATGAGTCATGTTACTTTGGGAGACATCATCTCCAACACATGTGCAAAAACCTCTTTTCCAGGAAAGGGCTCTACTAGACTATTTGTCAGGTCTTTAACGCCTGTGCATTCTGTGTCTGTAATAGCCCCCGGGGCCCTACGCTGCCCTGCTTTTTTTTTTTTTTTTTGAGACAAAGTTTCACTCTTGGTACCCAGGCTGGAGTGCAACGGCGTGATCTCAGCTCATCGCAATCTCTCCCTCCCAAGTTCAAGCGATTTTCCTGCCTCAGCCTCCTGAGTAGCTGGGATTACAGGCAGGTGCCACCAAAAAAAGACCAAAAAAAAAAATTTTTTTTTTTTTTTTTTTGTATTTTTAGTAGAGATGGGGTTTCTCCGTGCTGGTCAGGCTGGTCTTGAACATCCAACCTCAGGTGATCCGCCTGCCTCAGCCTCCCAAAGTGCTGGGATTATAGGCGTGAGTCACCATGCCCAGCCAAATTTTTTTTTTGTTCAATGTTGCCCAGGTTGGCCTCAAACACATAGCCTTGCCTCCTTGTGCCCCAGGACAACCGGCCAGAGCCAATGCAGCTCCCTGTCCTGCTTAGGTGAGCCAGTTCAGCATCGAGGAGCTTACCCAGGGAAAGACTGACAGATATATTTCACTCAACTGCCACCCTGTAGAGGCTATAAATACCTTCTGGTGTTTGTGGACACCTTTATTGGGTGGGTTAAAGCCTTTCCTACAAGAACAGAAAAGGCCCAGGAAGTAGCCAAGGTACTTCTTAAAAAAAAAAAAAAAAAAAAAAACATCCCGGCCGGGCATGGTGGCTCACGCCTGTAATCTCAGCACTTTGGGAAGCCAAGGTGGGTGGATCACGAGGTCAGGGAATTGAGACCATCCTGGCTAACAAGGTGAAATCCTGTCTCTACTAAAAAATAGAAAAAATTTGGTGGGTGTGGTGGTGGGCGCCTGTAGTCCCAGCTACTCAGGAGGCTGAGGCAGAAGAATGCTGTGAACCCAGGAGGCGGAGCTTGTGGTGAGCTGAGATTGTGTCACTGCACTCCAGCCTGGGCAACAGAGCGAGACTGTCTCAGAAATGAAAAGAAAAACAAATCATCCCTCAGTGTGGGTTTAGTTTGTGTTTACAAAGTGACAATGGCCAGTTTTTATTTCACACACCCTTTAATTAGTGACAAGTGCCCTAGAAATAAAGTACTCCTAGCACTCTGGAGAACACATTCCTCTGGCAAGGTAGAAAGCACTAATCAAACTATTAAAAGGACCCTGAACAAAGTATGCCAGGGAACCTCCTCACCATCGTTAGAACTCCTGTCCATAGCACTTCTCTGAATGAGCATCACCCCTAATATTACTTATGCCTTCCTACATGCAGACCTAATGTTAGATCCAGACGTTACTCAATTAATCAAATACATAACATCGCTGGCCCAATTTCAACAAGCCATCCAGGAGTTCAGGCAAAAGGTACTGCCTGACACTGACCCTTCCAGTAATCAACCCTTATACTAGCCAGGGTCACAAGTCCTCATCAAAACCTGAAGAGATGGGTCACCTGTGTCTCAACTAGCCTGGGTCTCTCCTTTATGGAAAGGCCCCTTTATTACTTTCTACCCCGACAGCTATCAAAGTTTCTGGAATCTCTAGTTGGATACATCACTCCTGAGTAAAACTGTGAGAAGGTCCCGAAGAACCAACAACAGAATCAGCATCTGAGTAGTCTCATGAGCCAGCCACTGGAGGGCTTCCAATACCTCTTCAAGTGAAAAGATAAGTAAAGCCTTCTCTCCTTTCACCGCAAAAAAAGGTCTCTCAGTACCGGGAATCTTGGTTGCGGTGGCATTGGTTCTTCTCCTTACTTTGACCCACACTGGCATGCCACCTGAAGTCCCGATAACAGCCTGTTTTCTCACTAAACACTCCATCTAACCATTTCATTATTTGTCTCTCCTATTTTCACCACTTTCCTTTTGCTTTCACAAAGCTTAAGGGAGAATCAGCTATGACAGAGAAATTCCTTTTCCTGTATCTTTCCCTCCTTCCCATGCCCCTACTCTCACAGGCACAGTGGAGTGAAAATTCCCTTGTCAGTTTTCCCAAAATAATTGCTTCGGGAAACCATCTAAGCAACTGTTGGATCTGCCACAACTTCATCACCAGGTCCTCATCTTACCAATATATTTTGGTAAGAAATTTTTCTTTAATCCTAACATTTGGTTCAGGAATTCCTGAAGGCCAACATAAATCTGTTCCGCTCCAGGTTTCGCTTGCTAACTCAGCGCACCAAGTCCCCTGCCTGGATCTCACTCCACCTCTCAATCAAAGCTCTAAAACGTCTCTCTATTTCTACAACTGCTCTTCTCTAAACCAAACCTGTTGTCCATGCCCTGAAGGACACTGTGACAGGAAGAACACCTCTGAGGAGGGATTCCCCGGTCCCACCATCCATCCCATGAGCTTCTCCTCAGCAGGCTGCCACCCTAACTTGACTCACTGGTGTCCAGCTAAACAAATGAACGATTATCGAGACAAGTCACCCCAAAACCGCTGTGCAGCTTGGGAAGGAAAAGAGCTAATCACATGGAGGGTTCTATATTCGCTTCCCAAGGCACACACTGTCCCCACATGGCCAAAAACTACTGTTCCCCTGGGAGGGCCTCTATCCCCTACATGCAATTGAACTATTCCAGCAGTGTGGAAATCGCAGTTACACAAGTGGTTCGACAGCCACATCCCCTGGTGGGCCTGTACCCCTCCTGGCTATGTATTTTTATGTGGACCGCAAGAAAATAAACTGCCCTTTGACGGAAGTCCTAAGATAACCTATTCAACCCCTCCCATGGGTCTAATACTGGCAGGGATGGAAGCGGCCATAGGAATGATCGCCCCATGGGGAGGGTTCGCTTATCATGAAGTCACCCTCAGAAATCTCTCCAGACAAATAGACAACATAGCTAAGAGTACCAGAGATAGCATCTCTAAACTCAAGGCCTCCATAGATTCTCTAGCAAATGTAGTCATGGACAACAGATTGGCCTTAGATTACCTCTTAGCAGAGCAGGGTGGAGTCTGTGCAGTGATCAATAAATCCTGTTGCGTTTATGTCAATAACAGTGGGGCGATAGAGGAGGATATAAAAAAGATCTATGACAAGGCTACGTGGCTCCATGACTTTGGAAAAGATGATTCAGCAGGGTTCATTTGGGAGGCTGTGAAGTTTGCCCTCCCCTCCCTCAACTGGTTTGTCCCTTTACTGGGACCAGCTGCCCTTATAGCCTTCTTTCTCCTCTTTGACCCCTGTCTCTATAATTCACTGATTAAATATGTCTCTTCCAGGATACAGCAATTTCACACAGAGCCCCTAAAAATGGAAAGAGATCATCCAATCTTCCTTGGAGGCCCCAGTACCTACAAGTACATCTCTCCCTTGGATGCCAGTGGGCAAAGATTCTGCAACTACGGAGGGGCTCCTTCCCTGACAGAGAGCAAGAGAGGGAGACCCTGATGACTTCTTCATCCCATGTCAGCAGGAAGTAGTTACAGAAGACCTACGACGTCCTTATGCCCAAAGCTTTTCAGGGTCTCCATCTCTTGAGGGGGAATACTGTTAGGGTAGGCAGGTAGCCAGACATGAGCAGGCAAGGAAGCCCCTGGGAAAGGAGTCTTTAGAAATGCAGCCCACTGATGGCCTCCTTGGAAACACTGCATGCTGAGTCAGCAAAAAGAGGGGCATGGCTACACTGGCTACATGTGGCCTTGTGGCTGTACTCCTCTGTTCCAGAAGGGAACTTATCAAGGCCTAGCCGGAGGTTACCAAGGTAGGAGCTATTCCCCACTAAGGAGCATGTATACTTCTCTAATAATTCACCCTAATATACCATTTTGCTCATTAAAATAATAAAAAAACACACATCTGTGTGGAGATTTTATTTTTTAACCAGATATTCCTTGTTAGACTTTAGATGCAAATGACACGGCACATGTGTGCCCAGACTACTTCCCAAAACATGCTTACTAGTAACACCCCTGCATGGCCCCTTCATGAATAATCATGTAAGATTCTCATAAGAAGCATCTCCCCAGCCAGGTGTGGTGGTTCACGCCTGTAATCCCAACACTTTGGGAGGCCAAGGCAGGCAGATCACCTGAGGTCAGGAGCTCACGACCAGCCTGACCAACATGGAGAAACCCTGTCTCTACTAAAAATACAAAATTAGCTAGACGTGGAGGTGCATGCCTGTAATCCCAGCTACTTGGGAGGCTGAAGCAGGAGAATCGCTTGAACCCGGGAGGCAAAGGTTGTGTTGAGCCAAGATCGTGCCATTGCACTCCAGCCTGGGCAACAAGAGGGGAACTCCATCTCAAAAAACAAACAAACAAAAAGAAGCATCTCCCCAGCATTGGTGAGACAGACTCATTCATATGAGCAGCCCAGCCTGTTCTGTCTTTCAGGGTGTACTGTTTATTTAAAAGCCCCCATAAAAACTCCTCCCAGGCCAGGCATGGTGGCTCAGGCCTGTAATCCCTGCACTTCCTTGGGCAGATCCTCAGACAGATCACGGGTCAGGAGTTTGAGACCAGCCTGACCAACATGGTGAAACCCCATCTCTACTAAAAATACAAAAAAATTAGCCGGGCGTGGTGGCACGCACCTGTAATCCCAGCTACTCAGGAGGCTGAGGCAGGAGAATCATTTGAAACCAGGAGGCGGAGGTTGCAGTGAGCCAAGATTGTGCCACGCACTCCAGCCTGGGCTAGAGGAGACTCCATCTGGGGAGGGCGGCGGGGAATTCCTCCTAAGTCACTAGCAGCTGACTCACTCTCTGCAGCAGCCAGTTCTGTCTCTTCTTGACCTGTCTTTAAATAAACATTACTTAATGATTTAACTCTTTCTGTGTGCCTCCTAGATGAATTCTTTCCTTCAGGAAGATAAACTGAAGGACCTCCACACCCCTCCTGGTAACAAAGGTCTTTGTGCAATCCCTCCTGAAGAAGCAATGGAGGATTTCGTGTATCTAAACTAGTAAATACAAACTGTACTCAATTATCCAAGAAATCACTGAAGAAACACTCTTTACTCCATTTTTTATATCTTGAGAAAAATATAATTAAAGACAAAATAATATTTTCCAAACCCAGAAATCCTCACCAAAAAGGAAAAAAATAAATAAACAATCCCAGTTGGTGGCTGGTGAATGCTTCTACCTTAATCAATACATGTTTTGAAGCTGTCAGCTTCTTTTTTCTCATGATAAGTGACTCCACAGAATCTAGTCTTTTCTTTGCCCTCTAGACAAGGAATACAGAATTTTTATCAGAAACAAATAAATTGTTTGGTTTTGCACAATATTTACTAATTTTCTCCACTCATCCACTGTGGAGTCTTAGTACAAAAATAAGACACCACTCTCCCATATTGAAACTAAAACAGACTGAGCTTCTGCTCCATAACCATAAACAGTAATAGCAATACTAACTGAAAGATGAAGTAATTTTACATAAGTAGGTATAAAATTGATAATTCATTGTTATTTTCAGTTTTACAATAAGTGTGAATTACATAGAATAAATCTTTCTCTCTCTCTCTTTCTATTTCTGACAGTCCCGCTCTGTTGCATGGCCAAAGTGCTATGGGGTGACCTCAGCTTACTGCAACCTCTGCTTCCTGGGTTCAAATGACTCTTGTGCCTCAGCCTCCTGAGTAGCTGGGATTACAGGTGTACACCACCTTGCTTGGCTAATTTTTGTATTTTTCATAGAGATGAAATCTCACTATGTTGGCCAGAGTGGGCTCGAACTCCCGACCTAGATGATCAACCCGCCTTGGTCTCCCAAGATGTTGGGTTTACAGGCATGAGCCACCACACCCAATGGAGTTTTAATTCATTTACTTTAATCATCATGGGTTAGGGATATAGCTTTTAAAAATGTAATGTTAGTCAGGCTGGTCTCAAACGCCCGACCTCAGGTGATCCGCCCATCTCGGCCTCCCAAAGTGCTGGGATTACAGGCATGAGCCATCATGCCCAGCAATTTTTTCTATCTTAATTTCTTATGTATTAATCAGCTTGTGATAGACACATGGCTTCTGGAACAGAAAAGTGCAAGGGCTTTTTATGAGCAGGGTGTGGAAGACTACCAGTAACAAATGCTTTGGCAGAAGTGATGAGTGAGAAGGGGAGTGAGAGTCTCTACTGTCCTACCTACTAATTGTGCTTTGAGAATTTGGATTGAAAAAAGCCACCTTAATGGTGTTTGGTTATTGTTTATTCTCCCCCAGTTGGCAGGAGATAAGGACAGAGTACCCAAAGCTGCTAGGGCACTTAGGGTGGATATGAAACATTAAAACTTCACTTGCTTGAAACCAGAGCAGCCACCAAGCTGCTCAAAATTACTGCCAATGATGTCTTGCTTCCTGGCATTCAGAAACCTTCTCCTTCTCTACCCCCAACTCTTCCTTCCCTCTCTATCCCAATCTCAATCACCTTAAGGAAGAGTTGAGTATCCTGAAAAATTTGGGAGAAAAAAGAGATTCAAACTTTTGTAGCTCTCTTAGTAAGAGTTGCCCCAATCACCTTCCAAGGAGAAATGCTTTGCAGGAGTGTCTCAAACCACCAAGACCTGTTGGACCAAGCACATATGGGGCCCATAGGAAGAAGCCACTGAGCCTCAGGATCCTCCAGATGCTGGGAGGTACATGGAGCAGCAGGCAGCATTATGCTTGTATCAAGCACCCAAGGAGAAAACAAGGCCACTGAGCTGCCCCAGCCTTCCCTGACATGATTGTCTCCTATGGCCCTGGGTTTGTTTGGAGACCTTCAACATAACTGTAATTCCTCCTTCTCCTTTGTAAGCTTAAAGTAAGGGTAGGTTTGCTACCAGTCTTTTAAAAAAGATTGGTGCCACTCTTGCTTACAGGGCAGAGAGAAGGCACCCAGAATGGTGGCCACCAGTACCCCACTCCCAAGCCAATACCACCTCCAGTGTAACCATGCACACAATCTCCAGAAGGGGACCCCAGCCCCTGACCCAGCTGCATTGTCTCTGCCACTGTGGTGAACACTTGCATGGAGGCAGGTACTCTGGCACCCTCTAGCACTCTGGCCCTTGAGGAGTCAGAGGAAAATGCTGGGGCCCAATACAAGTCCCCTAGAGTTAGAGCACGCAGTCCAGATGTTGGGAGCTAAGTGCTGGCCCCCCAAAAATCTTCCAGAAATGAAGCCAGTCAGCTGAATCCACCTTATACCACAATCCACAATCAAACCCTCAAGGTCATCAAATAGTTATGATAAAAGTAAAAAACAAAAACAAAAAACAATCCTCACCCAAAAGTCAGCAACCTCAAAGACTGAAGGTAGATAAGCCCAAAAAGATGAGAAAGAATCAGTGCAAGAACCCTGGAAACTCAAAAAGCTAGAGTGCCTTTTTTCCTCCAAACAAGTGCATCACCTTTCCAGCAAGGTTTCTGCACCATGCAGAGATGGCAGAAATAACAGAAATAGAACTCAGAATGTGGATAAGGACAACGTTCATTGAGCTATGGGAGTACGTTGAAACCCAATCCAAGAAAGATAACAAACATGATAAAACAATGGGATTATGTAAAGAGGCCAAATCTATGTTTCACTGGTGTCCCTGAAGGAGAGTGAAACCAATTTGGAAAATATATTTTTGCATATTATCCATGAGAACTTCCCCAACCTAGCTAGAGAGGCCAACATTCAAATTCAGGAAATGCAGAGAACCCCAGTAAGATACTTCACAAGAAGATCATACCCAAGTCACATAATCATCAGATTCTCCAAGGTCAAAATGAAAGAAAAAATGTTAAAGGAAGCTAGAGAGAAAGGTCAGGTCACCTACAAAGGAAAGCCCATAACAGCAGACATCTCAGCAGAAAGCCTACAAGCTGGAAGAGATTGAGGGCCAATATTCAGCATTCTTAAAGAAAAGAAATTCCAACCCACAATTTCATAGTTGGCCAAAGTAAGTAAGCTTCATAAGCGAAAGAGAAATAAGATCCTTTTCAGAGAAGCAAATGCTAAGGGAATTCATTACCACCAGACCTGCTGTACAAGAGCTCCTGAAGAAAGCACTAAATATGGAAAGACCATTACCAGCCACTGCAAAAACACACTAAAGGACATAGATCAGTTACACTATACCACCTAACATCATGATAACAGATCAAATCCACACATATCAATATTAACCTTAAATGTAAATGGACAGCCAGCCAGGTGCAGTGGCTCACGCCTGTAATCCCAGCACTTTGGGTGGATCACGAGGTCAGGAGTTGCAGACCAGCCTGGCCAACACGGTGAAACCCCATCTCTACTAAAAACACAAAAATTAGCTGGGTGTGGTGGTGCATGCCTATAATCCTAGCTACTCAGGAGGCTGAGGCAAGAGAATCGCTTGAGCCCCAGAGGCGGAGGCTGCAGTCAGCTGAGATTATGCCATTGCACTCCAGCCTGGGCAACAGAGCAAGACTCTGTCTCAGGAAAAAAAAAAAAAAGTAAATGGGCTAAATGCCCCAATTAAGAGACAGACTGGCAAGCTGGATAAAGAACCAAAACCCACTGGTATGCTGTCTCCAAAAGACCCATCTCACAAGCAGTGACACACACAGGCTTAAAACAAAGAAATGGACAAAAATCTACCAAGAAAATGGAAAACAGAAAAAAAGCAGAGGGCCAGGTGCGGTGGCTCATGGCTGTAATCCCAGGACTTTGGGAGACAGAGGCAGGAGGATCACTTGAGGCCAGGAGTTCGAGACCAGCCTGGCCAACATGGTGAAATGCTGTCTCTACTAAAAATACAAAAAATTAGCTGGGCATGGTGGCTTGTGCCTATAATCCCAACTACTAAGGAAGCTGATGCAAGAGAATTACTTGCACACCGGAGGCAGAGGTTGCACTGAACTGAGATTGCACCACTGCTCTCCAGCCTGGGCAACAGAGCAAGACTCCATCTCAAAAAGAAAAAAAGGAAAGAAAAAGAAAAAAAAAGCAGGGGTTGCAATTCTAGTTTCTAACAAAACAGACTTTAAACCAACAAAGATTCTAAAAGGAGAAGGAAGGGCATTACATAATGGTAAAGGGTTCAATTTGACAAGAAGAGCTAACTATCCTAAATATATATGTACGCAACACAGGAGCACCCTGTATTCCTAACGCAAGAGCTTGCTCAAAATGCAGGTTCTTAGAGACTTTCAAAGAGACTTACACTCCCACATAATAACAGTGGGAGACTTTAACACCCCACTGGCAATATCAGACAGATCATTGACACAGAAAATTAACAAAAATATTCAGGACTTCAATTCAGCACTGGATCAAATGGACCTGCCAGACATCTATGGAACTGTCTACTCAAAAACAACAGTATATACATTCTCCCCATTGTCACATGGCACACACTCCTTTTTTTTTTTTTTTTTTGAGATGGAGTCTCACTCTGTCCCCCAGGCTGGAGTGCAGTGGCACAATCTCAGCTCACTGCAACCTCCGCCTCCCAGGTACAAGCAATTCTCTGCCTCAGCCTCCAAAGTAGCTGGGATTACAGGCACCTGCCATCACGCCCGGCTAATTTTTGTATTTTTAGTAGAGATGGGGTTTCACCATCTTGGCCAAGCTGCTCTTGAACTTCTGAACTCATGATTCACCCACCTCAGCCTCCCAAAGTGCTGGGATTACAGGCGTGAGCCACTGTGCCTGGTCGGCACACGCTCTTAAATAGATCACGTAATTGAAAGTAAAACACTCCTCAGCAAATGCAAAAGAACTGAAATCATAACAATCTCTTTGACCATAGCACAATCAAGTTAGAAATCAAGACTAAGAAATTCATTCAAAATCATATATTTACGTAGAAATTGAATCACTTGCTCCAGAATGACTTTTATCTCTTTAATTGACAACTCTTGTCTCCCTTCTTGCTCTTTCTTCTTAAATTTCCTTGGCTATTCCCTCCAAGATAATGTTGGAGAAGAGGAGACTAGAAGTTCTTTAGTGTCATTTCTGACTTTAGTGTGACTTTCTGTAACATTTTCCAGATGTTTGTCAATTTGATGAAGATATATCACTTCCTCCTTCACTATTTTTAGGTAACATTATTTCCTGTTAAATACTGCCAATTTTTTTTGCATTTATGAATGTGGGCACCTTATTTTTCTCTTCATTCCTATAGCTGGTATAAACTCTGGCAGTGGAATTCTTAATATTAAATGTCACCTGCATTCGGGGCATAAATTATATTTGTTCATTATATATTATTTTAAATTAATAATTACAAATTTTTTGATAATATTTTACATAGGATTCTTTTATGTATATTCAGACTCTAGTAGTTTATGTACTATTTATTACAGTAATTTTATTATTTTTATTTTTTTGAGACAGGGTCTCACTGAGTTATCCATGCTGGAGCACAGTGGCACGATCTTGGCTCAGTGCAACCTCCACCTCCTGGGCTGAAGCAAGCCTCCCAGTTCAGCCCCCCAAGTAGCTGGGCCCACAGGCGTGTGCCACCATGCCCAGCTAATTTTTAAAAATTTTTTCTAGAGATGGGGTTTTGCCATTTTGCTCAGGCTGGGCTTGAACTCCTGGGCTCAAGTGGTCTGCCCACCTCACAAAACATGTCAATTTCTTCAATGGATATGGTTCTGTTTGGATTTTCTGTGTCAACTAATGTCAATATGGGGAGGGTATATTTCCTAGAAAGTTGCCATTTCATTAGATAATTCTAAAACTTATCTGCAAAGGGAGAGAAACTAGAATAGCTGAAACATAAGAAAAAGAATAAAGTGGGTGAAATAATTGAACATGGTATCAAGATTTGAAAAATAGTAAACATAGAGGCCAGGTGCAGTAGCTCACGCCTGTAATCCCAGCACTTTGGGAGGCCAAGGTGGGTGGATCACGAGGTCAGGAGATCGAGATCATCCTGGCTAACATGGTGAAACCCCATCTCTACTAAAAATACAAAAAATTAGCCAGGTGTGGTGGCAGGCACCTGTAGTCCCAGCTACTCGGGAGGCTGAGGCAGGAGAATGGTGTGAACCCAGAAGGCAGAGCTTGCAGTGAGCCAAGATCACGCCACTGTACTCCAGCCTGGGCAACAGAGCGAGACTTGGTCTCAAAAAAGAAAAAGAAAAGAAAAAGAATAATAGTAAACATAATCAAGATTGTGGCCGGGTGTGCTGGCTCATGCCTGTAATCCCAGCACTTTTGAGAGGCTGAGGCAGGCAGAGCAACCTGAGCCCAGGATTTTGAGAGCAGCCTAGGCAACATAGAGAGACCCCATCTCTACAAAAAAATACAAAACTCAGCCAGGCATGGTGGCACATGCCTTTGGTCCCAGCTACTCAGGAGACTGAGATGAGAGGATCATGTGAACCTGGGAGGGGGAGGTTGCAGTGAGTCAAGATCATGAACACTGCTCTCCAGCCCGGGTGACAGAATGAGACCTTGCATTAAAAAAAAAAAAAAAAAAAAAGAGTGCATGGCATTGGTGGAGAGCAATATATATATCCATGGAACAGAACAGAGAATGCAGAAATATTTCCCTTTTGACTGATATTTGATAAAGATACCAAGGCAGGCCGGGTGTGGTGGCTCACGCCTATAATCCCAGCACTTTGGGAGGCTGAGGCAGGCGGATCACGAGGTCAATAAACTGAGACCATCCTGGCCAATGTGGTGAAACCCCGTCTCTACTAAAAATACAAAACTAGCTGAGTGTGGTGGCCTGTGCCTGTAGTCCCAGTTACTTGGGAGACTGAGGCAGGAGAATCACTTGAACCTGGGAGATGGAGGTTTCAGTGAGCCGAGATCATGCCACTGCACTCCAGCCAGGCAGTAGAGTGAGACTCTGTCTCAAAAAAAAAAAAAAGATACCAAAGCAATTGAAAACAGGACTTTCAAATAATGGTGCTGGACCAAATGAATATCCACAAAGGAAAAAAGATGAATCTGCATCTAAATTTTACACTCATTCAAAAAGGATCATATTGTTAAATGCAAAATAAAGAAACCATAAAATGTTAATCTATCAAGAATTAGAAAAACATACTGTAAATTAATTGGGAACAAGCACACCAAAGAGTTCATAGATATGACATCAAAAGCATGGATAAAAATGAGAAATGAAACTTTGTCAAGTTAAAACTTCTGGTCTGTGATACCAATGGAACAGAACAGAGAACCCAGAAATAAGGCCACAAGCCTGCAACTATCTGATCTTTGATGAAGCTGACAAAAACAGAAACAAGCAATGGAGATAACACTCTCTATTTAATAAATGATGCTGGGATAACTGGCTAGCCACACGTAGAAGACTGAAGCTGGACCTCTTCCTTATACCACATAAAAAATTAAGTCAGGATGCATTAAAGACTTAAATGAGAAATCTCAAACTATAAAACATGTGGAAGACAATCTAGGTATTACCTAGATTATCTTCCTAGGCAATACCATTCTGGACATACAAACGGACAAAGATTTCATGACGAAGACACCAGAAGCAATTGCAACAAAAGCGAAAATTGACAAATGGGATCTAATTACACCAAAGGACTTCCACATAGCAAAAGAAACAATTGCAGTGAATAGAAAACCGTACAGAATGTGAGAAATTTTTGCGCAAACTATGCACCTGACAAGAGTCTAATATCCAGCATCTATAAGGAACTTACACAAATTTACAAGAATAAAACAATCCCATTAAAAAATGGGCAAAGGACATGAACAGACACTTTTCAAAAGAAGACATATGGCCCATCCCAATGGCTCACACCTGTAATCCCAGCACTTTGGGAGGCCAAGCCAGGTGGATCATCTGAGGTCAGAAGTTCAAGACCAGCTTGGCCAACATGGTGAGACCCCGTCCCTACTAAACATACAAAAATTAGCCAGGCGTGGTGGCTCACGCCTGTGATCCCAGCCACTTGGGAGGCTGAGGCAGGAGAATCACTTGAACCCAAGAGGCAGTGGTTGCAGTGAGCTGAGATCGGGCCACTGCACTCCAGCCTGGGTGACAGAGTGAGACTATGTCTCAAAAAAAAAAAAAAAAAAAGAAAGAAGAAAAGAACCCAGAGCACAGGAAAAGGGAAAGAGGCCTGTGTGGCTGGAACAGAGGGAGTGAGGCATTCACTAGCAGGAGATAAGGTCAGAGATGTTCTGGGGGAGCAGATCAGGTAGGCACAAGGTCTTCCAACCACTCTCTCCCACACCACAAAAGAACCTGGAAATGATTTATTTCCTCACCTGTTTTAAGTAAACATTTAATTTTTTTCTTTCTTGTATAAATTGACACATAAATCTGTCATATTTTCTATAATCCTCATAAATGTTGATATGTTAGCTAAGCCCGAGGAAATCCAGGGTTGCCCTCATCTGAGATGTGCAGTACTGCAGGGGAATGCATTTGGGGAGTTCAGGAAGTCATTTTTGGACATATGATGGTGGAGATGCCTGCTGGACCCCCAGAGGAGAGTTGAGGAGATAACTAGACACAGGATTGTTGAACTCAGGAGAGAGGTTTGCAGGAAACATGGAGCCATGCAAGTGGGGTTTAAAGCCATGAGATGAGATGATAAGGAAAGGCAGTGGGTGTGGACAGAGATCAGAAGTCATCCAAGGACTTAACTTTGGGTCACTCTACATTCAAAGAAATAAGTTCAAAACACAGTAGAAGAGGAAAATGTGAAGTGATCAGGGAGGCAAGAAGAAAAGTAAAAGAAGCAGATTTTTTAAGGTTGATAGGATGTCTTCAAAGCCAAGAAAATAGAAGAGAAACTGATCAACTGTACCACATACTACAAATAGGAAGAGAAAGATGAGGACAGAAAGTTAAATATTGCATTTAAAAATGGGGAGGTTTGCTGGGTGTGGTGGCTCACACCTGTAATCCCAGCTCTCAGGGAGGCAGAAGTGAGAGGATAGCTGGAGCCCAGGAGTTCGAGACCTGCCTGGGCAATATAGGGAGACCCCGTTCTCCACAAAAAGGGAAAAAAAAAAAAAAAGAAAAAAAAAAGTGTAAAAATGGGGAGGTTGGCTGGGCTCGGTGGCTCACACCTGTAATCTCGGCACTTTGAGAGGCCAAGGCGGGCAAATCACCTTAGATCAGGAGTTTGAGACCAACCTGGCCAACGTGGTGAAACCCCGCCTCTACTAAAAATAGAAAAATTAGCTGGGTGTCGTGGTGCATGCCTGCAATCCCAGCTACTATGGAGGCTGACGCTGGAGAATTGCTTGAATCTAGGAGGTGGAGGTTCAGTAAATAGAATGTATGATTGGGTTTTACACTGAGACATTCCATTCCCAGGGACGAGCAGGAGACAGACGCCTTCCTCTTATCTCAATTGCAAAGAGGCCTTCCTCTTTCACTAATCCTCCTCAGCACAGACCCTTTATGGGTGCCGGGCTGGGGGACAGTCAGATCTTTCCCTTCCCACAAGGCCATATCTCAGGCTGTCTCAGTGGGGAGAAACCTTCGACAATACCCAGGCTTTCTTGGGCAGAGGTCCCTGCGGCCTTCCGCAGTGCATTTTGTCCCTGGGTACTCCAGACTGGAGAATGGTGATGACTTTTACCAAGCATACTGCCTGCAAACACATTTTTAACAAAGCACATCGTGCACACCCCTAAATCCATTAAACCTTGAGTCAATACAGCACGTTTCTGCGACCACAGGGTTGGGGCTAAGGTTACAGATTAACAGCATCTCAAGGCAGAAGAATTTTTCTTAGTACAGATCAAAATGGAGTTTCTTATGTCTTCTTCTTTCTACATAGACACAGTAACAGTCTGACCTATCTTTCTTTCCCCCACAAGATAGGAGAGTAGAAGGGAAAAAAATGGCTTTATTTTGTGTGTGTACGTGTGTTTATGTGTTTTTTAAGGGAGAAGACCACCATCTGGGTACACTGATGAATATAAGTCCTTTGAGCTGGGCACGGTGGCTCATGCCTGTAATCCCAGCACTTTGGGAGGCTGAGGCGGGTGGATCATGAGGTCAGGAGTTCGAGACCAGCCTGACCAACATGGTTAAACTCCGTCTCTACTAAAAACACAAAAATTACCTGGGTGTGGTGGTGGGCACCTGTAATCCCAGCTACTCAGGAGGCTGAGACAGAAGAATTGCTTGAACCCAGGAGGCAGAGGTGCAGTGAGCTGAGATTGTGCCATTGCACTCCAGCCTGGGAGACAGAGTGAGACTCTGTCTAAAAAAAAAAAACAAAACAAAAAACGAAACAAAAACCAAACAAACGAGAAAAAGAAAATAACGCCCTTGAAGTAAAAACTGATGACATCACGGAGGAAGGATGCCACACTGTCCTGAGACTGCAAGTGGGGCTGACCCGTGGTGCACAATCCCAGGGACAGCCACAGCCATGGGCAGGGATAGACTATTCCCAGTCACTACCGAGTAGAGATCACAGGCCCTGAGGCCGGTGGGTGGGCCCATTGGAGATCACTTTATTTCGTTTTTTTTTTTTTTTTTTTTTTTTTTTTGAGATGGAGTTTCACTCTTGTTGCCCAGGCTGGAGTGCAGTGGCAGGATCTCGGTTCACTGCAACCTCCGCCTCCCGGGTTCAAGAGATTCTCCTGCCCCAGCCTCCAGAGTAGCTGGGATTACAGACATGCGCCAACACACCTGGCTAATTTTGTATTTTTACTAGGGATGGGGGTTTCACCATGTTGGTCAGGCTGGTCTCGAACTCCTGACCTCAGGTGATCTGCCTGCCTCGGCCTCCCAAAATGCTGGGATTACAGGCATGAGCCACCATGTCTGGCGCCATTAGTCTTTAGACAAAAAAATAACAAACTGTTTTTCCTGCTCTCACAACACAGAATACTTCACCTCTAATCACCAAAATGTATATGTGATTTTTCTGCACAATGACTTGCTCCAGTGGCTCTCAGCTGGGTGTTCTACACTTTAACTCAATTCTGACAGTGTCTACAAGGCCATAGCATTAGATGCCACAGGTTAAGATCTCAGTCCCATAAGCAGGTCCCTCACTTCCGGTGCTGTATGCAAATAGCAGTTGTCACTTACATTTCTGAGTGACTTAATAAATACTGTGGTTCTCATAACCACTGCTCCAGTTTAATTAAGTTGGTAGCATAGCTCCTCCATATGGCTGTTTATCTGTATCCTTTGTAATATCTTTTTTTTTTTCAGACGGAGTCTTGCTCTTGTCGCCCAGGCTGGAGTGCAGTAGCGCAATCTCTGCTCACTGCAACCTCCGCCTCCCCGGTTTAAGTGATTCTACTGCCTCAGCCTCCTGAGTAGCTGGGATTACAGGAACCCGCCACCATGCCCAGCTAATTTTTGTACTTTTAGTAGAGATGGGGTTTCTCCATGTTGGTCAGGCTGGTCTCAAACTCCTGACCTCAGGTCATCTGCCCGCCTCAGCCTCCCAAAGTGCTGGGATTACAGGCGTGAGCTACCACACCCAGCCTGTAATATCTTTTATAACAAATGAGTAAAGATAAGTATGGAGTTTTCCTCAGTTCTGTGAGCAGCTCTGGCAAATTAATAGAACCCAGGAGGGGGTCAAGGGTTGCCTAATTTATAGTTGGTTAGTCAGAAGTTCATGTTGCAAACTGAGACTTGCAAGTGACACCCATAGTGTGCCAGCCTTGTGGAACTGAGCCCTCAAACAGTGGGATCTGATGCCACCTCCAGGTACACAGTGACACAGCTGAGTTACATTACAGGACACCCACCTAATGTATGACGGAGAATGGGTTGTTGGTTGGAGAAATCCCCACACATTTTGATGATCGGCAGTGAAGTAATCTGTGTTGAGTCTTCACTGTCACATTGAGTGTGACAGGAGAAAAAGACAGGAAAAATGCTGTTTTTCCCCTTAGTTCATAGACTCACCCATACCCTACCCTATCCCAGGAAAAGAGGGTGACCAAAAACTAAATGCATGAAGTCACTGCCTTTAGAATGAATAGGGATTTCAAAAGAAGCTATAGCCTGATACCAAGATAGGAAAAATGCACATCTTATAGATAGGAGTTTTTGCAATTCTCACCAATATCCACATATTTTTTAAAAAATTTAAAATTTGTTACATTATAAACACAGAAATCAATATGTCACAATTTAATCAACACATCCAATCAACTCCCCCTATTGCTCATTATTCTGTTTCCCTCCCTCCCTTATTCCTGACACATCTCTCATTCTCACCTTCTTTCTGTAACTCTTGGGAGCTTTTCTGTTTCCCCGGGTTTCTGCTCCTCATTTTGTGCCCCTCTCCTCTTCTGCTGTTTCTACGCTTCTTCCCTCTATTCCATCTCTTCCACCTTCTGGAACTTGTTTCACCTCTTTCTCCCCAATCACATGATTGTCCTCCATCTCCATACCTTTCTGCCTCTGTCTTCCCCCATCTCTGCTTCCCCTGTTAAATTCTCTTCCCTGTTTACACCCCTTTGTCCTCAGTCTCTAGCACCCTCAGATCCCTAGGCTTACACTGAGGTCTATGATCCATTCTGAGTTAATTTATGTACAAAATGTGAGGTCTTTGTCTGGATTTTTTTTTCTTCTGCATTTGGATTTCAAGTTGTTCCAGCACCAAAACTCACTCAAAGAGACAATCTGAACAGGCCTATACCTTTTAATGAATTTGAATCAATAATCCCCAAGAACCTTGTGGGGTTCTCTCTCTGCTGCCCTCTGTGCCACTGCTGCCACTTCTTGCTGTCCCAGCACCTTGCTGCTGTCTGCCCTGGCTCGAAATCTCTCCCCCTCTTCCCGACTCTATCTCTCCCTATCTTGCTGTCCTTCGTCTCTTTGATATCAACCTTTTCTCTACATTTCTTCTTTTATTTTCTTCTTCTTTTTTTTTGAGACAGAGTTTTGCACTTGTTGCCCAGGCTGGAGCGCAATGGTGGATCTCGGCTCATTGCAACCTCCTCCTCCCGGGTTCAAGCAATTCTCCTGCCTCAGCCTCCTGAGTAGCTGGGATTACAGGAATGCGCCACCACCCCGGCTAATTTTTGTATTTTTAGTACAGACGGGGTTTCTCCGTGTTGGTCAGGCTGGTCTTGAACTCCTGACCTCAGATGATCGGCCTGCCTTGGCCTCCCAAAGGAGCCTCGGCCTCCCAAAGGAGCCACCGCGCCTGGCTTTTTTGTTTTGGTTTGGTTTTTTGGTTTAGACAAAGTCCCGTTCTGTCGCCCAGGCTGCAGTGTAGTGGTGCAATCTCGGCTCACTGCAACCTCTGCCTCCCGAGTTCAGGTGATTCTCCTGCCTCAGCCTCCTGAGTAGCTGGGATTACAGACCCACGCCACCAGGCCCAGCTAGTTTTTGTTTTTTGTTTTTTGAGACGGAGTCTCGTTCTGTCGCCAGGCTGGAGTGCAGTGGTGTGATCTCGGCTCACTGCAACCTCGGCCTCCCAGGTTCAAGCGATTCTCCTGCCTGAGCCTCCTGAGTAGCTGGGACTACAGGAGCTTGCCACCATGCCCAGCTAATTTTGTATTTTTAGTAGACTATTTTTAGTAGAGACAGGGTTTCTGTCTGACCATGTTGTCCAGGCTGGTCTCGAACTCCTGACCTCGTGATCGGCCCACCTCAGCCTCCCAGCGTGTTGGGATTACAGGCGTGAGCCACCGCACCCAGCAATTTTTGTATTTTTAATAGCGACGGGTTTCGCCCTGTTGACCAGGCTGGTCTTGAACTCCTGACCTCAAGCGATCTGCCCACCTTGGCCTCCCAAAATGCTGGGATTATAGGTGTGAGCCACCGCGCCCGACCCCCAAATTTAATTTTAATATAGTCAGAGGAAAACTCACTCGTGGAGGAGGAACTTCCATTCCGGTGAACTGCTTCCGGGTCTGCAGGAAACTGCGCGCACAGGGCGGAAACCAGGATTGGACAGGTCCAGCCAGCGAGATGCAGAGTGGGGAGAGAGGAAGGGAGGTGGCGGGGGCAGAGCGGAGAGGCGGGACCTGTGCTTTCCTCTTCTGGCTGTCTGGGCATCTCTATTTTACGGGTTTAGGGGGCGACATTTACCAGTGAGGCTGAAGCAACTCGGCAGGATCTCCCTGGGACAGAGCAAACTGTTGGTGATTGGATCCAGGAAAATTCTTGCTATCGAAATTAAGCTTAGCAATTTAATTTAAAAGCCCTAGAATTGTCTGACAGGAATGTAAGCTGGAATGTGAAAGGCAAACCCTCCATGGGGTGATGGTGGAATTCTGTGCTGTTACCCCACAGAACAAAATAGAAATCGTTACATTTTCTAGTCTCCATTCACTCCAGAAAGAGTCAACCCTGTACTCGTTTCCAGAGACTTTCATAGGGACAACACCTGGGGTGCAAGGCGTGGGAAGATAGGTCTGTCATCATCCGGATTCATCTTGCCTCTGCCCAAGAGCCAGTGCATTGAAAACAGCGGGGTTTTGCAGCAAAGAACGAGTTTAATAATCGCAGGGTTAACCAGGTCAAACAAGTGGGAGAGAGGGAAGTTAATTCTCAAATCCGTCTCCCCAAAACCTGGAGACTAGGGATTTTGAGGATAATATGGGGAGCAAGGGGCTAGGTAATTGGTGCGGCTGATTGATGGAAGAGGAAATCTTAGGAGTGTCCAAAACAGCCTTCCTGAGCTGAGTCAGTTTCTGCATGGGGATCACAGGATTTGTTGGTGCCAATTCTCTGGGACCAGTGAAGAAGAGGCCCAGGTGGCCTGAGCTGCTCTGCCCAATTGGAAATGTCTGAAAAATACTTCAAAGATCAGTCTTAAATTTTGACAGTAATGATGTCTATAGGAGCAATTGGGGAAATTACAAATCTTTTGATCTCTATGATAATGACTGGTTATTGTTTATGCCTACATTTTAGCAGAATTCAGGTAGCTTTCATAATCCTAACCTTGTTGCCTTTTTTTTTTTTTTTTTGAGGGGGAGTTTCCCTCTTGTTGTTCAGGCTGGAGTGCAGTGGCGCGATCTTGGCTTGCCGCAGCCTCTGCCTCACCGCAACCTCTGCCTCCTGGGTTCAAACGATTCTCCTGCCTTAGCCTCCCAGGTAGCTGGGATTACAGGCATGTGCCACCGCGCCCGGCTAATTTTGTATTTTTAGTAGAGACAGAGTTTCTCCATGTTGGCCAGGCTCGTCTCAAACTCCCAACCTCAGGTGATTGTCCTGCCTCGGCTTCCCAAAGTGCTGGGATTACAGGCGTGAGTCACAGTGCCCAGCTCTCTTTTTTTTTTTTTTTTTTTTTTTTTGAGATGGAGTCTCCTTCATTTGCCCAGGCCTGGAGTGCAGTGTTGTGATCTCGGATCACTGCGACCTCTGCCTCCCAGGTTCAAGTGGTTCTCCTGCCTCAGCCTCGTGAGTAGCTGGGATTACAGGTGCCCACCACCATGCCCAGCTAATTTTTTGTATTTTTAGTAGAGACGAGGTTTCACCATGTTAGCCAGGCTGGTCTCAAACTCCTGACCTCAAATGATCTGCCCACCTCAGCCTCCCAAAGCACTAGAATTACAGGCGTGAGCCACCATGCCTGACCCTAGTGCCTTTCATTAGTCTTACAAAGTTGGTTTTAGTCACCCAAGAAGGTCACTTTGGGGAGGGTCAACTATCATCCTTGCTTGAAAGTCGTAACTATAAACTGAATTCCTCTCACACTTAGCTGGACCAACGTCCAGGAATGAAGAAACACAGCTTGTGTGGTTAGACGCAACAATTATGTTAGATTTCTCTAATGATTTTGCAAAGGCGGTTTCAGGTTCAGTGATAAGTTAGATCACCAATTTATGCTCTAAATAACAAGCAATAACTTTTGAAAAGTAGATATTACATAGCTTTTCCTTACACATGTTATTTATTTATTATTATCTTTTTTGAGATGGAGTCTCACTCTGTTACCCAGGCTGGAGTGCAATGGTACAATCTCGGCTCACCACAACTTGCTCAATCGATTCTCCTGCCTCAGCCTCCCGAGTAGCTGGGACTACAGGTGCGCACCACCACACCCAGCTAATTTTTGTATTTTTAGTAGAGATGGGGTTTCTCCACGTTGGTCAGGCTGGTCTCAAACTGCTGACCTCATGATCCACCCACCTTGGCCTCCCAAAGTGCTGGGATTACAGGCGTGAGCCACTGTGCCCAGCCTATTTATTTGAAACAGAGTCTGGGATGGGCAAGGTGGCTCACACCTATAATGCCAGCACTTTGGGAGGCCAAGGTGGGTGGGTCACCTGAGGTCAGGAGTTTGAGACCAGGCTGGCCAACTTGGTGAAACCCCATCTCTACTAAAAATACAAAAATTAGCTGGGCGTGGTGGTGGGTGCCTGTAATCCCGGCTACTCAGGAGGCTGAGGCAGGAGAATCCCTTGAACCTGGGAGGTAGAGGCTGCAGTGAGCCCAGATGGTACCTATGAACTCTAGCCTGGGAAACAAGAGCAAAACTCCATCTCAGAAAAAAAAAAAAAAAAAAAAAAAAGGCCGGAAACGGTGTATCATGCCTGTAATCCCAGCACTTTGGGAGGCTGAGGCGGGTGGAACACGAGGTCAGAAGTTCGAGACCAGCCTGACCAACATGGTGGAACCCCCATCTCTACTACAAATACAAAAAATTAGTCAGGTGTGGTGGCACATGCCTGTAATCCCAGCTACTCAGGAGGCTAAGGCAGGAGAATCGCTTGAATCTGGGAGGCAGAGGTTGCAGTGAGCTGAGATTGCTCCACAGCACTCCAGCCTGGGCAACAGAGCGAGACTTCATCTCAAAAATAAAATAAAATAAAATAAAATAAAGAGTCTGGCTCTGTTGTTCAGGCTGTAGTGCACTGGTGCAATTATGGCTCACTGCTGGAACTTCCAGGCCCAAGTGATGCTACCAACTCAACCTCCTGAGTAGCTGGGACTACAGGCATAAGTCATCGCACCCTGCCAATTTATTTATTTATTTATTTATTTGAGATGGAGTCTTGCTCTGTCACCCAGGCTGGAGTGCAGTGGTGCAATTTTGGCTCACTGCAAGCTCCGCCTCCCGGGTTCATGCCATTCTCCTGCCTCAGCCTCCCGAGTACCTGGGACTACAGGCGCCTGCCACCACGCCCGGCTAATTTTTTGTATTTTTGGTAGAGACGAGGTTTCACCGTGTTAGCCAGGATGGTCTCGATCTCCTGACCTCATGATCTGCCCACCTCGGCCTCCCAAAGTGCTGGGATTACAGGCGTGAGCCACTGCACCTGGCCAATTTTTTTAAAAGAAGGATGGGGTCTCACTGTGTTGCCCAGGCTCATCTCCCATTCCTGGCCTCAAGCAGTGCCCTCACCTCAGCCCCCCAAAGTGCTTGGATCATAGGCGTAAGCCACTGTGCCAGATTTTTTTTTTAATTTTAATTTTAACGTTTTTGACATGGAGTCTTGCTCTTGTTGCCCAGGCTAGAGTGCAATGGCACAATCTCGACTCACTGCAAATTCTGCCTCCTGGATTCAAGTGATTCTTCTGCCTCAGCCTCCCGAGTAGCTGGAATTATAGGTGCTCACCACCATGCCCAGCTAATTTTTTGCCTTTTTAGTAGAGACGGGGTTTCACCATGTTGCCCAGGATGTTCTTGAACTCCTGACCTCAGGAGATCCACCTGCCTCGGCCTCCCAAAGTCCTGGGATTACAGGCATAAGCCACCGTGCCCAGCCAGGAAACATAATTTTAATGTTAAAATTTTAATATATATATATTTAAGATCTTTTTCTTTTTTTTTTTTTTGAGATGGAGGTTCACTCTTGTCGCCGAGGGTGGAGTGCAATGCTGTGATCTCAGCTTGCCACAACCTCTGCCTCCTGGGTTCAAGCAGTTCTCCTGCCTCAGCCTCCCAAGCAGCTGGGATTACAGGCATGTGCCACCACGCCCAGCTAATTTTGTATTTATTTATTTATTTATTTATTTATTTATTTATTTATTTTGAGATGGAGTCTCGTTCTGTCACCCAGGTTGGAGTGCAGTGGTGCGATCTCAGCTCACTGCAACCTCCGCCTCCCGGGTTCAAATTATTCTCCTGCCTCAGCCTGCTAAGTAGCTGGGATTACAGGCACGTGCCAACATGCCCAGCTAATTTTTTTCTATTTTTAGTAGAGATGGGGTTTCACCATGTTGGCCAGGCTGGTCTCAGACTCCTGACCTTGTGATCTGCCCACCTTGGCCTCCCAAAGTGCTGAGATTGCAGGCTTGAGCCACAGTTCCCGGCCGCTAATTTTGTATTTTTATTAGAGACGGGATTTCTCCATGTTGGTCAGGTTGGTCTCAAACTCCCAACCTCAGGTGATCCGCCTGCCTCGGCCTCCCAAAGTGTTGGGATTACAGGTGTGAACCACTGCGCCTGGCCTTATAGCTTTTGTTTTCTCTTTCTCAATGTTTCTTTTTCTTTTTTTTTTTTTTTTTTTTTTTTTTGAGATGGAGTCTTGCTCTGTCTATTGCCTAGGCTGGAGTGCAGTGGCACGATCTCGGCTCACTGCAACCTGCGCCTCCTGGGTTCAAGCAATTCTCCTGCCTCAGCCTCCTGAGTAGCTGGGATTATAGGCTCGTGCCAGCACTCCTTGCTAATTTTTGTGTTTTTTATTCGTTTGTTTGTTTTGAGACGGAGTCTCGCTCTGTCGCCCAGGCTGGAGTCCAGTGGCGCGATCTTGGCTCACTGCAAGTTCCGCCTCCTGTGGTCACACCATTTTCCTGCCTCAGCCTCCCAGGTAGCTGGGACTACAGGCGCCCACCACAAGGCCTGGCTAATTTTTTGTATTTATTTTTTTTAATAGAGATGGGGTTTCACTGTGTTAGCCATGATGGTCTCAATATCCTGACCTCATGATCTGCCCACCTCGGCCTACCAAAGTGCTGAGATTACAGGCATGAGCCACCGCTCCCGGCCTTAGATCATTCCTTCATTTTCTCTTTCTCAGTGTTCTGTCATGTGTGGATAACAAGGCCTATAAAATAGACAGGCCTATGACTATTCAGAAGTCATTTGGATTTATTTTTCACTAAAGAAAATTAATTGTCAGGAGCAGTGGCTCACACCTGTAATCCTAGCACTTTGGGAGGCCGAGGCAGGTGGATCACGTGGTCAGGAGATCAAGACCATCCTAGTTAACATGGTGAAACCTCGTCTCTACTAAGTGTACAAAGAAAAAAAAAAAGAGAGAGAGAGAAAAGAAAATTAATTTTGCAATATTTCTAAAAATATATGGCAGACAGGTTATTTTCTTTCATATGAACGCTAAAGAAAGTACAACTCAATTATCAAAGTTTAAATAGGCTCATTTCTATTGGCAATAATTCTATGGCAATCCCTAACTTAGCATTTAATAGGAAGTATGCTTTTCTCTCACATCATTATAATTTGGTATTGTGAAATATTGCTAAGTAGCTACATTCCCAAAAATGAACTTTGAGCCTGGACCTCTATGATCCCATGCAAAACAATGAGTTAATTGTGAAGCTTCTTGTGAACCTCAGAACAGTAGATGAGAAGCTGATTATAACTGAAAATCACAATTTCATTTAGTATATCGGAAATTTTCTTGCTTCCAAAAATATCCAGGAAGCAACATGGTCATGCTGATTCACAAAAAATTTAAAAGAATATTTCCTGAATCACAGAAAGATTTTGACGTATCTTCTGTAACATCATTGTACAAGAAATGCAAATTAATAAGGATTTTTTTTGAGACAGAGTCTCCTTCTGTTGTCCAGGCTTCAGTGCAGTGGCATGATCTTGGCTCACTGCAACCTCCACCTCCCCGGTTCAAGCAATTCTCCCTGCCTCAGCCTCCCAAGTAGCTGAGATTACAGATGCCTGTCACCATGCCCGACTAATTTATTTTATTTTATTTTTTATTTTTAGTAAAGATGGGTTTTTGCCATGTTGGCCAGGCTTGTCTCAAACTCCTGACCTCAGGTGATCCACCTGCCTCAGCCTCCCTAAGTGCTGGGATTACAGGCATGAACCACCATGCCCGACCTAGAATTTTTTCAAAACAGTTTAAGTAGAAACTACTTTTTTGTTTGTTTCGTTTCATTTTGTTTTCTTGAGACAGGGTCTCACTCTCTCTTTCAGGCTCCAAGGCAGTGGCAAGCTCTCAGCTCACTGTACCCTCAACCTCACAGGTTCCACTGATCCTCCCAACAGAGCCTCCTGAGAGCTGGGACTACAGACACATGCCATGACATCCAGCTACGTTTCTGTATTCTTGGTAGAGATGTGGTTTCACCATGTTACCCAGACTGGTCTTAAACTCCTGAGTTTTGGCAAACCGCCACCCTCAGCCTCCCATTGCACTGAGATTACAGCTGTGAGATACTGTGCTTGGCCTTCACAAGAAATGTAAGGATATTTTCTCAATCACAGAAAGATTTTGACATATACTTCGGAAAATCAAGAGTATCAGAGACGGGTCTCAACCAACGTCGAAAGTTTATGTTGCCAAGGCCTAGGACACACCATGACACAGCCTTCTGATGACATATGCCCAAGGTGGTTTGGGTACAGTTTGGTTTTGTACATTTTAGGAAGACATGAGACATCAATCAATATATGTAAGATGTACATTGGTTCACCCAGAAAGGCGGGACAACTTGAAACACGGAGGGGACTTCCAGGTCATAGATAAAAGACAAATGGTTGCACTGAGATTCCGATTAGCCTTTCAATGGACATGTGATTTACAGGAATAGTCACTTATGCTTTAGTCTGACTTAGTGAAACAACAGGACAAAGAAAGCAATCAGATATGTATTTGTCTCATGTGAGCAGATGGTTGACTGTGTTCTCTCTGTCCTTTGTCCACAAGGAATTTCCTAGTGGACAGATAGCAAGGGAGGTATGTAGTTTCTTATCTTTGTAGCATTATTTTATTTTATTTATTTTATGTTATTTATTTTATTTTATTTTATTTATTTTTATTTTATTGTTTTGAGATGGAGTTTCGCTCTGTCACCCAGGCTGGACTGCAATGGCGCAATCTCTGCTCACTGCAGCCTCCGCCTCGCAGGTTCAAGCAATTCTGCCTCAGCCTCCCGAGTAGCTGGGATTACAGGCATACACCACCATGCCCAGCTGATTTTTTATATCTTTAGTAGAAATGGGTTTCATCATGTTGTTCAGGCTGGTCTCAAACTCCTGGCCTCAGGTGATCTGCCCGCCTCGGCCTCCCAAAGTGCTGGGAATACAGGTGTGAGCCATCGTGCCCGGCCTCTTTTTCATTTTAAAATCTTTTGGAGAAAGCATTTTAGAAGAAAATTAGTCTCTGGTCTCAGGTTTTTTTTGTTTGTTTGTTTTTGTTTTTTAATCTCTTGTGGCTAGGGTGATTCATTCCTAGACGGGTAGGTCCCAAGTTATTAGGAAAGCTCATTTTTAGCAGGTTGTAAAGTCTCACATTCTACAAGGAGAAAACAGGGGTAGGAGGGTAAAAAAACAACAAACAAAAAACAATTCTGGAAAATTTATACACATGATATTACTCTGAAGTCCATACATCAATAGGCAGGTATGAAAGTTGCTATATATGTAAACTGGTTGTTGTTATTTTCTTCTAAAGTTTCAGTTGTCTAGCTTCAGTCTGCAGGGCCTTAAGAAAGCACAGTTTAGTTTTCAGTGATTTCTAATCAAGAAAAGTGGGAGAAAAAAAGAAAGAAGAAAGAAAATTGAAAATATATTTTGCAGATTTGTAGCTGGAAAAATATTACTAATAGAATTTAGTCCAGGCGAGGCACAGTGGCTCACGCCTGTAATCCCAGCACTTTGGGAGGCTGAGGTGGGCAGATCACCTGAGGTTGGGAGTTTGAGACCAGCCTGACCAACATGGAGAAACCCCTTCTCTACTAAAAATACAAAAAAAATTAGTGGGCGTGGTGGCGCATGCCTGTAATCCCAACTACTCGGGAGGCTGAGGCAGGAGAATTGCTTGAACCCAGGAGATGGAGGGTGCGATGAGCCAAAATCATGCCATCGTACTCCAGCCTGGGCAGCAAGAGTGAAAATCCATCTCAAAAAAAAAAAAAAAAAAAAAAAGAATTTAGTCCAAACTGTAGAAAATAATAAAAATTGAAAAACATAGGCAAGACTAGAATCTAATAACATGTGAACTGTACTTTATTTTGAAACAAACTTCTCTCTCTCCAGTTCCTGTTTTCATTAAAGCCAAATAATAGGATAAATTCATTTGAAAAATAAGTTTTAGTCTTATTATACTTAGCCAGAATATTTGCATAAAGTCAGCAAAAAATAATTATTTGCCATATAGGCTCCTCTTTTTCTTTTTTTTTATATGAACTTTGCTGGAACTTTATTCCATAAGGAATCTCAAATTTGGCTTCAATGCCTTAAGCCATCCTGTGCCTGCAAGTACCTGTATTAACTTGGTGAATTCCTAACCTTGAGATCCCAAGAAAATCTGGGTCTTCTAGGCCTGTCAGAAGGTGACACTCTTTTTTTTTTGAGACAGTGTCCCACTCTGTCACCAAGGCTGGAGTGCAATGGCACAATCTTGGCTCACTGCAACCTCTGCCTCCTGGGTTCAAGTGATTCTCCTGCCTCAGCCTCCTAAGTAGCTGGGATTACAGGTGCTCGCCACCACACCCAGCTAATTTTTTTACTTTTAGTAGAGACGAGGATCCACCATGTTTGTCAGGCTAGTCTCGAACTCCTGACCTGGTGATCCTCCGACCTCAGCCTCCCAAAGTGCTGGGATTACAGGCATGAGTCACCACGCCCGGCCAAGGCCAAGTGACACTCTTTACTTTCCACAGGTCCAGAACCTGTATTGGAACTGAGTAGACAAGGTATGAAGCTAGCATTTGCAAGGGGCTTTTTTTGGCTCTATAAATCAACTTTGATTCCTTAAACGAGTCTGTATGTGATATGCCATTCCAGTCAAAACCTTGGTAGAATAACCAATGTCTCCAACTGTGTCCTGTTTAAAAAAAAACCAAAAACAGATTCTTATTACTCTTACACAAATATCTATACTGCATTAAGTTAAGAATACTCAACACTAAGCCAAGCCCAGTGACTCACACCTGTAATCCTAGCACTTTGGGAGGCTGAGGCAGGTGGATCACCTGAGGTCGGGAGTTTGAGACCAGCCTGACCAACATGGAGAAACCCCATCTCTGCTAAAAACACAAAAATAAGGCCAGCGTGGTGGCACATGCCTGTAATCCCAGCTACTCAGGAGGCTGAGGCAGGAGAATTGCCTGAACCCGGGAGGCGGAGGTTGCAGTGAGCTGAGATCATGCCATTTCACTCCAGCCTGGGCAACAAGAGCAAAACTCCATATCAAAAACAACAACAACAAAAAACAACAGGCTGGGCGTGGTGGCTCACGCCTGTAATCCCAGCACTATGGGAGGCCAAGGTGGGCAGATCACGAGGTCAGGAGATCGAGACCATCCTGGCTAACACAATGAAACCCCGTCTCAACTGAAAATACAAAAAATTAGCTGGGCATGGTGGTGGGTGCCTGTAGTCCCAGCTACTTGGGAGGCTGAGGCAGGAGAATGGTGTGAACCCGGGAGGTGGAGCTTGCAGTGAGCCAAGATCATGCCACTGCACTCCAGCCTGGGAAACAGAGCAAGAGACTCTGTCTCAAAAGAAAAAGAAAAAAAGAATACTCAACACTAGTTTCTAAATTTGGGAGAAATCAGGTGGAGAGAAATTTGCCCCCAATATTGTTCATAGGAGTATACTTTACTCAATTGTTAAAAGCTGTAAAGTACTCAAAAGAAGTTTTCTTGGCTCTGAAAAATGATAAACAACGTTTTAAGCAAAAAGTCATAAAAGGATGATTTCAGTCTTCTATTAGTTCAGCTCAGGAGTTAACTCCTGTTTGACTGAAATTGATGAATATTTCAGCTCTCTATGGAAGTCTTGGAAGTTTTTTCTGTATTCTAGTGTCACAACCTGTAAAACTTGCATTCAAGAGAACTCGTCATAGTCCTATGTTGATTATGAAATCACTTTTTTTTTTTTTTTGAGACTTATCCTCACTCTGTCGCCCAGGCTGGAGTACCGTGGTATAATCTCAGCTCACTGCAACCTCCGCCTCCTGGGCTCAATCAATTCCCATGCCTCAGCCTCCCAAGTAGCTGGGATTACAGGCACCTGCCACCACGCTAGGCTAATTTGTGTGTGTGTGTGTGTGTGTGTGTGTGTGTGTGTGTCTGTGGGTCTGTGTGTCTGTGTGTGTGTATTTTTAGTAGATACAGGATTTCACTATGTTGGCCAGGCTAATCTTGAAGTCCTGACCTCAAGTGATCCACCCGGCTCAGCCTCCCAAAGTGCTGGGATTACAGGTGTGAGCCACTGCGCCCCAGCCTAATAACTAATTTATTTTAATTTATTTATTTTATTTTTTTTGAGACAGAGTTTTGCTTTTGTTGCCCAGGCTGGAGTGCAAAGGCGTAATCTCAGTTCACTCCAACCTCTGCCCCCCAGGTTCAAGCGATTCTCCTGCCTCAGCCTTCTAAGTAATTGGGATTACAGGCATGCACCACCACACCCGGCTAATTTTGTATTTTTAGTAGAGATGGAGTTTCTCCATGTTGGTTAGGCTGGTCTTGAACTCTCAGTCTCAAATGATCCGCCCGCCTCAGCCTCCCAAAGTGTTGGGATTACAGGCATGAGCCACTGCGCCTGGCCCCCTGGCCTTCTTTTACCTTGTTTTACACATTGCCTTTAAATAAGCTTTGAATTAGACAAAAATTATTTACCTTTTAGGAAGAACACAGTTTCTTTTAGAAAGAATGTTTTTCTTGTATTTAATTGGAACATAATTAATAAATATCTATTATTTTATTTAATATGACTTTAAATTCTAAATTATGACAGGTTTGCCTATAAGTATTTATTTTATTACATTTTCCTTGAAGGGCCTTGGAGAAAAAGGGAAGCCTAAGTAAGGTTTGATTAAGTCAACAAACACTGCTTTCATTGAGTGAGAACAAACAATTGAGTAATCTTTGATGAGACAAAGGGTGGGAAATTGGAGCTTTTTCCTATGTAAACAAAGAGGCTATCGTTAGACTTGAAGTAGTTTGGGGAAAGTGTGATTATTTAAAGTAAGCCCTTTGGTTGGGCAGGGGAGTGGTTTCTGGTAGTTTTTTTTTTGTTTTCGTTTTTTTTTCCCCAAGGCACAGTCTGAAGAGGTCCTGAGAACACGTGCCCCTCTGGTGGGTCCTTCAAACTTTGCTATTTACTAGGTTTGGTTTTTTTTTTTTTTTGAGACAGAGTCTCGCTCTGTCACCAGGCTGGAGTGCAGTGGCGTGATCTCAGCTCACTGCAACCTCCGACTCCCTGGTTCAAGCAATTCTCCTGCCTCAGCCTCCCGAGTAGCTGGGATTACAGGCATGCACCACCATGCCCAGCTAGTTTTTGTGTTCTTAGTAGAGACAGGGTTTCACCATGTTGGCCAGGATGGTCTCAATCTCCTGACCTCGTGATCTGCCTGCCTTGGCTTCCCAGTGCTGGGATTACAGGTGTGAGCCACCTCCCCCAGCCTGCTATTTACTAGGTTTACAGGGTTGTAGTAAACGTCCACATTGTCACCACATATTATATCATCAAACAGAATTCTAAAAGTGATAAATACATGTGTTGTCTTTGAAAAATAAAACTTGGGAGGCTGAGGCAGGAGAATTGCTTGAACCCGGGAGGCAGAGGTTGCAGTGAGCCGAGATTGCGCCATTGCACACCAGCCTCAGCAACAGGAGCTAAACGCCATCTCAAAAAAAAAAAAAAAAAAAAAGAAACGAAAAATAAAAACAAAACTAGAGATAATAGAAACAGTAGCAGACTTGCCCCCTATCACATACAAAAGACATCAGTAATTGTTGGGAGATATGGCTCTAAATTTCCAACTTCAGAAGTCTGTGTAACTGTTAAATTGAATAAAAAGCTAGAGTTATAGTAGGAAATAAAGTGTTCCCTTTTCCATTTTTCCGCTGATCATGGAAAAACATATTCTCACAGCTTCATGAATTCTTGGGTCACAATTAGATAATTCAAGCACTAATTTACATATCAGATCCCTGTCACATTCTCACATTGATCTAAATTTTCTTTTTCTTTCTTTTCTTTTTTTTTTTTTTTGAGATGGAGTCTCACTCTGTCACCCAGGCTGGAGTGCAGTGGTGCTATCTCGGCTCACTGCAACCTCCGCCTCCCAGGTTCAAGCAATTCCCTGCCTCAGCCTCCCAAGTAGTTGGGACTACAGGCACCTGCCACCATGCCCAGCTAATTTTTGTACTTTTAGTAGAGACGGGGTTTCACCATCTTGGCCAGGTTGGTCTTGATCTCCTGACCTTGTTGATCTAAATTTTCTTGACATCCTTTTAGCTACCAGCTGAGCCCTGATGAAGATGTTTTCTTTTTTTTCGAGATGGACTCTCACTCTGTTACCCAGGGTGGAGTGCAGCGGCATGATCTCGGCTCACTGCAACCTCTGCCTCCCAGGTTCAAGCAATTCTACCTACCTCAGCCTCCTGAGTAGCTGGGATTACAGGTGCTTGCCACTACGCCCAGCTAATTTTTGTAGTTTTTAGTAAAGACAGCCATCTTGGCCAGGCTGGTCTGAAACTTCTGACCTCAAGTGGTCTGCCCACCTCAGCCTCCCAAAGTGCTGGGATTACAGATGTGAGCCACAATGCCTGGCCTGATGTTTTCTTTCTCTTGATGAGAAAAATAAGCTTAGGAGAATAAACTTTGTTTGTTTGTTTGGGTATTATTTGTTTTTGATACATGGTCTCACTCTCTCATCCAGGGAGTACAGTTGTATAATCACAGCTCACTGCAACCTCCCCCTCGTAAGTTGTAAGTTGTAGTGATCCACCTCAGCCTCCCCAGTTGCTGGGACTACAGGCACATGCCACCACACCCAGCTAATTGTTGTATTGTTTGTAGAGACAGGGTTTCACCATGTTGCCCAGGCTGGTCTCAAACTCCTGAGCTCAAGTGATCCACCCACCTCAACCTCTCAAAGTGTGAGGATTACCCATGTGAAACACCATCCCCAGCAGAGAATAAATAATAAGGTGAAGAAAGTTCTGTTTCTTTCTGTGACCTGGGGTGAAGAAAGTTCTCTTGTTTTCTGTGACCTGGGGGAAAAAGCTGTATGTAAATTTGCATTTAGATTGGTTATGGAGAAAACATACATAGGTGGATGAATTAGATACTCTTTCTTTCTCTCTCTTTCTTTTTTTTTGAGATGGAGTTTCACTCTTGTTGACCAGGGTGGAGTACAATGGCACGATTTCAGCTCACTGCAACTTCTGCCTCCTGGGTTCAGGCAATTCACCTGCCTCAGCCTCCTAAGTAGCTGGGATTACAGGTGTGCAGCACCACACCTGGCTAATTTTTTATTTTTAGTAGAGACGGGGTCTCGCAACCCCTTATTTACTGAGAAAGCTCACAAGAACTGCTAACTCTAATCCCCATGTCTAACAACATGGCTTTCTCAACTTTTAAAGGATAACAGCTATCCATTGGTCTTAGGACCCAAAAATTTTGGTGCAACTCCAAATAAAAGTAATAACCATGTTTACTACCATAACTATCCTCACCCTAACTGCCTTACACCATGTTGGTCAGGCAGGTCTCGAACTCCTGACCTCAAGTAATCCACCCACCTCGGCCTCGCAAAGTGCTGGGATTACAGGTGTGAGCCACTGCACCCAGCCTAGATATTATTTCAAAAGTCAATGTGTCCACAAACCAGCTGAAAGTGTTGGAGTACACAGGTAGCCAGGCATGAGCAGGCAAGGGAGCCCCTGGGAAAGGCATGTTTAGAAATGCAGCCCACTGACAGTCTCCTTGAAGACGCTGCCCACTGAGACTAAGCAAAAAAAAAAGGCAGTGGACCATGTGTGTATCCCCTGCACCTGGCCTTGTGGCCCAGGAGCGGACTTATCAGGCCATAGCCAGATATAATGGAGGTAGGGAATTTTCCCCAGTAATGTACATGTGTACTGCTCTAATAATTTTCCCTAGAATAGTCTTTTGATGATTATAATACCAAAAAATAGGCCGGGCGTGGTCGCTCATGCCTGTAATCCTAGCACTCACCTGAGGTCAGGAGTTTGAGACTAGCCTGGCCAACATGGTGAAACCTCATCTCTACTAAAAATACAAAAACTAAGCCAGGCGTGGTGGCAGGCACCCATAATCCTAGCTACTCTGGAGGCTGAGGCAGGAGAATCACTTGAACTCAGTGGGTGGAGGTTGCAGTGAGCAGAGATCATGCCACTTCACTCCAGCCTGGTAGGAACTGCGAAACTCTGTCTCAAAAAATAATAAAAAATAAATAAATAAATACATACATAAAAATAAGACTGGATGTGGTGGCTCACGCCTGTAATCCCAGCACTTTGAAAGGCCGAGGCGGGCGGATCACTTGAGGTCTGGAGTTCAAGATCAGCCTGGCTAACAAAAATTTGCTGGGCGGGGTGGCAGCTACTCTGCCACCAGCTACTCTGGAGGCTGAGGCAGGAGAATCCTTTGAACCCAAGAGGCAGAGGTTGCAGTGAGCTGAGATCATGTCACTGTACCCTGGGTGACAGAGTGAGACACAGTCTCAAAATAAATAAATAAATAAAAATAAAAAACTTATCTCCTTTTCCTCAAATATTATCCTAGGAAACAAAAAACCACACACCCCTGAATGGAGACTTGAGGTGCTAATGAGACATGTGACATGTGTGCCAGCATAGAGAGTCACAGCACATTCCTGCCCAGAGGACTTCTGGAAACATGCTTATTAGAAACATCCCTGCACAGCCCCTTCATGAATAATCACGTCAGATTCTCATAAAAAGGCTCTGCCCAGGATGAGTGGGGACAGACTTCTTTTCAGGAGCTCACCCTGTTTCTTCATTCAGGGCATCTCTTCTTTTTAAGCTCCTGTCTCTTTAAATAAAGGGCACTTACCCTTTAACTCTCTGCATGTCTCTTGACTGAATTCAAGAAGACCGAGACCCAGAGGACTTCCACGCCCCTCCTGGTAACGTCTGCTGTTTTCCCCTGGTGGCCTGTGAACTGTTCTTCTGGGTAAGTGCCAAAAAGATGGTGCCAGATTCTCTAGCTGACGACCTCTGCTTCTTTCTGCACTGAAGAACCTCCTGCCCTAATGCAGTTCTTCCAGCTTTAAGGGGAGGGGTTTTTCCTCTCGGGCTCTGTTCACTAACAACTGCCCAGTACCATTTCCCTTCAGCCACTGTCACTCTGCTTCCTCTGGCTGATTTCTCAACTTGCCCTGAGGGGTGACAAGCAGAGGAGGGAGGACTTTAAACTCCACAGTGAGTAGATCTGAGACATGGGGACCCTCCCTGCAGGAGGCTTGTGAAGGTGGCAGACAATCCACCCTGGCTGTGCAGTGACTGGGGAGCTTCATATCTTTCAGCTAAAACTACTATCCCGTGTTGAGTCGGCTCCTCTACTTGCTGTTCACGGCAGTTCATTCTCCTGGACACAATATGCAGCCCCTGGTGAATAATCCCCCAGGTCACTCTGCTTATTCTTTGCTGTCCCTGTCCTTGCCGCCGGGCTTCCTCGAATTCCTCCTGTGTGCAAGTACCTTGTAGGGCCTGCTTGTCCGGGACCTGCTGCATTTGCTTCACTGCCAGACGCCAGAAGGCTTTGGGGACTTGTGCTGAACTTTATACTTTTTTTCTTTGAGAATGAGTCCCACTCTTGTTGCTCAGGCTGGAGTGTAATGGTGCAAACTTGGCTCACTGCAACGTCCGCCTCCTGGGTTCAAGCAATTCTCCTACCTCAGCCTCCCCAGTAGCTGAGATTACAGGCATGTGCCCGCATGCCTGGCTAATTTTTGTTTGTTTGTATTTTTTTTCAGACAGAGTCTTGCTCTGTTGCCCAGGCTAGAGTGTAGTGACATGATCTTGGCTCACTGCAACCTCCACCTCTGAGCTCAAGCGATTCTCGTGCCTCAGCCTCACAAGTAGCTGGGATTACAGGTGCAGGTCACCACATCCAGCTAATTTTTGTATTTTTAGTAGAGATGGGGTTTCACCATGTTGGCCAGGCAGGTCTCAAACTCCTGACCTCAGGTGATCCACCTGCCTTGGCCTCCCAAAGTGCTGGGATTACAGGCATGAGCCACTGCACCCAGCTCTAATTTTTTTTTCCTTTTTTTTTTTTTTTTTTTTGAGATGGAGTCTCACACTTTCGCCCAGACTGGAGTGCAGTGGCGCGATCTCGGCTCACTGCAACCTCTGCCTCCTGGGTTCACACCATTCTCCTGCCTCAGCCTTCCCAGTAGCTGGGACTACAGGTGCCTGCCACTACACCCGGCTAATTTTTTGTATTTTTAGTAGAGATGGGGTTTCACCGTTTTAGCCAGGATGGTCTCGATCTCATGACCACGTGATCTGCCTGTCTCGGCCTCCCAAAGTGCTGGGATTATAGGCGCTAGCCACTGTGCCTGGCCTAAATTTTTTTTTTTTTTTGGATGAACTCTTGCTCTGTCATCCAGGCTGGAGTGCAGTGACATGACCTTGGCTTACTTCAACCTCTGCCTCCTGGGTTCAAGCAATTCTCCTGCCTCAGCTTGCTGAGTAGCTGGGATTACAGACATGTGCCACAATGCTCGGCTAATTTTTGTATTTTTAGTAGAGATGGTGTTTTGCCATGTTTGCCAAGCTAGTATCAAACTTCTGACCTCAAGTGATCTGCCAGCCTCAGCCTCCCAAAGTGCTAGAACTACAGGTGTGAGCCACCATGCCCAGACTTTCAACTTCTTGGCTAAAAGAGGATACAGAGCTTCCAAACAGAAGGCCCAATTAATCCAACAACAATTAATCTCATTCTTACTCCAGGAAAACTCAGGCTCTCACCTGAGAAAATACAAGTCATTCAACAAATACCTCACCCTAGCATTCAAATGCAACTTAGAACTTTCCTGGGGCTAACAGAGATTGTAGACTTCGGGTTTTGGAATATGAAGAAATGGCTAAGCCCATTTATGAATCTCACAAAGGAGGGAATGATAAAGAACCCTCATCATGGGCACCCTCACAAGACCAGGCACTTATCCAACTTAAAATTAGTCTACTGCAAGCCCCAGCACTGGGGCTGCCCCAAGTAGACAGCCCCTTCCAGCTTTATACATATATATACTTTTTTTTTTTTTTAGACAGAGTCTCACTCTGTCACCAGGCTGGAGTGCAGTGGTGTGATCTCAGCTCACTGCAACCTCTGACTCCCTGGTTCAAAAAATTCTGAAGCCAGGCATGGTGGCTCATGCCTGTAATCCCAGCACTTTGGGAGGCTGAGGTGGGTGGATCACTTGAGGTCAGGAGTTCAAGACCAGCCTGACCAATATGGTGAAACCCTGTCTCTACTAAAAATACAAAAATTAGCCAGGCGTGGTGGCACATGCCTGTAATCCCAGCTTCTTGGGAGGCTGAGGCAGGAGAATTGCAAGAACCCAGGAGATGGAGGTTGCAGTGAGCCAAGATTGCACCACTGCACTCCAACCTGGTGACAAAGCAAGACTCCATCTCAAAAAAAAAAAAAAAAAAAAAAAAAAATTTCTGCCACAGCCTCCCGAGTAGCTGGGATGACAGGGACCCACCACCACGCCCAGCTAATTTCTTGAATTTTTAGTAGAGACAGGATTTCACCATGTTGGCCAGGATGGTCTCTATCTCCTGACCTCGTGATCTACTGGCCTTGGCCTCCCAAAGTGCTGGGATTACAGGCATGAGCTACTGTGCTCCAACTTTACAAAATGAAAATAGAAGGATAGCAATGGGAGTTTTAATACAGACTCTGGGTCCCACAAGGTGCCTGGTGGGCTATGTCTCTCAAAGGCTTGATGGTGGCCCAAAGATGGCCTAGCTGCCTTAAGGCAAAAGCTACCACCACTCTCAGTAGAAGGGGCTTCCAAAATCACAATGGGCCAAATCACTGAGATCTTTACCTCACATCAGATAGCCACTGTGCTGGAATGAAAAGGCTCACACTGGCTGATGGGCAGCTGACTTTTAAAATACCAAGATCTTCTGCTAGCGAATCCAAAATCACCATTCAGGGATGTCACACTCTCAATCCTGCCATTATACTACCCCTTCCCAAGGACACGAAGCCCCTTCACTCCTGTTATGAGGTAAAAAGCCAGGTAGAGTCATAATTCCTCATCAAAACTTGGAGAGATGGGTCACCCGGGTCTCAACTAACTCCTTTATGGAAAGGCTCCTTTACTGTCTTACTTTCCATCCCAACAGCTATCAACATTTCTGGCATCTCCAGTAGGATACATCGGTCCCGAGTAAAACTGTAGGAAGGTCCTGAAGAACCAACAACAGAATCAGCACCTGAGCATTCTTGTGAGCCACTGGAGAACTTAAAATTCTCTTCAAGTGAAAAGATAAGTAAAGCCTTCTCTCCTTTCACCCAAAAGGAAGGTCATCTCAGTACTGGGAATCTTGGTTGCAGTGGCATTGGTTATTCTCCTTATTTTGGCCCTCGCTTGCATGCTACCCAAAGTTCTGATAACAGCCTGTTTTATCACTAAACACTCCATCATCTAACCATTTAATTATTTTACCTCCTATTTTCATCACTTTCATTCTGCTTTCAGAAACTTAAGGGAGAATTGGCTATAACATGGAAATACCTTTTCCTTTATCTTTACCTCCTTTACGTACCCCTACTCTCACAAGCACAATGGGGTGATAATTCCCTTGTCAATTTTTCCAAAATAAATGCTTTGGGAAACCACCTAAGCAACTGTTGGATTTGTCATGGCTTCATGACCAGGTCCTCATCTTACCAATGTATTTTGTTGAGAAGTCTTGCTTTAAACCTAACCTTAGGTTCAGAAATTCCTGATGGCCAACATAAATCTGTTGTGCTCTATTCACTTGCTAACTTAGTGTACCAAGCCCCTTGTCTGGATCTCACTCCACCTTTGAATCAAAACTATAAAACTTTTGTGTATATGTTCGTATGCTCTTCTCTAAACCAAATGCGTTGTCCATGCCCTCAAGGACACTGTGACTGGAATGCCATCTTTGAGGAGGGATTCTCCACTCCCACTATTCATCCCATGAGTTTTTTCCTCAACAGGTTTCCACCCTATCTTGACTCACTGGTGTCCAGCTGTCCATAAGCAAATGAATGGTAATCAAGACAAGTCACCCCAAAATTGACGGACAGCTTGAGGAAGAAAAGACCTAATAACTTGGAGGGTTCTATATTTGCCTCCCAAGGCACACAGGGCCCCCAGCTGGGCCAAGAAATCCTGTCATTGAGAAAAGACCTCTATCCCCTACATGCAATTCCAACTCAGTGGAAATTTCTCTTAAATAGGTGGTTCAACACCAGCATCCCCCAGTAGGCCTGTACCCCTTTTGGCTATATATTTTTATGTAGGCCAATACAAAACAAACTGCACTTTGAGGGAAGTCCTAAGATAACTTATTTAACCCCTCCTCTTGCAAGCCTTTTTACTTGTATCCAACATATGAAGAAATGTGCTGTGGGACTTTTGAAACCATGAGGAATAGGTGTAACCATTTATAACACCACCAAACCAAGACAGAAAGGAGCTCTGAGTCTAATATTGTCAGAAATAGAAGTGGCTATAGGAATTATCATTCCATGGGGAGGGTTCACTGATCTTGAAGTCACCCTTGGAAATCTCTCCACACAAATAGGAAACTTGGCTAAGGATATCAGAAATAACTCAAGGTCTCCCTACACCCTCTAGTAAACATGGTCATGGACAACAAGATTGGTCTTAGATTACCTTTTAGCAGAACAGGGTGGGTCAGTGTGGTGATCAATAAGTCCTGCTGCACTTATGTCAATTACAGTGGGCAAACAGAGGAGGGTATAAAAAAGATCTATGACCACGCTACATGGCTCCTTGACTTTAGAACAGGAGGTGTTTCAGCAGGGGCCATTTGAAAGGCTGTGAAGTCTGCTCTCCCCTCTCTCAAATGGTTCATTTCTTTACTCTGATGAACTACATTTATACTCCTCCTTCTCCTTTTTGGCCCTTATCACTTTAATTTACTGATTAAATGTGTCTCTTCTAGGATACAGCAATTTCACATACAGCTCGTAAAAATGGAAAAACATCAGTGAATCATCCCTGGGTCCCCAGCACCTACAAGCATGTCTCTCTCTTGGATGTCAGTGGGTAATGATTCCAGGAAACTACAGAGGGGCTCCTTCCCTGACAGAGAGCAAGAGAAGGAGACCCTGATGATTTCTTCATCACATGTCAGCAGGAAGTAGTTACAAAAGACCCACGACATCCTTACACCCAAAGCTTTTCAGGGTCTCCATCTCTTAGGGGGGGAAATGTTAGTGCAGGCAGGTAGCCAGACATGAGCAGGAAGAGAGCCCTTGGGAAAGAAATCTTTAGAAACACAGCCCACTGATGGCCTCCTTGGAGATGCTGCACTCTGAGTCAGCAAAAAGAGGACAGCGGCTACATTGGCTACATCTGGCCTTGCAGCTGGGCTTGTTTGGCCCTGAAGAAAACTTATCAGCCCAGCCAGAGATTACCAAGGTAGGAGCTATTCCCCACTAAGGAGCATGTATATTTCTCTAATAATTCACGCTAATACAGTCTTTTGTTCATTATAATACTAAAAAACACCCCGTATGCAGATTTTAGATGCTAATGAGTCAGGTCACATGTATACTAGCATGTACACTCAGTGCTTATGTGCCCAGAGGGCTTTCCAAAACATGCTAACTAATAACAGACCTGCATAGTACTTTCATGAACAATTATGTAAGATTCTCATAAAAAGGGTCTGCCCAGTATTAGTAATGGCACATTCACTCTTTTGAGCAGCTTACCCTGTTTCATCTTTCAGGGTGTACTGTTTGTATAGGTTAAAGCTCTCATAAAAACTCCTTCTAAGGCACTAGTGCCGGCTTACTCTCCCAAGCAGCCAGTTCTGTCTCTTCTTGATCTCCTGTCTCTTTTTTTTTTTTTTTTTTTTTAATTATTTTTTTATTATTATTATTATTATTATACTTTAGGTTTTATGGTACATGTGCGCAATGTGCAGGTAAGTTACATATGTATACATGTGCCATGCTGGTGCGCTGCACCCACCAACTCGTCATCTAGCATTAGGTATATCTTCCAATGCTATCCCTCCCCCCTCCCCCCACCCCACAACAGTCCCCAGAGTGTGATGTTCCCCTTCCTGTGTCCATGTGTTCTCATTGATCTCCTGTCTCTTTAAATGAAGGTTGCTTAGCCCTTTAACTCCGTGTGTCTCCTGACTGAATTCTTTACATCAGTAAGCCCAAGAACTGAAGAACTTTCACACCCCTCCCAGTAACAAAAGGTGTGTAAAGGATTTAGTGTATCAAAACTAGTAAATACAAACTGCACTCAATTATCCAAAAAAATCATACAAGAAATGCCCTTTACTTCATTTTAAAAAGTGGGAAAATATAATTAAAAGCAAAATAATTTTCTGTTGACCCAAAAATCCTCTCTCCACACACACACATGCATGCACACACACACACACCCCACAATAATCCCAGTTGTTGGGTGGTGAATGCCTCTACCTTAATCAATACATGTTTTGAAGCCATCAGCTTCTATTTTCTCATGAAAGATGATGCCACAGAATCTACTCTTTGCTCTGCCTGGTAGATGAGGAATACAGAATTCCTTAATCTTATCAGAAACATGTAAATTGACTGTTTTTGCATGATATTTACTAAATTTCTTTACTCATCTACTGTGGACACCTACCACAATATGAAATAGAGACCACTCTTGGGCTGGGCGCAGTGGCTCATGCCTGTAATCCCAGCACTTTGGGAGGCGGAGGCGGGTGAATCACGAGGTCAGGAGTTCAAGACCAGCCTGGCCAAGATGGTGAAACCCCATTTTTACTAAAAAATACTAAAATCAGCTGGGCATGGTGGCGGGTGACTGTAATCCCAGCTACTTGGGAGGCTGAGCAGGGAGTTGCTTACACCCAGAAGGCGGAGGTTGCAGTGAGCCAAGATCACACCACTGAACTCCAACCTGGGTGACAGGGCAAGACTCCATTTCAAAAACAAAAAAAAAAAACAGAAAAAGCAGTGGCTCACGTCTGTTATCCCAGCACTTTGGGAGGCCGAGTTGGGCAGATCACGAGGTCAGGAGATTGAGACCATCCTGACTAACACGGTGAAACCACGTCTCTACTAAAAATACAAAAAAATTAGCCAGGCGTGGTGGCGGGCACCTGTAGTCCCAGCTACTTGGGAAGCTGAGGCAGGAGAATGGCATGAACCCGGGAGGCAGATCTTGCAGTGAGCCGAGATTGCACCACTGCACTCCAGCCTGGGTGACAGAGCAAGACTCCATCTCAAAAAAAAAAAAAAAGAAAAAGAAAAAGAAAAGAAATAGAGGAAACCACTCTCTTGTATTATAACTTACACAGATTGAGCTTCTTCTCCAGAACCATAAATATTAATAGCAATACTAATTAAAATATTAAGTAATTTTATGTAAGTAGGTGTAGAATTAATAATTCATTATTATTTTCAGCTTTGAAATAAGTAAAATTACAGAGAATGGATTTTTCATTCATTTACTTTAATCATCATGGATTAGAGATACAGCTATTAAAAGTGCAATCGAGCAGCACTATTCACAATAGCAAAGATATGGAATCAACCCAAATGCCCATCAATAATAGATTAGATAAAGAAAATGTAGTACATGTACACCATGGAATACTACACAGCCATAAAAAGGAATGAGATCATGTCCTTTTCAGGTATATGGATGAAGCTGGAAGCCATTACCTTCAGCAAACTAACACAGGAACAGAAAACAAAACATTGCATGTTCTCACTTATAAGTGGGAGCTAAACAATGAGAACACATAGGCCCAGAGACACAAACAACACACACTAGGGCACAATGGAGGGGTGGAAAGAGGGAGAGCCCCAGGATAAATAGTTAATGCATGTGGGGCTTAATACCCAGGGGATGGGTTGATAGGTGCAGCAAACCACCATGGCACACGTTCACATATGCAACAAATTGCATGTCCTGCAGATGTGTTCTGGAACTTACATTAAATTAAAATAAATAAATACTCTATTGCTTAAAAAAATTAAAGTCCAGGCCTGGCATGGTGGCTCACGCCTGTGATCTCAGCACTTTGGGAGGCTGAGGAGGGCGGATCACAAGGTCAGGAGTTCGAGACCAGCCTGGCCAATATAATGAAACCCTGTCTCTACTAAAAAATACAAAAATTAGCCGGGTGTGGTGGTGTGCACCTGTAATCTCAGCTATTCTGTATCTCAGCTAATTCTGTATCTCAGCTAATTCTGCTGAGGCAGGAGAATCACTTGAACCTGGGAGGCAGAGGTTGCAATGAGCTGAGATCGCCCCACTGCACTCCAGCCTGGGCGACAGAGCGAGACCCCATCTCAAAAAAAAATAATAATAATAATAAAACTCCATTTGAATATAACCATACAGATAGAATAGGCCAGGTGCAGTGGCTCACACCTGTAATCCCAGCACTTTGGGAGGCTGAGGCAACGGGATCACCTGAGGTCAGGAGTTCAAAACCAGCCTAGGCAACATGGCAAAACCCCATCTCTACTAAAAATTGCGCCACTGCACTACAGTGTGGGTGATAGATGGAGACTCTGTCTCAAAATAAATAAATAAATAAAAATGAAGAAGAATAGACTGGGCATGGTGGCTCATGCCTGTAATCCCAGCACTTTGGGAGGCTAAGATGGGCGGCTCACCTGAGGTCAGGAGTTCTAGATCAACCTGACCAACACAGAGAAACCCCGTCTCTACTAAAAATACAAAAAATTAGCCAGGCATGGTGGCGCATGCCTGTAATTCCAGCTACTGGGGAGGCTGAGGCAGGAGAATTGCTTGAATCCCGGAGGTGGAGACTGCAGTGAGCCAAGATCGTGCCATTGCACCCCAGCCTGGGCAATGAGAGCAAAACTCCATATCAAAAAATAAAAATAAAATAAAAGAAGAAGAATATAACCAGGCCAGGCACGGTGGCTCCTGTAATCCCAGCATTTTGGGAGGCCAAGGTGGATGGATCACAAGGTCAGGAGTTCGAGACCAGCCTGGCCAACATAGTGAAACCCCTTCTCTACTAAAAAGACAAAAATTAGCCAGGCATGGTGGTAGGTGCCTGTAATCCCAGCTACTCAGGAGGCTGAGGCAAAAGAATAACTTGAAACCAGAAGACAGAGTTTGCAGTGAAGTGAGATCATGCCACTGCACTCCAGCCTTGGCGATAGGGTGAGACTCCATCTCAAAAAATAAATAAATAAAAAGAAAAAGAATAAAGGATGAAAAGGAATGAACAAAACCTCCAAGAACTATGATATTATGTAAAGAAACCAAATCTATGATTCACTGGTATCCCTGATAGTGATGGGGAGAGTGAAACCAACTTGGAAAACATATTTTAGTATATCATTCATGAGAAATTCCCCAACCTAGCTATAGAGGACAACATCCAAATTCAGAAAATGCAGAGAACCCGAGTGAAATACTTCGCAAGAATATTATCATCAAGATGTATAACCATCAGATTCTGCAAGGCTGAAATGAAAGAAAAAAAAGGAAGTTAGAGAAAAAGGTTGGGCCAGTTACAAAGGGAAGCTTATCAGGTTAACAGTGGATATCTCGCAAAAACCCTAGGAGCCAGAAAAGGCTAAAGGCCATTATTCAATATTCTTAAAACAAAGAATTTTTTTTTTTTTTTGAGACAGAGTTTTGCTCTTGTTGCCCAGGCTAGAGTGCAATGGTGGGATCTCGGCTCACTGAAACCTGTGTCTTCCAGGTTCAAGACATTCTCCTGCCTCAGCCTCTGGAGTAGCTGCGATTACAGGCATGCACCACCATGCCCAGCTAATTTTGCATTTTTAGTAGAGACGTGGTTTCTCCATGTTGGTCAGGCTGGTCTCGAACTCCCAACCTTAGGTGACCCACACACCTTGGCCTACCAAAGTGCTGGGATTACAGGCATGGGCCACTGTGCCTGGCCAAAACAAAGAAATTTTAACCCACAACTTCATATCAACCAAACTAAGCTTCACAAGTGAGGGAGAAAAAAGGTCCTTTCAAACAATAAATGCTGTGGGAATTCATTACTACCACACCTGACTTACAGGAGTTCCTAAAGGAACCACTAACTATGGGGGAAAAAAAAGACTATTACCAGCTACTACAAAAATACACCAAAAGACGCAAATCACTGACACTCTACCAGCTATCATTGTGATGACAGGACCAAATCCACACATATCTATACTAACCTTAAATGTAAATGTGCCACATGCACAACTAAGAGACATGGTGTGGGAAACTGGATAAAGAACCAAGACCTACTGGTATGCTGTTTTCAAGAGACCCATCTCACATGCAATGACACATATAGGCTCAAAATAGAGGCATGAAGAAAAATCTACCAAGCAAATGGAAAACGGCAGGGATTGCAATCCTAGTTTCTGATTACATGGATTTATTTATTTATTTATTTATTTATTTATTTATTTATTTATTTTCTGAGATAGAGTTTTGCTCTGGAATGCAGTGGCACATTCCCAGCTCACTGCAACCTCCACCTCCTGGGTTCAAGCGATTCCCATTTCAGCCTCCTGAGCAGCTGGGATTACAGGTGCCTGCCACCAAACCTGGCTAATTTTTTATATTTTTAGTACATATGGGGTTTCACAATGTTAGCCAGGCTGGTCTTGAACTCCTGACCTCAAGTGATCCACCTGCCTTGGCCTCCCAAACTGCTGGGATTACAGGAGTGAGCCACCATGTCCGGCCTCTGACAAAACTTTAAACTAACAAGAATCAAAGAAGACAAACAAAGGCATTACATAAGGATAAAGGGTTCAATTCAACAAGAAGACCTAGCTATCCTAAATATATATGCACCCAACAGAGGAGCACTGAAATGCATAAAGCAAGTTCTTAGAGACCTTCAAACTGACTTCAACTCCCATACAATAATAGTGGGAAACTTTAACACCCCATTGACAATATTAGATCACTGAGATAGAAAATTAACAAAGATATTGAGGACCTGAACTCAGTACTGAATCAAATGGACCTGAGAGATATCTATAGAACTCTTTACTCCAAAACAACAGAATATACATTGTTCTCCTTGCCATATGGCACATACTCTTAAATCAATCACATAATTGGAAGTAAAACCCTCCTCAGCAAAGGCAAAATAACTGATGTTATAACAATCTCTTGAACATATTCCATTCAAATTAGAAATTTAGACTAAGAAATTTACTCAAAACCACACAATTATATGGAAATTGAATAACCTGCTCTTGAATGACTTTTGGGTAAATAATAAAATTAAGGCGGAAATCAAGAAGTTCTTTGAAACTAATGAGAACAATGATACACAATACCAGAATCTCTGGGACACAGCTAAAAAGCGTTAAGAGGAAAATTCACAGCACTAAATGCCCACATCAAAAAGTTAAAAAGATCTCCAATTAACAAGCTAATATCACAACTAACAGAACTAGAGAAACAAAAGTAAACAAATCCCAATGTTAGCAGAAGACAAGAAATAACCAAAATCAGAGGTGAACTGTAGGAGATTAAGACACACACAAAAAACTTCAAAAGGTCAACAAATCCAGAAGGTTGTTTTTGAAAAAATTAATAAAACAGATAAACCATTAGCTAGACTAATAAAGAAGAAAAAAAAGATTCAGATAAACACAATCAGAAACAACAAGGGGGATGTTACCACTGGCCCCACAGTAATACAAAAAATTATCTGAGAATATTACAAACATGTCTTTACACATAAACTAGAAAATCTAGAAGTAATGAAAAATTATTGGACACATACACCCTCCCAAGACTGAGCCAGGAAGAGGCTGAATCTCTGAACAGACCAATAATGAGCTCTGAAATTGAATCAGTAATAAATAGCCTACCGACTAAAAAAAGCCCAGGACCAGAAAGATTTACAACTGAATTCTACCAGAGCTATAAAGAGCTGGTATCATTCCTGCTGAAACTATCCGAAAAAAATTGAGGAGGAGGGACTCCTCCCTAATTATTTCTAGGAGGCCAGCTAGCATTATCCTGATGCCAAAACCTGGCAGAGATTAAAAAAACAAACAAACAAACAAAAAACCACTTCAAGCTAATATCCTTGATGAACATTGATGCAAAAATCCTCCACAAAATACCAGCAAACCAAATCCAGCAGCACATCGAAAAGTTTATCTAGCCAGGTGCAGTGGCTCATGCCTGTAATCCCAGCACTTCGGGAGGCCGAGGTGGGTAGATCCTGAGGTCAGGAGTTCAAGACCAGCCTGGCCAACATGGTGAAACCCCGCCTCTACTAAAAATACAAAAAAAAGTAGCCAGGCCTGGTGATGAGTGCCTGTAATCCCAGCTACTTGGGAGGCTGAGGCAGAAGAATCACTTGAACCTGGGAGGTGGAGGTTGCAGTAAGTCAAGATCACATCACTGCACTCCACCCTGGGCGACAGTGTGAGACTCCATCTCAACAACAACAACAAAAAAAACATATGGACCTAGAAAGAGATCCTGAATAGCTAAGGTAATCCTAAGCAAAAAGAACAAAGCTGAAGGCATCATGTTACCCCACTTTGAACTATACTGCAGGGCTACAGTAACCAAAACATCATGGCACTGATACAAAAACAGACACATAGACTAATGGAACAGAATAGACAGCCCACGTATAAGGCCACACACCTACGACCATCTGACCATGGAAAAAGCTGATGAAAACAAGCAATGGAGAAAAGAGTCCCTATTCAAGAAATGATGCCATATGCAGAAAATTGAAGCTGGACCACTTCCTTACACCATATACAAAAATCAACTCAAGATGTATTAAAGATTTAAATGTAAAACCCAAAATTATAAGCGCTCCAGAGGACAACTTGGGCAATACCATCCTGGACATAGGAACAAAGATTTTATGACAAAGACACCAAAAGCATCAGAAACAAAATCAAAAATTGACAAATGGGATCTAGTTAAACTTAGGACCTTTTGTACACATTAAAAACAACTGGATCTTGGGTAAACTCACTCAAGAACTTACTACCAAGGTAACAGAGCTAAGCCCCCAAAATTTGGGGAAAAGCAAAAGAAACTAACAACAGGGTAAACAGACAACCTACTGAACGGGAGAAGATTTTTGCAAACTGTGCATTTGATAAAGGTCTATGTGATGGTTAATATTAGGTTTCAACTTGATTGAAGGATGCCTAGATGACTGGTAAAGTATTGTTTCTGGGTATGTCTGAGGGTGTTGTCAGAGGATACTGACATTTGACTCAATGGACTGGGCTAGGAAGACCCACCCTCAATGTGGGTCAGCACCATCCAGTTGGCTGCCAGTAAGGCTAGAACAAAGCACCCAGAAGGTGAGATAAGCTGGACTGCTGAGTCTTCTGGCTTTCATCTGTCTCCCACACTGGATGCTTCCTTCCATGTGTCCTGCCTTTGGACGTTAGACTTCAGGTTCTTCAGCCTTTGGACTCTTGGACTTATAGTGGTTTGCCAGGTGCTCTTGAGCCTTTGGCCACAGACTGAAGGCTGCATTGTTGGCATCCTTACTTTTGAGGCATTTGAACTTGGACTGGGCCACTACTGGCTTCTTTCTTCCTCAGCGTGCAGATAGACTATTGTGGAACTTGGCCTTGTGATCGTGTGGGCCAATTCTCCTTAATAAACTCCCTTTCTTATATACATATATCCTATTAGTTCTGTCCCTCTGAAGAACCCCAATACAGATTTTGGTATCGGGAGTGGTTCAAGAGGAACAGAATTTTAAGGATGTATATCTTTAGTTGATTTGGGGTCTCTAGAGTTGGCTGTTTAATCTGATTAGACCCCAAAATGCTAAGGACTCTACTTCGAATAGTATGGAGAACACTGGTAGTTATTGGCATAAGCTGTTTAATAGTTATGCAAAATAAATGCATTTGATACATCTGATTCACCACTCCTGAGAGGTAAGGAGTTTAGTGACTCTATACATGATACCTTTGACCATATGTTGAGAATCAAGGAATATAATGAAGTTGGTTGATTGCTCATAAGTTTGCTGCACAAATAGATGAAAGAAAAAAAACGAGCTCAGGGATTCCATCTCCCAGCACCAGAAGCGCATATTTAGCCTCAAATCTAAGATTGCCCCGGGTGGGAGTCTAATCTCCTTTAGACAAAGGGCTGAAATTGAGGAAAACCAGACACAAGCTCATACCATGCAAGTGGATGACCTGCAATGAAATGTGACTGTCAGCCTTGTCAGGTGTCTACTGTTAAAGTGAGGCCATTCATTGGAAAATAATGATAACCTGTAACTTGGAATGAGGCTGTGAGGAAGGACCCTGATGAAGCTGGGGGTACTGAGCCTCTAAATTCTGATTTATTTATTAATTTTTTTTCCAGAGGAGACAGCCTCCCTACCCTCAGTGGTGGCAACTTCCCCTTCCTCACCCAGGCTGCCATCAGTCTCTCCACCTTTGTCTGAGGAGATTAACCCTGCACTGGCTGAGGCAATGGCAAGGGTCTACCCTGGGACAGTTGCTAGGCAACACTATACTGATTCTCCTCAGGACCCACAATTTTTGCTTCCAGACCTGTCACTAGACTCAACTCCTGGCAGGTTCCTAGAGGGGAGGTTCAGAGTGTGACCCATGTGGAAGCGTGCTATACTCCAGAAGAAGTGCTTGAGTTTTCTAATTTATGTAAGCTGAAGAACAAGTATGGGAATGGATATTAAGGATGTGGGGTAATGTTAGAAGGAACACAAAGTTGGCTCAGGCTGAATTTATTGATATGGGCCTACTAAGCAGAGATTCTGTATTAAAAGTTGCAGCTCAGGGAGTTAAAAAAAAAAAAAGGTTCTAATATTTTATTTGCTTGGTTAACTGAAACATGGATTGAAAGCTGGCTTACTGAGTGAGCTGGAAATGCCTGATCTCCCTTGGTTTAATGAAGAGGACGGGATCCTAAGCCTTAGGGAGATTGGAATGCTAGAGTGGATTAGTCAATTTAGACCTACTCATCCCAATTAGGAGGGTCCAGAAGACATACTCTTTACCAATACCTTGTGTTGACGAAGAGAGTCAAACTCTGTAAAATATTTGAAAAGATTTATTCTGAGCCAAATATGAGTGACCATGGCCCATGACACAGCCCTCAAGAGGTCCTGAGAACATGTGCCCAGGGTGCTTGGGGCACAACTTGGTTTTATTTTAGGAAGGCATAAGACATCAATCAAATACATCTAAGAAATGCATTGGTTTGGTTTAGAAAGGCAGGACAACACAAAGCAGGGGGTTTCCAGGCTAAAGGTAAATTTAAACACTTTCTGGTTGACAGTTGGTTGAGGTTATCTGTAGACCTGGGATCGATAGAAAGGAATGTTCAGGTTAAAGATAAAGGTTTGTGGGCCAGGTGCGGTGGCTCACGCCTATAATCCCAGCACTTTGAGAGGCTGAGGTGGGCGGATCAAAATGGCAGGACTTCAAGAGCAGCCTGACCAACATGGTGAAACCCCATCTCCACTAAAAATACAAAAATTAGCCAGGCTTGGTGGCACATGCCTGTAATCCCAGCTACTCAGGAGGCTGGGGCAGGAGAATCGCTTGAACCCGGGAGGTGGAGGTTGCAGTGAGCTGAGATCATGCCACTGCACTCCAGCCTGGGCAACTGAGCAAGACTCCATCTCAAAAAAAAAAAAAAATCAGAGCTTAGTCCTCACTTGTGAAATAGATTTGTGAAGGGAGCACCTGCATCCTTGGAGAGCTCTGTGACTGATCTTCTCTGTATGCCAGATCTTACAGTGGGAACCAGTCACTCAATTGAAAAACTTAAATGCAGTGAGGATAACTGGATCTTAAAGAGGTAGGGGCCAACTAGCGAGACTTATGGCCCCTCAATCAATTTCCAGACCTGAGCCAGTTTACAGATCCAGGACCCCTTGAATGAAAGGGAAGCTGGATTTCCTTAAGAAAGGATCTCACTGCATGACCATTTATACTGTCAATCTTTCTCCCACCCTTTTCCAAGGAGACCTCTGGCCTTTTACCAGGGTAAATGTGCATTGGGGAAATTGGAATGATCAGACCTTTTGGGGACTAGTGGACATGGCTCTGAGCTAACGTTGATTCCAGGGGACCCAAAACATCATTTTGGTCCTCAGTTAGGGTACAGGTTTATGGGAGATCAGATAATTAATGGAGTTTTAGCTCAGGTCTGATTTACAGTGAATCCAGTGTGTCCCCAGACTCATCCTGTGGTCATTTCCCCGGTGCCAAAATGCAGAAATGGAATAGACATACTTAGCAGCAGGCAGAATCCCCGCATTAGCTTGCTGACTAGTAGAGTGAGGGCTATTATGGTGGGAAAGGCCAAACGGAAGCCACTAGAGCAGCCTCCATCTAGAAAAATAGCAAATAAAAAAAATCACAGGCCAGGTACAGTGGCTCACACCTGTCATCCCAGCATTTGGGAGGCTGAGGGAGGTGGATCACGAGGTCAGGAGTTCAAGACCAGCCTGACCAATGTGGTGAAACTCTGTATCTACTAAAAATATAAAAATACAGCCTGGGCACGGTGGCTCACGCATGTAATCCCAGCACTTTGGGAGGCCGAGGTGGTCGGATCACGAGATCAGGAGTTGGAGACCAGCTCCAACAGTAAAACCCCATCTCTACTAAAAATACAAAAATTAGCTGGGCACGGTGTCATGTGCCTGTAATCCCAGCTACTCAAGAGGTAGAGGCAGAATCGCTTGAATCTGGGAGGTGAAGGTTGGAGTGAGCTGAGACAGCGCCACTGCATTCCAGCCTGGGTGACAGAGCAAGACTCTGTCTCAAAAAAAAAAAAAAAAAGACAAAAAAACCCACAAAAATTAGCTGGGCGTGGTGGCGCGCACCTGTAGTCCCAACTACTTGGGAGGCTGAAGCAGGAGAATCGCTTGAACCTGGGAGCTGGAGGTTGCAGTGAGCCGAGATCGCGCCACTGCACTCCAGCCTGGGCAATAAAGCAAGACTCCATCTCAAAAACAAACAAACAAAAACAACAACATCACATCTCTGGACTTGAAAGATCCAGGGGTGGTGATTCCCACCACATCTCCATTCAGCTCTCTTATTTGGCCTGTGCAGAAGACAGGTGGATCTTGGAGAATGACAGTGGATTATCATAAGCTCAACCAAGTGGTGCCTCCAATGGCAGCTGCTGTACCAGATGTGGTTTAATTGCTTGAGCAAATTACCACACCTCCTGGTAATTGGTATGCAGCCACTGATTTGGCTAAATGCTTTTTTTTCCTTCCATTCCTGTCCATAAGGCCCACCAGAAGGAATCTGCCTTCAGCTGGCAAGACCAGCAATATACCTTCCCTGTCCTGCCTTGGAGGAATATGGGCTCTCCAGCTTTATGTCATAATCTTGTTCACAGAGATCTTGATCAGTTCGTTTTCATAAGATATCACACCGCTCCTTTACATTGATGACGTTATGCTGAGTGGACCCAGTGAGCAACAAGTAGCAACCACACTGAATTTATTGGTGAGACATTTGTATGCCAGGGGATGAGAAATAAATCTGGGTAAAATTCAGGATCCTTTTGCCTCAGTGAAATTTCTAGGGGTCCGGTGGTGTGGGGCTGGTCAAGATATTTCTTCTTCTTCTTCTTTTTTTTTTTTTCTTAAATGGAGTTTTGTTCTTGTTGCCCAGGCTGGAGTGCAATGACTCAATCTCGGCTCACTGCAACCTCTGCCTCCCAGGTTCAAGCAATTCTCGTGCCTCAGCCTCCTGAGTAGCTGGGATTACAGGTATTCGCCACCATGCCCGGCTAACTTTTTGTATTTTTAGTTAAGACGGGGTTTCACCATGTTGGTCAGGCTGGCCTTGAACTCCTGACCTCAGGTGATCCGCCCGCCTCAGCCTCCCAAAGTGCTGGGATTACAGGTGTGAGCCACTGCTTCCGGCCAAGATCTTCCTTCTAAGGTGAATGATAAGTTGCTGCATTTGGCCCTTCCTACAACAAAGAAAGAGGCATAACGCCTAGTGGGCCTGTTTGGATTTGGAGACAAGACATTCCTCATTTGGGTGTGTTACTCCGGCCCATTTATCAAGTGACCCAAAAGGCTGCCAATTTTGAGTGTGGTCCAGAACAGAAGACTCCACAACAGGTCCCAGCTGTTGTGCAAGCTGCTCTGCCACTGGGCCATATGACCCAGCAGATCCAATGGTACTTGAAGTGTCAGTGGCAGATAGGCATGCTGTTTGGAGCCTTTGGCAGGCCCCTAAAGGTGAATCATAGTGGGGCCTCTGGGATTTTGGAGCAAGGCCCTACCATCCTCTGCAGATAACTACTCACCTTTTGAAAGACAGCTCCCAGCCTGTTGCTGGGCCTTGGTAGAAACTGAATATTTGACTATGGGTCACCAAGTTACAATGACACCTGATTTGCCTATCATGAACTGGGTATTTTCCGATTCATGGAGCCATAAAGCTGTGCATGCGTAGCAGCATTCCATCATCAAATGGAAATGGTATATACGTGACTGGGCTCAAGCAGTTGCTGAAGGCCCAAGGAAGTTACATGAGAAAGTGGCTCAAATGGCCAGGCATGGTGGCTCACACCTATAATCCCAGCACTTTGGGAGGCCAAGGTGGCTGGATCGCTTGAGGTCAGGAGTTCCAGACCAGCTTGGTCAACATGGCAAAACCCCATCTCTACTAAAAATACAAAAATTAGCCGGGTGTGGTGGTGCATGCCTGTAATCCCAGCTACTCAGGAGGCTGAGGCAGGAGAATCACTTGAACCCGGGAGGTGGAGGTTGCAGTGAACTGAGATTGTGCCACTGCACTCCAGCCTGGGTGACAGAGTGAGACTCCATCTAAAAAAAAAAAGAGAGAAAGTGGCTCAAATGCCTATGGTTTCTACTCCTGCCACCCGCCTTCTCTCCCTCAGCATCAACATCCTCACGGGGGGTTCCCTATGATCAGTTAACAGAGCAAAAGAAGACTAGGGCCCAGTTTACAGAGGGTTCTGCATGATATGCAGGTACCACCTGAAAGTAGACAGCTGCAGCACCTTCTAGGACATCCCTGAAGAATAGTGGTGAAGGGAAATCTTCCCAGTGGGCAGAACTTTTGAGCAGCACACCTGGTTGTGCACTTCGGTTTGAAGGAGAAATGGCCAGATGTGTGATTATATACTGATTCATGAGTTGTAGCTAATGGTTTGGCTGGATGGTCAGGGACTTGGAAGGAGCATGATTGGAAAATTGGTGACAGAAAAATCTGGAGAATTTCCATCCAAATGTTGATGGACCCGAGTGGTCAAAAACAGTGAAGATATTTGTGTCCCACATGAATGTTCACCAAAGGATGACCTCAGCAGAGGAGGATTTTAATAATGAAATGGATAGGATAACTCATTCTGTGGATACCACTCAGCCTCCTTCCCCAGCCACTCCTGTCATCACCCAATGGGCTCATGAACAAAGTGGCCATGGTAGCAGGGATGGAGGTTACACATGGGCTCAGCAATATGGACTTCCACTCACCAAGACTGACCTGGCTATGGCCACCGCTGAGTGCCCAATTTGCCAGGAGCAGAGACCAACATTGAGCCCTCAGTATGGCACCATTCCTTGGGAGTGATCAGCCAGGTACTTGGTGGCAGGTCTTCCATCATGGAAAGGGCAGCAGTTTGTCCTTACTGGAATAGACACTTAGGCCAGATATGGATTTGCCTTTCCTGTGATTCTCCCACCTTGGTCTCCCGAGTAGTAGCTGAGATTATAGGCGTGCATTACCATGCCCAGCTAATTTTTGTTTTTTCTTTTTTTTTTTTTTTGAGACGGAGTCTCGCTCTGTCACCCAGGCTGGAGTGCAGTGGCGTGATCTCAGCTCACTGCAAGCTCTGCCTCCTGGGTTGACGCCATTCTCCTGCCTCAGCCTCCTGAGTAGCTGGGACTACAGCTGCCCGCCACCACACCTGGCTAATATTTTGTATTTTTAGTAGAGATGGGGTTTCACCATGTTAGCCAGATGGTCTCGATCTCCTGATCTCGTGATCTGCCCGCCTCGGCCTCCCAAAGTGCTGAATTTTTGTATTTTCAGTAGAGACGGGGTTTCACCATGTTGGCAAGGCTGATCTTGAACTCCTGACCCCAGGTGATCCGCCCGCCTCGGCCTCCCAAAGTGCTGGGATTACAGGTGTGAGCCACAGCGCCCGGCTGACTGCTGAACTTTTTTTTTTTTGAGATGGAGTTTCACCTTTGTTGCCCAGGTTGGAGTGCAGTGGCACGATCTCAGCTCACCACAACCTCTGCCTCCCAGGTTCAAGTGATTCTCCTGCCTCAGCCTCCCAAGTAGCTGGGATTACAGGCATGCACCACCATGCCTGGCTAATTTTGTATTTTTAGTAGAGACGGGGTTTCTCCATGTTGGTCAGGCTGGTCTCGAACTCCCGACCTCAGGTGATCTGCTCACTTTGGCCTCCCAAAGTGCTGGGAATAATAAGCCACCAAGCCCAGCCCCAAGAAAAAAAGTTTTTTTTTTAAAAGCTGAAGCCTAGAAGAACATATAGGTGACTAAAAATTAGACAAAAAGAAAAAAAAAAACAGAAAAAAAGTCAATGTAATACACTGCACTGACAAAGTGAAGGACAAAAATCACGTGATCATCTCAATTGATGCGTAAAAAGTATTTGAGAAAATCCAATACTGTTCATGATTTTAAAAAACCATTTAAACTAGAAAGAGAAGAAAATATCAGAACTTGAGATTTAGCTGTGATTTCTTGGATACAATATGGAAAGCACTGGCAGAAAAGCAAAAATAGATGAATGGAACTACATCTAAGTGAAAAACTTCTGTGCATCAAAAGAGAATGCTCCAGCAAGGATGTAGAAGAGCGAGCTCCTGTTTCCCAACACAAAAGTAAAATCTCAAAACTTGCAGGTTAAAATATCACAATAAAACATTCACTGAAAAACATGTTTTAAATCTCATATCGATGTATAAATACGTTACTATAAATCTTGTGCTGACTCTTGCCATGAACTGAGAACGGTGGTTCTCCACTGAGATGAGCAGGAGGAAGGAAGCTGAACAGAAAAGAGGATGTGTTACATCTTAGTGCCTAAGCTATAAGTTTGGAGTTTTACTATAAAACATTCACCATGTGATGTTCAAAATAAAATAGAATATTTAATAATTATTGGGTTAAAAAAATGGTTCAATTCTCTCCAATGGCAAAGAAGCTCTGATTCACTGTATGAGCAACAGTGATAACCATTCTCACCTAAAACACGGTTCACAGGGATTCCTCCAGGAATACAACATCTCTGTTCTGGTCTGTCTGAAAATAGTTTAATGTATCTCCTGCTGTTTGACATTTATGTTGACTTCATATATTAAAATGTGTGGAATGAAAAAATCCTATCACTGATGTCTCCATCTAAACTTTCCATTCCATTCCGTCATTAAGAGTTTGAACTCAGAAACACAGTGACTCACTTGTTGAGTTCCAAATATAATAAAAATAAGGAGGAAAGATTTCCCCATAGTGTACTCATTTTAAAGCATTCAACAGGAACTTGTGCATATTAATACCTGACTTCATGGGCAACTTCTTGAATCCTGGTCTACAAAGAGGTGGAATACATCCAAATGTGGCCCCTAAACAATCCCTGCTCCCCAGAAGCACTGAAACCACAAGGCCCATACCCCATCTCCAATCCATGTCTGGGTGTCAGCCCTTCCAAGACCATGCCCAGCAGAGCCTCTTCAGAAATTCATGTCACTAGGTCATGCAGGATGGAATCTAAGTGAGATGAGAGGGACTGAGGGAAGGCATGCGTGAGTGAGCAAACATGTCAGGCAGGATGTTTGAAAGATTTGCAACTCCAAAGAATGACATTTTGTTACAGTAGGTAGCTTACCTGGTATGAGAGGGAGAGGGCTCCCCCTCCCCATTCACACACATCAGGAATGAGGCAGGCAACCATCAGGTGATGGTCAGGTGGTTGTTAACTGTCTCTCTAAAATAATAATTAGTCACAGCCGGCGCCAGGGAAAGGCATAGATAGAAAACACCTGAAACTGGTGATCAGCCTCTTCCCATGAGATCTCAGGAGTTGGGCAAGTGGACTAAAGCATGTGCATGTGGACAGCCCACCCCAAGGAAAGGACAGCCCACCCCAAGGAAAAACAGCTCACCCCAAGGAAGCAAGAACGTATGCCAACATATAAAACTCTAAGTCAAAAGGTCAAACTGCACATTTGCCTTTCAAATCGTCCACTTGGCCCTCTTCCAAGTGTACTTTCCTTCCTTTCATTTCTGCTCTAAAGCTTTTTCTTTTCCTTTTTTTTTTTTTTTTTTGAGTCAAAGTCTCACTTTGTCGCCCAGGCTGGAGTGCAGTGGTGTGATCTCGGCTCACCACAACCTCCACCTCCAGGGTTCAAGCGATTCTCCTGCCTCAGCCTCCTGAGTAGCTGGGACTACAGGCGTGCACCAGTAGGCTTGGCTAATTTTTGTATTTTTAGTAGAGACGGGGTTTCACCATCTTAGACAGGCTGGTATTGAGCTCCTGACCTCAGGTGATTCGCCTGCGTCGGCCTCTGAAAGTGCTGAGATTACAGGCATGAGCCACCGCGCCCAGAAAAAAATTTAATATGTGTTATATTATAAACAGAAAAATCAATATGTCACAATTTAATCAACTCATCCAATCAACACCCCCACCTTGTTCATTATTCTGTGTTTCCCTCCCTTATTCCGTACATATCTCTCATTCTCATCTTCTCTAACTCTTGCGTTCTTTTCTGTTTCCCCCTGGGTTTTTGCTCCTCATTTTGAGCCTCTCTCCTCTCTTGCTGCTTCTCTACTTCTTCCTGCTATTCCATCTTTTCCACCTGTTCTTCTCCAGTCTTGCAACTTGTTTCACCTCCCGTCCCTCTTTCTCCCCAATCACTGGATTGTCCCCAGTGTCCATACATTTCTGCCTCTGTCTTCCCCCATCTCTGCTTCCCCTGTAAAATTCTCTCTTCCCTGTTTACACCCCCTTGTCCTCAGTCTCTAGCACCCTCAGATCCCTAGGCTTACACTGAGGTCTGTGATCCATTCTGAGTTAATTTATGCACAAAATGTGAGGTTTTTGTCTGGATTTTTTTCTTTTTTGCATTTGGATGTCCAGTTGTTCCAGCACCAAAACTCAAAGAGAAACAGACAATCTGAACAGGCCTATAGCTTTTAATGAATTTGAACCAATAATCCCTGAGAACCCTGCTGTGGTTCTTCCTCTGCTCTCCTTGTCACCAGCTGCCCCTTCTTGCTGTCCCAGCACCACGCTGCTGCCTGCCGTGGCTCCAAATCCCTCCTCTCTCTCACTTTCTGTCTGAGGAGCCTCCCCTCAGCTGCCCCTCTCCCTACCTTGCTGTCCTTCATCTTTCTGGACATGGAGCTTTTCTCTGCATTTCTCCAGTTGTTTCCCCATCCTGTTACTTTCTCGGCTCCTTCTTTCACTCTTCCTGTCTCTTTGCGAATCCCCCACGCATCCTCCATTTTGCCATCTGTTTATGGGTTTCGCTCATTCTCTGTCTCAGTTTGTCTACTTCTCTCACAGTCCCTGTTTCCAGATCCCCTTGGCCCACACATTCACAGGAGGGTTTGGAGTAAGACGCCTGCATCCCGCAGGGGCACATTTTCCAGGGGGTGGAGCTGGGAAGGCAATAACACCGGGTGTCACAGGACAGGCCCCAGGCACCTCCCTAACGCGGGCTCAGGGGAAGCGGGGACTGCAAACGAGAGGCCTGGGGAACAGCAGGGCCCGACACGAGGAGGAGGGAGGTGGGGGGCGAAGGCGCCTTAGGACAGGGGTGGGGTCTGCAGGATCCCGCCAGGCAGAGGACGCAGCCTCCCTGGGACTGGGGCTGCGGGGCCCACGAGGGCGAGGCTGGAAAGCGCCCAGGACGCGACTCCACCTCGCGGGTGAGGACTTGAAAAAGTGCGGGGCAGGAGGAGGGGTCAGTAAAGGGTTTTGAACGGAAAAATTTAAGGAAAGAACATGTCTACATGACCTGAAGGCAGAAACACCGGCGACGGAACCAGCCTCAGAATGATTTTACCCCAAATCATTGAAACGACCCCAAGAGTCTCATAGCGATGTTGTGACTTACTAGCAGTGAGGGGAGCGGTATGAGAATTTTCAGGGGTGTACGAACCTCCAAATCCGGGGTATGGAGGTGAGAGGACTGCGAAGCCCAAGTGTAATCTTAATAATAGACAGAGGGAAATCCACGGGCCGCCATACAAGGTTCACTCCGCGCGATGTGTTTCCGGGTCTGCAGGAAACTAAGCGCAGAGCGGAATCCTGGGCTGGTCCCGCCAGCGACAGCGTCCGGAGGGAAGAAGGAAGGGGGCGGGGACTCCGCGGAGGGGCGGGGCCTATGCTTTCCTCTTCTGGCTCCCATGGCATCTCTATTTTTCGGGTTTAGGAGGCAACATTTACCAGTGAGGCTGAAGCAACTCAGCAGGATCTCCCTGGGGCAGGGCAAACTGTTGGTGATTGGATCCAGGAAAATTCCTGCTATTGAAAAAGTTTAGCAACTTAATTTAAAAGCCCCAGAATTGTCTGTGAAGGGGATGCAAACTGGAATGTGAAAGGCAAACTCTGCATGGGGGGATGGATCAATCCTGTGCTGATGTCCCACAAAACAAAATAGAAATCCTTTATTTATTTATTTTTTTTTTTGAGACTGAGTCTTGCTCTGTCACCCAGGCTGGAGTGCAGTGGTGCGATCTCGGCTCACTGCAAGCTCTGCCTCCCGGGTTCACGCCATTCTGCCTCAGCCTCCCAAGTAGTTGGAACTACAGGCGCCCACCACCACGCCCGGCTAATTTTTTGTATTTTTAGTACAGACGGGGTTTCACCGTGTTAGCCAGGATGGTCTCAATCTCCTGACCTCGTGATCTGCCTGCCTCGGCCTCCCAAAGTGCTGGGATTACAGGCGTGAGCCACCGCACCTGGCCCTAGAAATCCTTTTATTTATTTTTTTTTTTATTTTTTATTTTTTATTTTTTTGAGCATATCTTTTTTTTTTTTTTTTTTTTTTTTTTTTAATTTCTGAAGTATTTATTGATCATTCTTGGGTGTTTCTCGGAGAGGGGGATATGGCAGGGTCATAGGATAATAGTGGAGAGAAGGTCAGGAGATAAACACATGAACAAAGGTCTCTGGTTTTCCTAGGCAGAGGACCCTGCGGCCTTCTGCAGTGTTTGTGCCCCTGAGTACTTGAGATTAGGGAGTGGTGATGACTCTTAAAGAGCATGCTGCCTTCAAGCATCTGTTTAACAAAGCACATCTTGCACCACCCTTAATCCATTTAACCCTGAGTTGACACAGCACATGTTTCAGAGAGCAGGGGGCTGGGGGAAAGGCCATACATAGATCAACAGCATCCCAAGGCAGAAGAATTTCTCCTAGTCAGAACAAAATGGAGTCTCCTATGCCCACCCCTTTCTACACAGACACAGCAACAATCTGATCTCTCCTTCCTTTCCCCACACTTCCTCCCCTTCTCTTCAACAAAACCGCCATCGTCCTCATGGCCGGCTCCCCATGGTCGCTGTCTCTTCGGAGCTGTTGGGTACACCTCCCAGACAGGGCAGCCGGGCAGAGGCGCTCCTCACTTCCCAGACAGGGCCGCCCGGGCAGAGGCGCTCCTCACTTCCCCGACGGGGCCGCCCGGGCAGAGGCGCTCCTCACTTCCCCGACGGGGCCGCCCGGGCAGAGGCGCTCCTCGCTTCCCAGACGGGGCCGCCCGGGCAGAGGCGCTCCTCAGTTCCTCCCAGACTGGGTGGCAGCCGGGCAGAGGCGCTCCTCACCTCCCAGACAGGGCGGCCGGGCAGAGGCGCTCCTCCCTTCCCCGACGGGGCGGCCGAGCAGAGGCGCTCCTCACTTCCCAGAGGGGGCGGCCGAGCAGAGGCGCTCCTCACTTCCCAGAGGGGGCGGCCGGGCAGAGGCGCTCCTCACTTCCCAGACGTGGCGGCCTGGCAGAGACGCTCCTCACTTCCTCCCAGATGGGGTGGCGGCCAGGCAGAGGCGCTCCTCACCTCCCAGACAGGGCGGCCGGGCAGAGGCGCTCCTCACCTCCTAGACGGGGCGACCAGGCAGAGGCGCTCCTCACTTCCCAGACGGTGTGGCGGCTGGGCAGAGGTGCTCCTCCCTTCCCAGATGGGGCAGCCAGGCAGAGGCGCTCCTCACTTCCCAGACGGTGTGGCGGCCGGGCAGAGGTGCTCCTCCCTTCCCAGATGGGGCAGCCAGGCAGAGGCGCTCCTCACTTCCCAGACGGTGTGGCGGCCGGGCAGAGGTGCTCCTCCCTTCCCAGATGGGGCAGCCAGGCAGAGGCGCTCCTCACTTCCTCCCAGACGGGGTGGCGGCCAGGCAGAGGCGCTCCTCACTTCCCAGAGGGGGCGGCCAGGCAGAGGTGCTCCTCACTTCCTCCCAGACGGGGTGGCAGCCGGGCAGAGGCACTCCTCACCTCCCAGACGGGGCGGCCGGGCAGAGGTGCTCCTCATCTCCCAGACGGGGCAGCCGGGCAGAGGTGCTCCTCATCTCCCAGACGGGGCAGCCGGGCAGAGGTGCTCCTCACTTCCTCCCAGACGGGGTGACGGCCGGGCAGAGGCACTCCTCACCTCCCAGACGGGGCGGCCGGGCAGAGGCGCTCCTCACTTCCTCCCAGACGGGGTGGCAGCCGGGCAGAGGCGCTCCTCACCTCCCAGACGGGGTGGCCGGGCAGAGGCGCTCCTCCCTTCCCAGACGGAGTGGCCAGGCAGAGGCGCTCCTCACCTCCCAGACGGGGCGGCCGGGCAGAGGCACTCCTCACCTCCCAGAGTGGGCGGCCGGGCAGAGGCGCTCCTCACTTCCCAGAGTGGGCGGCCGGGCAGAGGCGCTCCTCACTTCCCAGAGTGGGCGGCCGGGCAGAGGCGCTCCTCACTTCCCATAGGGGGTGGCAGCCGGGCAGAGGCGCTCCTCACTTCCCAGATGGGGCAGCTGGGCAGAGGTGCTCCTCACTTCCTCCCAGACGGGGTGGCGGCCAGGCAGAGGCGCTCCTCACTTCCTCCCAGACGGGGTGGCGGCCAGGCAGAGGCGCTCCTCACCTCCCAGACGGGGCGGCCGGGCAGAGGCGCTCCTCACTTCCCAGAGTGGGCGGCCGGGCAGAGGCGCTCCTCACTTCCCAGAGTGGGCGGCCGGGCAGAGGCGCTCCTCACTTCCCAGAGTAGAAATCCTTTTATTTTCTAATCTCCATTTACTCCAGAGAGTCAACCTTGTACTCGTTTCCAAAGACTTTCTTTGTTTTTTTTTTTTTGAAACGTAGTTTCAAATCTGTCAGCCTCAGCTTCCCAAAGTGCTGGGATTACAGGCATCAGCCACTGGGCCTGGCCTCCAGAGACTTTCATAGACGCAACACCTGGGGTGTTAAGCATGGAAAGTTAGGTCTGTCATCACCCTGGATTCATCTTGTCTCTGCCCAGAAGAGACAGTGCACTGAAAACAGGAGAGTTTTGCAGCAAAGAGTTTAATTATCACAAGGCTAGCCAAGTGGAACAAGTTGGGAGAGGGGGAAGTTAGTTCTCAAATCTGTCGCCCAAAAAGTTGGGAGACTAGGGTTTTGAGGATAGTTCGGAGAGCAAGGGGCTAGGGAATTGGTGTGGCTCGTTAGTTGTGGAGAAAATCATAGGAGCATTCAATACAGGCCTCCTGGAGCTGAGTCAGTTTCTGGGTGAAGGTCACAGGACCGGGTGGTGCCAGTTCTCTGGTACCAGTGAAGAAGATGTCCAGGTGGCCTGAGTGACTCTGCCCAATTGTAAAAGTCTGAAAAATACCTCAAAGACCAATCTTAGGTTTTCACAATAGTAGTGTTATCTACAGGAGCAACTGAGAAATTACAAATCACTGGTTATTGTTTCTGTCTACATTTTAGCAGAATTCAGTTACCTCCCATAATCCTAACATTGTAGCCTTTCATTAGTCTTAGAAAGTTGGTTTCAGGCACCTGAGAGGGTCACTTTGGGAGGGACTAGTATCATCCTTTCTTCAAAGTCATAACTATAAACTGAATTCCACCCATAATTAGCTGGGCCAATGCCCAGTAATGAGCAAACACAGCTTGTATGGTTAGAAGCAACAATTAGGTTAGATTTCTCTCACTATCATGATTTTTGCAAAGGCGGTTTCAGGTTCAGTGATAAATTAGATCACCAATTTTTGCTTTAAATAATAAGCAATGGCCGGGTGCAGTGGCTCATGCCTGTAATCCCAGCACTTTGGGAGGCTGAGGCGGGTGGGTCACCTGAGGTCAGGAGTTCAAGACCAGCCTGGCCAACATGGCGAAACCCTGTCTCTACTAAAAATATAAAAAGTAGCTGGGTGTGGTGGTGCATGCCTGTAATCTCAGCTACTTGGGAGGCTGAGGCAGAAGAATCACTTGAACCTGGGAGGCAGAGGTTGCAGTGAGCCAAGGTTGTGACATTGTACTCCAGCCTTGGTGACAAGATTGAAACTTCCTCAAAGAAAAACAAAACAAAACAAAAACCTAAAACATCTGATGGGAGAAAGACCGCACAAACAATAACACAAAACCCCCAAACAATATGATTACTGAGTGTTCTAATGGTAAGGAGAAATTTAAATCAGCTGGTTATTAATCTTAACTTTAGCCAAGACAGAACCCCAAATTCGCCTACATACCTAGGAATGGGTATACCATCCTAGGAGCAGGAAAAAATCTCAAATTCACCTTCCCAATTGGAAGCGAGCTTAAACTTTAGAAAGGAGTTACCTGCCTTCTATTGTCATGGAAGCAGGAAAACGTGCCTTCCTTATTGGAAGCAAGTAAAACTCCAGAAAAAGATGTACAGCAAAATAAAGTTAAGATCTCAGCCAAATTTTGGTAGATCAGGGATTCTCTAGAGAGGGAGCTCCCAGGCCTCAGCCAATTGTCCTACTGGTTTGAGCCATAAGGATAGCTCAATCTGGTACCAAGCACCAATAGGAGATTGTCAAAGGTCAGGGCCCACTCCACTCAGAGTTACTTCCTTGGGTCACCAATTTGTCAACCAAGAGTACCTGAGACAGGTCTCAATCAATTTAGAAAGTTTATATGGCCAAGGTTAACAACATGCCTGTGACACAGCCTCAGGAAATCCTGATGACATGTGCCCAAGGTGGTCTAAGTACAGTTTGGTTTTACACATTTTAGGGAGACATGAGACATTAATCAATATATGAAAGATGTGGGCTGGGCGCAGTGGCTCATGCCTGTGATCCCAACAATTTGGAGGCCAAGGTGGGTGGATCACAACGTCAGGAGTTGGAGACCAGACTGGCCAACATGATGAAAGACTGTCTCTACCAAAAATACAAAAATTAGCCGGGCGTGGTAGCACGTGTCTATAATCTCAGCTACTTGGGAGGCTGAGGCAGGAGAATTGCTTGAACCTGAGAGGTGGAGGTTGCAGTGAGCTGAGATAGGGCCACTGCACTCCAGCCTGGGCGACAGAGTGAGACTCTGTCTCAAATTTAAAAAATAAAATAAAATAGAAATATATGAAAGATGTCCATCGACTTGGTCTGGGAAGTCACACAACTCAATCAGGGAGGAAGCTTCTAGGTCATAGGTAGATAATAGACAAACTGTTGCATTCTTTTGGAGTTTCGGATTAGGCTTTCACTGAATTCATGATTTACAGGAATAGTCACTTATGCCTTAGTCTGGCTTAGTGAAACAATAGGACAAAGGAAAAAATCAGATACACATTTGTCTCATGTGAGTAGAGGGATGACACTGAGTTCTGTCTGTCCTTTGTCCACAAGGAATTACCTTGTAGGTAAATTTTGAGGAAGGTATGTAGCTTTTAAAAATCTTTGTAGCTATCTTATTTAGGAATAAGGAATAAAATGGGAGGCATATTTGCCTGACAGAGTTCCCAGCTTGACTTTTCCCTTGGCCAAGTGATTTTGGGGTCCGAGATTTATTTCCCTATTACACCTCCTTGTAATATCATTATCAGAGAAATGCAAATTAATATGGATTTTTTTCAAATAACTTAAAGTAGGAACTACTTTCTCTCTCTCTCTCTGTGTGTGTGTGTGTGTGTGTGTGTGTGTGTGTCAGAATCTCATTCTGTCACCCAGACTGGAGTGCAGTAGCATGATCATGGCTCATTGCAGCCTCAACCTCCCCATGCTCAGGTGATCCTCCCACCTCAGCCTCCTGGTAGCTGGGACTACAGGCATGTACCATCATGCCTGGCTAATTTTTGTATTTTTTGTAAAGACAGGATTTTGCCATGTTGCCCAGGCCAGTCTCAAACTCCTGGTCTCAAGTGATCCTCCCGCCTCAGCCTGCCAAAATGCCAGGATTACAGGCATGAGCCACTTAGCCCATCCAGGAAGTACTTTCATCTCTTGAGTATATATTATAGCCTGTGTCACAAAAAAAAGAGGATGTACATATTCGAACACAGACGGAACAATGAAAATGTTTACTACTGTCAAAGAACAAATTTGGACATTGGTTAGAAGAGATTCTATTCAAAAAGTATATTGTGGTAGGGAGAATGCTCCAACCACAAGATCTGCAAATGTTTGAGTCACAAGAAATGGGCTTTTCTTTTCTCTATAGAAGGAAGCAAGGCTAGAAAGCACCAGGTACAGGGCAGAGGATGAGCATCTGCTGTGACCTATTCAGGGAATTTTTTTTTTTTTTTTTTGAGACAGAGTCTCATTCTGTTGCCCAGACTGGAGTGCAGTGTCATGATCTCAGCTCACTGCAACCTCTGCCTCCCAGGTTCAAGCGATTCTCCTGCCTCAGCCTCCTGAGTAGCTGAGACTACAGGTGCATGCCATCATGCCCAGCTAATTTTTGTATCTTTAGTAGAGACAGGATTTCACCATGTTGGCCAGGATGGTCTCAATCTCTTGACCTCATGATCCGCCCACCTCGGCCTCCCAAAGTGTTGGGATTACAGGTGTGAGCCACCGCACTCAGCTCAGGGAATGTTTTATCCTAAGGTCAGCCTACTCTTGGGAGGGGATATTAAGGAGGAGAAGTCGTTCTAAATCACAGTGGCCAAGTGTGATTAAGGAGGAGAGGCTGTTCTGAATTTCAGTGCCCAAGAGTGACTCAACAGTCAGAGGCTTTGAAGAGAGAAGCCTAAATAAGGTTTGATTAAGTCAAGTAAACAAGCATTGTTCCCATTGATAATGTGGACAAACAACTGAGTAATCTCTGATGAGACAAAGGATGGGAAATTGGAGCTTTTTCCTATGTAAGCAAAGAAGGTATCATTAGACTTTAACTACTCTGGGGAAAGTGGGGTTCAAATATGAACTAAGCTCTTAGGTTGGGCAGGGGAGTGGTTTCTGGTAGGTTTTTTTTCTGTTTTGTTATTTTTCCCCAAGGCACAGTCTGAAGAGGTCTCGAGAACATGTGCCCTTCTGGTGGGTCCTTCACCCTTTGCTATTTACTAGTTTTACAGGGTTGTAGTAAACTTCAACATTGTCACCACATATTACAACATCAAACAAAGATTTTAAAAACTAATAAATACATGTGTTCTACTTGAAAAACAGAACTAAAAGTAACAAGAACAATAGCAAACTTTGCTCCTTACCTCAGTTTCTGAATGACATTGAAGGGTCCTCAGTGTGCATTTTGGCTGTGTGGTATTCATTTCTATCACATGCAAGACACTGATCAGTTATTGTTGGAAGATACGGCTCTACATTTCCAACTTCAAGGGTCTCTGTAACTGTCCAATTAAGCAGAAAGCTAGGGTCATATTAAGAAAAATAGTGTGCCCTTATACATTTTTCTGCTGATCATGGGAAAACATTCTCACAGCTTCATGAATTCTTTGGTCACAATTTGAAAATAAAAACACTAATTTATATGTCAGATCCATGTCACATTCTCATATTAATCTAAATTTTCCTGACATCCTTTTTGGTACCAGCTGAGCCCTGATGAAGGAAGGTAATTCAGAGATATTTTCTCTTGTGATCAGAGAAATAACCTAATGAGAATAAACTTATTTTTATTGGGTTTTTTTTGTTTTTTGTTTGTTTGTTTTTGAGATAGGGTCTCACTCTGTCCCCCAGGCTGGAGTGCAGTGGCATGATCACAGCTCACTGTACCCTCCACCTCCTGGGCTCAAGCCATTCTCCCAGCTCAGCCTCCTAAATAGCTGGGACTACAGGGTCACGACACTATGCCCAGCTAATTTTTTTGTCTTTTTTGTAGACATGGGGTTTTGTCATGTTGCCCAGGCTGGTCCCAAACTTCTGAACTCAAGTGATCTGCCTGTGTCAGCCTCCCAGTGTGCTGGGATTACAGGGCACCACCATGCCCAGCTGAAAATAAAATTAAGGTGAAGAAAGTTGTTCTCTGTGATCTCAGGGGAAAAGCTTTAGGTAAATTTGCATTCAGGTTGAATAGAAGAAACATACAAATGTGGATGAACTAGATACTACTTTAAAAGCCTTTCTAGCGCCAGGCGCATTGGCTCATGCCTGTAATCCCATCACTTTAGGAGGCTGAGGCGGGCGGATCACGAGGTCAGGAGATCGAGACCATCCTGGCCAATGTGGTGAAACACCATTTCTACTAAAAATACAAAAATTAGCCGGGCGTGGTGGCATGTGGCTGTAATCCCAGCTACTCGGGAGGCTGAGGCAGGAGAATCGCTTGAGCCAGGGAGTTGGAGGTTGCAGTGAGCCGAGATCACACCATTGCACTCCAGCCTGGGTGACACAGTAAGACACCATCTCAATAAATAAATAAATAAATAAATAAATAAATAAATAAATAAAGTCTTTCTGCCAACAAATCAGCTTGGAGTAGGTAGGTAGCCAGGCATGAGCAGTTAAGGGAGCCCCTGGGAAAGGAATCTTAAGAAATACAACCCACTGGGCCGGGCACGGTGGCTCACTCCTGTAATCCCAGCACTTTGTGGGGCCGAGGCGGGCGGATCACGAGGTCAGGAGATCGAGACCATCCTGGCTAACACGGTGAAACCCCGTCTCTACTAAAAATACAAAACAAGTTAGCGGGGCGTGGTGGCGGGCGCCTGTAGTCCCAGCTACTCGGGAGGCTGAGACAGGAGAATGGCGTGAACCCGGGAGGCGGAGCTTGCAGTGAGCCGAGATCGCGCCACTGCACTCCAGCCTGGGCAACAGAGCCAGACTCCGTCTCAAGAAAAAAATAAAAATAAAAAAAGAAACGCAGCCCACTGACAATCCCCTTCTGACAGCAAAAGCAGGACAGTGGCTACATTGCCTACACTTGTGCTTGTGGCTGGGCTTGTCTGGCCCAGGAAGGGAATTATCAGGCCCTAGCCAGAAATAACCCAGCTAGGGGATTTTGCCTATTCAGGAGCATGCGCACTCCTCTAATAATTCATCCTAGAATGGCCTTTTGCTCATTATAATACTGAGAAACACATCCCCCTTTTTTCAAATATGATTTTAGAAAAAAATAAATAAGGGCCGGGTGCGGTGGCTCATGCCTGTAATCCCAGCACTTTGGCAGGCCAAGGCCGGCAGATCACGAGGTCAGAAGATCGAGACCATCCTGGCTAACACGGTGAAACCCCGTCTCTACTAAAAATACAAAAAGAAAATTAACCGGGCGTGGTGGCAGCGCCTGTAGTCCCAGCTACTCGGGAGGCTGAGGCAGGAGAATGGCGTGAACCCGGGAGGCGGAGCTTGCAGTGAGCCGAGATAGCGCCACCGCACTCCACCCTGGGCGACAGAGCGAGACTCCGTCTCAAAAAAAAAAAAAAAAAGAAAAAAAAGAAAAAAGAAATAAAAGCCACACCCCTGGGTGGAGATTTGAGATGCTAAGGAGACATGTGATGTGTGCATGAACAGTCAGAGCACATTCCTGCCCAAAGGACTTCCCACAACATGCTTACTAATAATGCCTGTGCACGGCCCCTTCATGAATAATCATGTCAGGTTCTCATTAAAAGGGTCAGGCCAGCATTAGTAAGGACAGACTCCTTTTCAGGAGCCCACTCGGTTCTGTCGTTCAGGGTGTCTCTTCTTTCTGAGCTCCTGTCTCTTTAAATGAAGGGCATTTACCCTTTAACTCTTTCTGCGCATCTCTTGAATGAATCCAAGAAGACCAAGAACCAGAGGACTTCCACACCCCTCCGGGTAACATCTGGTGTTTTCAGCTGGTTACCTGGTTACCTCGCCTGGTTATCCGGGTAAGTGCCAAAAAGCTGGTGCCAGATTCTCTGGCTGACGACCTCTGCTTCTTTCTGCACTGAAGAACCTCCTGCCCTAATGCAGTTCTGGCAGCTTTAAGGGGAGGGGTTTTTCCTCTTAGGCTCTGTTCACTAACAACTGCCCAATACCATTTCCCTTCAGCCACTGTCACTCTGCTCCCTCTGGCTGATTTCTCAGCTCACCCTGAGGGGTGACAAGCAGAGGAGGGAAGACTTTAAACTCCACACTGAGTAGATCTGAGACACATGGTGAACCTTCCTGCAGGAGGCTTGTGAAGGTGGCAGGGAATACACCTGGCTGTGCAGTGACTGGGGAGCTTCATATATATACTTTTTTTTTTTTTTTTTTGGGACAGAGTCTCACTCTGTCGCCCGGGCTGGAGTGCAGTGGTGTGATCTCGGCTCACTGCAACCTCTGCCTCCCGGGTTCAAGCGATTCTTCTGCCTCAGCCTCCCGAGTAGCTGGGACTACAGGTGTGTGCCACCACGCCCGGCTAATTTTTGTATTTTTAGTAGAGACGGGGTTTCACCATATTGGCCAGGCTGGTCTCGAACTCCTGACCTCGTGATCCGCCCACCTCGGCCTCCCAAAGTGCTGGGATTACAGGCGTGAGCCACTGCGACCAGCGCATATCTTTTAACTAAAACTGCAATCCTGTGTTAAGTCAGCTCTTACACTTGCCGTTCATGGCCGTTCACTCCCCTGAACACAATATGCCCCCACCGTTGATTAATCTCCCAGGTCACTCTGCTTACTCTTTGCTGTCCCTCTCCTCGCCGCGGGGATTTCATGAATTCTTCCTGCAGGTGCAAGCCTCTTGCAGGGCCTGTTTATCCAGGACCTGCTGTGTTTGCTTCACTCAGGCGCCAGAGTCCTTTGAGGGCCTATGCTGATGTTTATACTTTTTTCCTCAGAAATGAGACAGCTTTGTCCTTTCCCTTGCCTCCTTTTTCACTGGAGGGACCAGCACTGGGAGGATGCCTGCTTAAAGAAATCCCTCATTTTGGCTGGGCACGGTGGCTCATGCCTGTAATCCCAGCACTCTGAGAGGTTGAGGGGGGTGGATCACCTGAGGGCAGGAGTTCAAGACCAGCCTGGCCAACATGGTGAAACCCCATCTCTACTAAATATACAAAAATTAGCCGGGCGTGGTGGTGCACGCTTGTAATCCCAGCTACTTGGGAGGCTGAGGCAGAAGAATCGCTTGAACCCGGGAGGTGGACATTGCAGTGGGCCGAGATCGCACCATTGCATTCCAGCCTGGGTAACAAGAGCCAAACTCTGTCTCAAAAAAGAAATCCCTCATTTATTATTGGGTCCTTCTCCGCCTGCCTACTCTTCAAGAATGCCTCATTCTGGGACTCCTCAACAGAACTGCCTGGCTCCTCCAGAGGGTCACCTGTGACCACTTCCTTACTCTCTAGTTTCTCTGTACAACCAGGGTTTCCAATGGGCCACAGGGGACCTCTTTCTCCACCTCATTAGGCCATTGTAACAGACCCATGAAGTACTCAGGTCCTTTTTGCTTTTTGTTGAATAAGCTGATAGAAAATGCTTCTCACATTCCCCTTGCTGTTTATGTGATCATATAATCAACTTAACAGCCCAGTTCACTAACTCTGAGCCCCAGGGGGGCTTCCATGCTTTTTAAGCATTTTTTTCTGTATAATCCCCAAGGAACCTTTTAAGAGTGGGGGAAGATACAACATCTTTTCCGTTCCTGTAATCATCAGTATTAGCCCAATATCATTATGTATTAAGAAGACCTAGGCCGGGCGCATTGGCTCACGCTTGTAATCCCAGCACTTTGGGAGGCCAAGGTGGGCAGATCACCCTAGGTCACGAGTTCGAGACCAGCCTGATCAACATGGAGAAACCCTGTATCGGCCGGGCACGGTGGCTGACGCCTATAATCCCAGCACTTTGGAAGGCTGAGGCGGGCAGATCATGAGGTCAGGAGTTTGAGACCAGCCTGGCCAATATGGTGGAACTCTGTCTCTACTAAAAAATTAGCCGGGCCTGGTGGCATGGATCTGTAATCCCACCTATTCAGGCGGCTAAGGCAGAAGAATCGCTTGAACCCTGGACACGGAGGTTGCAGTGAGCTGAGATAGTGCCACTGCACTCCAGCCTGGGTGACAAAGTGAGACTCCATCTCAAAAAAAAAAAAAAAAAAAAAAAAGAAACCCCATCTCTACTGAAAATACAAAAATAGTTGGGCATGGTGGTGGACACCAGTAATCCCAGCTACTCAGGAGGCTGAGGCAGAAGAATCTCTTGAAGCCAGGAGGCGGAGGTTACCGTGAGCCAAGATAGCGCCATTCCACTCCAGCCTGGGCAACAAGAGAGAAACTGTCTCAAAAAAAAAGGACTTTAGAAGTCCCTTCTCTGCAGAATTCAGCAGGGGCACAACTACTGGGCTTCCTGCAGAACCAAGGTCACTGGGAACACGAGAGAAGAGAAGAGAACTACTCTCATGGCAGACGTTCTTCCACCCATCCTTACCCAACACGGAAGAGTGGAAGGCATCACTGCTGGGCATCCCTAAGAAATCCTTCTGAGCAAAACAATAGGAAGGAATGCAAACAGGAGAGCACATGGTAGGGCTAATTCCAGAGCTCCAAGGTGAAGGACACTTCACCCTTGCAGGCAGAGGCATGAGACACCTCATTTAGGTCAAGGATTGGAATGCCTGACCTTTATGAGTCACCAAATAGGTAAAGGGACACTTCCTCTATCCTGCATTCTCCCTTGTCTTGTCTTTCAGATGAGTAATCAGATATTTATATCCCAGGATTCCCCTCCTGGATCCCCCTGGAATCTGGGATAAGGTTGATCCCCACATTGTAAAACAAAAGAGACTGATTTTCCTTTGCAATATAGTTTGGTCAAAATATGAACTAGAAGGGCCAAAGGTGGGGAGCTTAAATGTTAATACCATATTCCAGCTTGACCTTTACTGCCAACACCAACACAAATGGTCAGAGGTCCCTTATGTGAAAATCTTCATGATCTCGTGGGAAAACCCTGATTTTTGTAAAGGCTGTAAAACAGGCTCAAAACAAAAAGAAAAAGAAAAGAAAAAGGAAACAGTCAAGTGCAGTGGCTCACGCCTGTAATCCTAGCACTTTGGGAGGCCAAGGTGGGCTGATCACCTGTCAGGTGACCAGGTGGCCAGATGACCAGGCTGACCACCTGATCAGGTGACCAGGCTGGTCAGGAGTTTGAGACCAGCCTGGCCAGCATGGTGAAGCCCCATCTCTACTAAAAATACAAGAAAATTAGCCGGGCATGGTGGCAGGCACCTGTAATCCCAGCTACTCGAGAGGCTGAGGCAGGAGAATCACTTGAACCCAGGAAGCGGAGGTTGCAGTGAGCTGAGATCGCACCATTGCACTCCAGCCTGGGAGACAAGAGCAATACTCCATCTCAAACAAATAAAAATAAAAAATAAAAAAGGCCAGCCACAGTGGCTCATGCCTATAATCCCAGTACTTTGAGAGGCTGAGGCAGGCAGATCATCTGAGGTCAGGAGTTCAAGACCAGCCTGACCAATGTGGAGAAACCTTGTCTCTACTAAAAATACAAAATTAGCTGGGCATGGTGGTGGGAGTCTGTAATCCCAGCTACTCGGGAGGCTTAGGCAGGAGAATCGCTTGAACCTGGGAGGCGGAGGTTGCGGTGAGCCGAGATCCCGCCATTGCACTCCAGCCTGGGCAACAAGAGCAAAACTCCGTCTCAAAAAAAAAAAAAAAAAAAAATACAAGCCATTCAAGAGTTTGGACAAAAGGAACTGCCTGCTCTCAACCCTTTCAGGAATCAACACCCATTATACCAACCAGGGTCAAAAAACCTGATCAAAACCTGGAGAGACGGGTCATCTGGGTCTGAACTCCCTTATAGAAAGGCCCCTTTACTGTCTTACTTTCCACCCCAACAGCTATCAACATTTCTGGCATCTCCAGTTGGATACATCAGTCTCAAGTAAAACTGTGGGAAGGTCCCGAAGAACCACACAAACAGAATTCAGCACCTGAGCATTCTTGTGAGCCACTGGAGAACTTAAAATTCCACTTCAAGTGAAAAGATAAGTAAAGCCTTCTCTCCTTTCACCCAAAACTAAAGTCAATCTCAGTACGGGGAATCTTGGTTGTGGTGGCATTGGTTCTTCTCCTTATTTTGACCCACACTGGCATGCCACCTGAAGTCCCGATAATAGCCTGTTTTCTCACTAAACACTCCATCTAACCATTTCATTATTTGTCTCTCCTATTTTCACCACTTTCCTTTTGCTTTCACAAAGCTTAAGGGAGAATCAGCTATGGCAGAGAAATTCCTTTTCCTGTATCTTTCCCTCCTTCCCATGCCCCTACTCTCACAGGCACAGTGGAGTGAAAATTCCCTTGTCAGTTTTTCCAAAATAATTGCTTCGGGAAACCATCTAAGCAACTGTTGGATCTGCCACAACTTCATCACCAGGTCCTCATCTTACCAATATATTTTGGTAAGAAATTTTTCTTTAAACCTAACATTTGGTTCAGGAATCCCTGAAGGCCAACATAAATCTGTTCCGCTCCAGGTTTCGCTTGCTAACTCAGCGCACCAAGTCCCCTGCCTGGATCTCACTCCACCTCTCAATCAAAGCTCTAAAACGTCTTTCTATTTCTACAACTGCTCTTCTCTAAACCAAACCTGTTGTCCATGCCCTGAAGGACACTGTGACAGGAAGAACACCTCTGAGGAGGGATTCCCCGGTCCCACCATCCATCCCATGAGCTTCTCCTCAGCAGGCTGCCACCCTAACTTGACTCACTGGTGTCCAGCTAAACAAATGAACGATTATCGAGACAAGTCACCCCAAAACCGCTGTGCAGCTTGGGAAGGAAAAGAGCTAATCACATGGAGGGTTCTATATTCGCTTCCCAAGGCACACACTGTCCCCACGTGGCCAAAAACTACTGTTCCCCTGGGAGGGCCTCTATCCCCTACATGCAATCGAACTATTCCAGCAGTGTGGAAATCGCAGTTACACAAGTGGTTCAACAGCCACATCCCCCGGTGGGCCTGTACCCCTCCTGGCTATGTATTTTTATGTGGACCGCAAAAAAATAAACTGCCCTTTGACGGAAGTCCTAAGATAACCTATTCAACCCCTCCCACGGCAAACCTCTATACTTGCATTAATAACATCCAACATACGGGGGAATGTGCTGTGGGACTTTTGGGACCACGGGGAATAGGTGTGACCATTTATAACACCACCCAACCCAGACAGAAAAGAGCTCTGGGTCTAATACTGGCAGGGATGGGAGCGGCCATAGGAATGATTGCCCCATGGGGAGGGTTCACTTATCATGATGTTACCCTCAGAAATCTCTCCAGACAAATAGAAAACATAGCTAAGAGTAGCAGAGATAGCATCTCTAAACTCAAGGCCTCCATAGATTCTCTAGCAAACGTAGTCATGGACAACAGATTGGCCTTAGATTACCTCTTAGCAGAGCAGGGTGGAGTCTGTGCAGTGATCAATAAATCCTGTTGCGTTTATGTCAATAACAGTGGGGCGATAGAGGAGGATATAAAAAAGATCTATGACGAGGCTACGTGGCTCCATGACTTTGGAAAAGGAGGTGTTTCAGCAAGGGCCATTTGGGAGGCGGTGAAGTCTGCCCTCCCCTCCCTCAACTGGTTTGTCCCTTTACTGGGACCAGCAACAGTTATACTCTTACTTTTTGTCTTTGGCCCTTGTTTCTTTAATTTACTGATTAAGTGTGTCTCTTCTAGGATAAAGCAATTTCACATGAAGTCCCCCCAAATGGAAGGATATCAGCTAGCTGTCATTGGAGGCCCCAGCACCTATAAGCACATCTCCCCCTTGGATGCCAGTGGGCGAAGATTCCGGGAAACTATGGAGGAATTTCCTCTCTGAGACAGAGCAAGAGAGGGAGACCCTGATGACTTCTTCGCCCCATGTCAGCAGGAAGTAGTTACAGAAGACCCACGACGTCCTTACACCCAAAGGTTTTCAGGGTCTCCATCTCTTGAGGAGGAAAATATTAGGGTAGGCAGGTAGGCAGGCGTGAGCAAGCAAGAGAGCCCTCGGGAAAGGAATCTTTAGAAACGCAGCCCACTGATAGCTGTAGTGATGCTGCCCACAGACAGTCAGCACTTCTCTAATAACCCATCCTAGAACAGCCTTTTGCTTTTTTTTTTTTTTGAGACAAGTTCTTGCTCTGTCTCCCAGGCTGGAGTGCAATGGTGCAATCTCGGCTCACTGCAACCTCCACCTCCCAGGTTCAATTGATTCTCCTGTTTCAGCCTCCTGAGTAGCTGGGACTACAGGCATGCGCCGCCATGCCCGGCTAATTTTGTATTTTTAGTAGAGATGGGGTTTCACCATGTTGGTCAGGCTAGTCTCAAACACCCAACCTCAGGTGATCCGCCCACCTCGGCCTCCTAAAGTGCTGGGATTATAGACGTGAGCCACTGCACCTGGCTACTCGGAACACTTCTGAATGGCACGTTCATGAATAATCATGTAAAGTTATCATAAAAACATCTGCCCAGCCATTAGTAGGAGTAGACATATCCTTTCGATCAGCCCACCCTGTTCTGTCTTTCTGGGTGTACTGTTTTGATGACTTTAAAAGCTCCCATAAAAACTAAGGCATTAGGAGCTGGCTCATTCTTCTGATGTCCTCTCTTTTTAAATAAAGGTTACTTAACCCTTTAACTCTTTCTGTGTGTCTCCTGACTGAATTCCTTCTTTGAGGAAGACCAAGAACTGAAGGATTCCCCACGCCTCGTGGTAACCATAGCTCTATGAAGGATTTAGTGCATCTGAACTAGTAAATACGGGCTGGGCGAGGTGGCTCACACTTGTAATCCCAGCACCTTGGGAGGCTGAGGCAGGCGGATCACCTGAGGTCAGGAGTTCGAGACCAGCCTGGCCAAAATGGTGAAACCCCATCTCTATTAAAAATACATATATTAGCCAAACGTGGTGGTGGGCACCTGTAATCTCAGCTGCTCGAGGGGGTGAGGCAGGAGAATCGCTTGAACCAGGGAGGCGGGGGTTGCAGTGAACTGAGATTGCACCACTATACTCCAGCCTGGGCGACAGAGCAAGACTCTATCTCAAATAAATAAATAAATAAATAAATAGATAAATAAATAAGCTAGTAAATACAAACTGCACTCAACTGTCCAAGAAATACTCTTTATTTATTAAACATTGGGAAAATATAATTAAAGGCAAAATAATTTTCTCCTCACCCAGAAAACCTGTCCACAAAGGAAAACAATAAATTGATAATCCCAGCCCAGTTAGTGGCTGGTGAATGCCTCTACCTTAATCAATACATGTTTTGAAGCAGTCAGCATCTATTTTTTCATGAGAGATGACTCCAGAGAACCTGGTCTTTGCTTTGCCTGGTAGGTGAGGAATACCTTAATCTTATCAGAAATATATAAATTGGTCGGGTGTGGTGGCTCCCGTCTGTAATCCCAGCACTTTGGGAGGCCGAGGCGGGTGGATCACAAGGTCAGGAGATCGAGACCATCCTGGCTAACACGGTGAAATCCTGTCTCTACTAAAAATGCAAAAAATTAGCCGGGCGTGGTGGCGAGTGCCTGTAGTCCCAGCTACTCAGGAGGCTGAGGCAGGAGAATGGCGTGAACCCAGGAGGCAGAGCTTGCAGTGAGCCAAGATTGCACCACTGCACTCTAGCCTGGGCGACAGAGCAAGACTCTGTCTCAAACAAAAAAAAAAAAAAGAAATATATAAATTATCTGGTTTTGCACAATATTTACTAAATTTCTCTACTCACCTACTCACCCACTGTGAAGACAGCACAATTTGAAATGGACACCATTCCCTTGTAATGGAACACAGACTCAGCTTCTGCTCCACAACAATTAATAGTAATAGCAATACTAAATGAAATATTAAGTAGTTTCATGTAAGTACATATACAATTGATAGTTTGTTATTATTTTCAGTTTTGCAATTGGTACAAATTCCATAGAATAATTTTTTTTCTTTCTTTCTTTCTTTTTTTTTTGAGACTGAGTTTTGCTCTTGTTGCCCAGGCTGGAGTGCAGTGGCGTGATCTTGGCTCACTGCAACCTCCGCCTCCCAGGTTCAAGCAATTCTCCTGCCTCAGCCTACTGAGTAGCTGGGATTACAGGCATGCACCACCACCCCCACTAATTTTTTTTGTATTTTTAGTAGAGACGAGGTTTCTCCATGTTGGCCAGGCTGGTCTTGAACTCCCGACCTCAAGTGATCTGCCTTCCTTAGCCTCCCAAAGTGCTGGGATTACAGGCGTGAGCCACCGCGCCCGGCCTTTTTTTCTTTCTGAGATGGAGTCTGGCTGTGTCACCCAAGCTAGAGTGCAGGGGCGCAATCTTGGCTCACAGCAACCTTCACCTCCCAGGTTCAAGCGATTCTCATGCATCAGCCTCCCAAATAGCTGAGATTACAGGTGCCTGTTACCATACCAAGCTAATTTTTGTAAGTTTTGTAGAGATGAGGTTTCACCATATTAGCTAGGCTGGTCTCAAACTCCTGACCTCGTGATCCACCCGCCTCGGCCTCCCAAAGTACTGGGATTACAGGCGTGAGCGACCGCGCCCAGCCTCTATCTTAATTTCTTCTGTGTTCATGAGCTTGTGGCAGACATGTGGCTCTCCACTGTCCTACCTAGGAATTGTGCCTTAGGAATTAGAGTTTGAATTGAAAGAAGCCACCTTAATGGTGTTTGGTTGTTGTTCATTCTCCTCCGGCTGGCAGGAGATAAGGACAGAGTCCCCAAAGCTGCTAGAGAGCTTAAGGTGAATATAAAACATTAAAACTTCATTTACTTGAAAAGCCAGCAGCCAAGAAGCTGCTCAAGATTAATGCCAATGATGTCTTGCTTCCTGGCATTCAGGAACATTCTTTTCCCCTAACCCTGACTCTTTCCTCCCTCTCTATCCCAATCTCGGTCACCTTAAGGAAATGTTGAGTATTCTGAACATTTTGGGGGAAAAGAGAGATTCAAACTTTTGTAGCTCTGTTGGTAAGAGGTCTCGCAACCACCATCAGAGGAGAAATGTTAGGTGCAGGAGTGTCTCAAACCACCAAGACCTGTGGGGCCAAGCATGTATGGGGCCCAAAGGAAGAAGCCACTGAGCCTCAGGACCCTCCAGATGCTGGGAGGTACATGCAACAGCAAGCAGTATTATGCTTGTATCAAGCACTCAAGGACAAAATAAGGCCACCTAGCTGTCCCAGCCTTCCCTGACATGATTTTCACCTATGGCTCTGGGTTTCTTTGGGGACCTTCAACATAAATGTAATTCCTCCTTCTCCTTCATAAGCTTGAAATAAGAATAGGTTTGCTAGCAGTCTTTTTTTTGAGACAGAGTGTTGCTCTTATCGCCAAGGCTGGAGTGCAGTGGCGCGATCTCAGCTCACTGCAATCTTCGCCTCCTGGGTTCAAGCGATTCTCCTGACTCAGCCTCCCAAGTAGCTGGACTGCAGGCGCCCGCCACCACGCCCAGCTAATTTTTTGTATTTTTAGTAGAGACAGGATTTCACCATGTTGGCCAGGCTGGTCTTGAACTCCTGACCTTAGGTGATCCGCCCACCTCAGCCTCCCAAAGTGTTGGGATTACAGGCTTGAGCCACCACCCCCAGCCTGCTAGCAGTCTTTTTTAAAAGACTGGTGCCACTCCTGTTTACAAGACAATAAGAAGGCACCAAGACCTGCACCCACCAGAACCCCACCCCAGAACCGACCTCCAGTGCAACCATGCACACAGTCTCCAGAAGGTGCCCCCACCCCTGACACAGCGGCATTGTCTCTGCCACTGTGGTGAATGCTCGCATGGAGGCAGGGAACACAGCACTCACTGACACTTTGCTGCAGCTGCTGCACTTCAGCTCCTGCAGCACAGATTACAAACCTTGAGAAGCCAGGGAACAAAGTCAGTGTGCAATACAAGTTTCTGAGATTTAGAGCATGCACTCCAGGAGTTGGGAGCTGAGCATTGGTGTCCCTAAAATCTTCCAGAAACGAAACCGGTTGGCTAAATCCACCTTCTACCACAATCAAATGCTCAAGGTCATCAAACAGAATAAAAGGAAAGGCCGGGCGCAGTGGCTCACGCCTGTAATCCCAGCACTTTGGGAGACCGAGGTGGGCAGATCACTTGAGGTCAGGAGTTCAAGACCAGCGTGGCCAACATGGTGAAACCCTGTCTCTACTAAAAATACAAAAATTAGCTAGGCGTGTGGGTGGCACATGCCTGTAGTCCCAGCTACTAGGGAGGCTAAGGCAGGAGAATAGCTTGAACCTGGAAGGCGGAGGTTGCAGTGAGCTGAGATCGCACCATTGCACTCCAGCCTGGGCAACAGAGCAAGGCTCCATCTCAAAAAAAGGAAAAATAAAAGAAAAATAAACTCATCCAAAGATCAGTTTCCTCAAAGACTGAAGGTAGATAAGCCCATAAAGATGAGAAAAAAAATCAGCGCAAAACCCCTGACGACTCAAAACGCTCCAGAGCTTCCTTTCCTAGAAACAAACAAATCATCTTTCCAGCAAGGATTCTGAACTAGGCTATGATGACTGATATGACAGAAATAGAATTCAGCATATGGATAGGAATGAAGATCACTGAACTACAGTACATTGGAACCCAATGCAAGGAAAGGAACCCAATGCAAGGAACTCAATGCATTGGGTTTCAATGCAATTTGACAATCATGATAAAACAATGCAAGAACTGACAGACAAAGTAGCCATTAGAGAAAAGAATGTAAGCAATCTGATAGAGCTGAAAAACACATAACAAGGATTTCATAATGCAATCACAAGGACTAGTAGCAGAACAGACCAAGCAGAGGAAAGAACCTCAGAGCTTGAAGGCTGGCTTTCTGAAATGAGACAGCCAGACAAGAATAGAGAGTAAATGATGAAAAGGAACAAACAAAACCTCCAAGAAATGTGGGATCATCCAAAGAGGCTGAATCTGTGACTCTCTGGTATCCCTGAAAGAGATGGGGAGAGTGGACCCAACTTGCAAAACATATTTTAGGACATCATCCATGAGAAACTCCCCAACCTAGCTATAGAGGACAACATTCAAATTTAGGAAATGCAGAGAACCCCAGTAAGATATGGCACAAGAAGATCATTCTCATGACATATAATCATCAGATTTTCCAAGGTTGAAATGAAAGAAAAAATATTAAAGGAAGGTAGAGACAAAAGTCTAGTCACCTATAAGACCATTAGACTAACAGTAGACATCTCAGCAGAAACTCTACAAGGAAGAAGAGATTGGGAGCCAATATTCAACATTCTTATTTATTTATTTATTTATTTATTTATTTACTTATTTATTTATTTAGAGATGTAGCCTTACTGTCACTCAGGCTGGAGTGCAGTGGCATGATCTCGGCTCACTGCAACCTCTGCCTCCCAGGTTCAAGCGATTCTCCTGCCTCAACCTCTCAAGGCCTGGGATTACAGGTGCCCACGATCATGCCTGGCTAATTTTTGTATTTTTAATAGAGATGGGGCTTCACCATGTTGGCCAGGCTGGTCTCAAACTCCTGACGTAAAGTGATCCATCCATCTCAGCATCCCAAAGCACGGGGATTACAGGCACGAGTCACTGTGCCCAGCTTAATATTCAACATTCTTAGAAAAGAAATTCCAAACCAGAATCTCATATTCAGCCAAACTAAGCTTCATAAGGAAAGGAGAAATAAAATCCTTTTCAGACAAGCAAATGCTGACGGATTTTGATACCACCAGACCTGCCTTACAACAGCTCCTGAAGGAAGCACTAAAAATGAAAAGTAAAGATCATTACCAGCCACTACAAAAACACACTGATGTTCACAGATGAGTGATACTATACCAGCTAACACGATGACAGGATCAAATCCACACATATCAATACTAATCCTAAATGTAAATCGGTTAAATGCCCCATTTAAGAGACACAGAATGGCAAACTGGATAAAGAGTCAAGACCCAGGGCCGGGCACAGTGGCTCACGCCTGTAATCCCAGGACTTTGGGAGGCCGACGCAGGTGGATCAGGAGGTCAGGAGTTTGAAACCAGCCTGACCAACATGGTGAAATGCCATCTCTACTAAAAATACAAAAGTTAGCCAGGTGTGGTGGTGCACACCGGTAATCCCAGCTACTCAGGAGGCTAAGGCAGGAGAATTGGTAGAACCCGGGAAGCGGAGGTTGCAGTGAACTGAGATCATGCCACTGCACTCTGTCTTGGGTGACAGAGGGAGACTTTGTCTCAAAAAAAAAGGGTCAAGACCCATTGCCATCCTCTCTTCAAGAGACCCACCTGCAATGACACACACAGGGACAAAATAAAGGCATGGAGAAAAATCTACCAAGCAAATGAAAAACAGCAGAGGTTGCAATCCTAGTTTCTGACAAAACAGACTTTAAACCAACAAAGATCAAAAAAGACAAACGGGGCATTATGTAATGGTAAAGGGGTCAATTCTTCAAGAAGACTCAACTATCCTAAATACATATGCACTCAACAGAGCAGCATCCAGATTCTTGAAGCAAGTTCCCAGAGACCTTCAAGGAGGCTTAGATTCCCATATAATAATATTGAGAGACGTTGACACTGCACTGACAATATTAGACAGATTATCAAGACAGAAAATTACCAAAGACATTCAGGGCCTGAACTCAGCACTGGATCAAATGGACCTGACAGATATCTACAGAACTCTCCACTCAAAGGCATATATGTCCAAGAATTTATCCATTTCTTCTAGATTTTCTAGTGTATGTGAATAGACGTGTTCATAATTCTTTTTTTTTTTTTTTTTTTTGAGACAGAGTCTAATTTTGTCACCCAGGCTGGAGTGCAGTGGCGCGATCTCGGCTCACCGCAAGCTCCACCTCCCAGGTTCACACCATTCTCCTGCCTCAGCCTCCCGAGTAGCTGGGACTACAGGCGCCCGCCACCACCCCCGGCTAATTTTTTGTATTTTTAGTAGAGACGGGGTTTCACCGTGTTAGCCAGGATGGTCTCGATCTCCTGACCTCGTGATCTGCCCGCCTCGGCCTCCCAAAGTGCTGGGATTACAGGCGTGAGCCACCGCGCCCGGCCAATTTTTTTTTTTTTTTTTGAGATGGAGTTCCACTCTTGTTACCCGGGCTGAAGTGCAATGGCACCATCTCGGCTCACTGCAACCTCCACCTCTTGGGACTACAGGTGTCCACCACCACGCCCGGCTAATTTTGTATTTTTAGTAGAGACGGGATTGCGCCATGTCAGCCAGGCTGGTCTCGAACTCCTGACTTCATGTGATCTGCCCGCCTCCGCCTCCCAAAGTGCTGGGATTATAGGTGTGAGCCACCACGCCCGGCCACGTGTTTGTAATATTATCTCATGGTTGTTTGGTTTCATGTGGAGACAGTGGTAATATCTCCCTTGTTGTTTCTGATTGCATTTATTTGAGTCATCTCTTTTCTTCTTTATTAGTTTACCTTCACAAGACTGAACCAAGAAGAAATTGAATCCCTGAACAGACTAATAACAAACTCCGAAATTGAGTCAGTAATAAATAACCCAGCCAGGTGTGGTGGCTCACACCTGCAATCCCAGCATGTTGGAGGCGAGGTGGATGGATCACTTGACGTCAGGAGTTCATTCCCAGCCTGGCCAACATGGTGAAACCCCATCTCCACTGAAAACACAAAAATTAGCTGTGCGTGGTGGTGTATGCCTGTAATCCCAGCTACTCAGGAGGCTGAGGCAGGAGAATCGCTTGAACCCAGGAGGTGGAGGTTGCAGTGAGCTGAGATCACGCCACTGCACTCCAGCCTGGGCAACAGTGTGAGACTCTGTCTCTAAATTAATTAATTAATTAATTAATAACCTATCAACCAAAAAAGGACCAGGGCTAGAAAGATTCATAACTGAATTCTACTAGATGTATAAAGAAGAACTGGTATCATTTCTGCTGAAACTATTCCAAAAAGTTGAGGAGAGATTCCTCCCTAACTCTTTCTACGAGGCAAGCATCATCCTAATACCAAAACCTGGGAGAGATAAAACAAAAAAGAAAACTTCAGACTAATATCCTTGATGAACACTGATACAAAAATCCTCAACCAAATACTAGCAAACTGAATCCACCAGCGCATCAAAAAGCTTACCCAACATGATGAAGTAGGCTGCCTAATTTTTGTATTTTTAGTAGAGGTGGGGTTTGCACCATGTTCGTCAGGCTGGTCTTGAACTCCTGATCTCGTGATCCACCCACCTCAGCCTCCCAAAGTGCTGGGATTACAGGCTTGAGCCACTGCGCCTGGCAATAAGTTATATATTTCTAGAGATTTATTCATTCTGCATAATCTTACTTTATTGGCATATATATATATGCCAGCAAAGCCTACTTGATCATGTTGGGTAAGCTTTTTGATGCACTGCTGGATTCAGTTTGCTAGTATTTGGTTGAGGATTTTTCATCAATGTTCATCAAGGATATTATCCCTGAGATGCAAGGTTGGTTCAACATACGCAAATCAATAAATGTGATTCATCACATGAACAGAACTAAGGACAAAACCCACATGATTATCTCAATAGCTGCAGAAAAAACTTCTCAGGCTGGGTGCGGTGGCTCATGCCTGTAATCCAAGCACTTTGGGAGGCTGAGGTGGGCAGATCATCTGAGGTTGGGAGTTCGAGACCAGCCTGACCAACATGGAGAAACCCCGTCTCTACTAAAAAAATACAAAATTAGCCAGGCATGGTGGTGCATGCCTGTAATCCCAGCTACTCAGGAGGCTGAGCCAGGAGAATCACTTGAACTTGGGAGGCGGAGGTTGTAGTGAGCTGAGATTGTGCCATTGGACTCCAGCTGGGGCAACAAGAGTGAGACTCTATCTCAAAACAACAACAACAACAACAACAACAACAAAACATATATATATATATATGCCAATAAAGTAAGATAATGCAGAATGAATAAATCTCTAGAAATATATAACTTAACTGCCAGGCGCAGTGGCTAATGCCTGTAATCCCAGTACTTTGGGAGGCTGAGCTGGGTGATCACGAGATCAGGAGTTCAAGACCAGCCTGACAAATATGGTGAAACCCCATCTCTACTAAACATACAAAAATTAGACAGGGATGGTGGTGCGTGCCTGTAATCCCAGCGATTCAGGAGGCTGAGGCAAGAGAATTGCTCGAACCCGGAAGGCAGAGGTTGTAGTGAGCTGAGATCACGCCATTGCATTCCAGCCTGGGCGACAGAGAGGTACTTTGTCTCAAAAAAAGAAAAGAAAAAGAAAAAAAAAAAAAGAGGCTGGGTGCGGTGGCTCACGCCTGTAATCCCAGCACTTTGGGAGGCCAAGGCAGGCGGATCACGAAGTCAGGAGATCGAGACCATCCTGACTAACACGGTGAAACCCCGTGTCTACTAAAAATACAAAAAATTAGCTGGGCGTGGTGGCGGGCGCCTGTAGTCCCAGTTACTTGGGAGGCTGAGGCAGGAGAATGGCGTGAACCCAGGAGGCAGAGGTTGCAGTGAGCCGAGATCGTGCCACTGCACTCCAGCCTGGGTGAGAGTGAGGCTCCGTCTCAAAAAAAAAAAAAAAAAAAAAAAAAAAAGTCCCAACAAAAGAGACCAAGTATAGACACATAATGTGTAATCACTGCATAATTCTACTGAACATTTAATAAAAAATTAACACTGAGAACAGTGGTTCTCCATTAAGATGAGCAGGAGGAAGGAAAGCTGAACAGAAACGTCTTAGTGCATAAGCTGTATGTTTGGGGTTTTACTATAAAACAAATATATTAATCATGTGATGTTTAAATAAGTAGAATATTTCACAATTACTGGGTTAAAAAATGGTTCCATCCTCTCTAATGGCAAAGAAGTTCTGATCCTCTGTCTGAGAACAATGATAACCATCTTCACCTAAAACACATTTCACAGGCGTTCCTCCAGGAATACACAGACTGTGGTCTGTGTTCTGGACTCTCGGCAAATAGTTTAACATTTGCTGTTTGACATTTACATGGACTTCATATCTTAAAATGGGTAATGAGATGAGAGCATCTTATCACTGATGTCTGTGTCTCAGCTTTCCATTCCATTCCCAGTCATCAAGAATTTGGAGTCAGAAGGCCAGGTGCGGTGGCTCACGCCTGTAATCCCAGCACTTTGGGAGGCCGAGGCAGGCAGATCACGAGGTCAGAAGATCGAGACCATCCTGGCTAACACGGTGAAACCCCGTCTCTACTAAAAATACAAAAAAATTAGGCGGGGGCGTAGTGGTGGGCGCCTGTAGTCACAGCTACTCGGGAGCCAAGATGTTGAAACCCCATCTCTACTAAAAATACAAAAAATTAGCCAGTCATGGTGGCGGGCACCTGTAGTCCCAGTTACTCGGGAGGCTGAGGCAGGGGAATGGCGTGAACCTGGGAGGCGGAGCTTGCAGTGAGCCGATATCGTGCCACTGCACTCCAGCCTGGGTGACAGAGCGAGACTCCGTCTCAAAAAAAAAAAAAAAAAAAAAAAGAATTTGGAGTCAGAAACACAGTGACTCACTTGTAGAGTTTCAAATATAATATAAACGAGGCAGGAAAGCTTTCCCCTTAGTGTTCTAATTTTAAAGCATTTAGCAGGAACTTGTGCACAGTAATATTTGACTTCAGGGGCAGTTTCTTGAATCCTGTTCTGCAAAGAGGTGACATGCATCCAGATGTGGCCCCTAAACAATCCCTGCTGCCCAGCATACAACCCACACAAATATATGACAAGAAAACAAAACTGTAGACCAGTATCCCTGAAAATATTGGTGAAAAAGTCCTCAACATAATATTAGGGGGCCCACACCCCATCTCCAATCCAGGCCCCAGTGGAGCTTCTTCCCAAGTTCATGTCACTAGGTCACGGGCAATGGAATGTAAATGAGATAAGAGGGACTGAGGGACGGCATGGGTGAGTGAGCAAACATGTCAGGCAGGATGCTTCAGACTCAAAGACTTGCAACTCCAAAGAATGACATTTTGTTATTGTAGGTAACTCCTCTGGTATGAGCAGGGCAGGGCAGGGCAGGAGAGGGCTCCCCCTCCCCATACACACATCAGGAATGTCAGGCAACTATCAGGTGATGATCAGGTGGTTGTTAAACAGCTAAAATACTAGTCACAGCTGGCACCAGGGAAAGGCAAGCTCCTCATAGATAGAAAACACCTGAAACTGGTGATCTGCCGCTTCCCATGAGATCTCAGGAGTTGGGCGAGTGGACTCAAGTATGCGCATGAGGACAGCCCACCCCAAGGGAAGAATCAGGGAAGCAAGACTCTGGAAGTATGCCAATGTATAAAACACCAAGTCAAAAGGTCAAACTGCACACTTGCCTTTCAAGTCACCCACTTGGCACTTGGCCCTCTTCCAAGTGTACTTTCCTTCCTTTCATTTCTGCTCTAAAGCTTTTTTTTTTTTTTTTTTTTTTTTTGAGACAAGGCCTTGCTCTGTCACTCAGGCTGGAGTGCAGTGACATCATCTTGGCTCACTGCCAATCTCCACATCCAGGGCTCAAAAGATTCTCCCGCCTCAGCCTCCCAAGTAGCTGGGACTAGAGTCACGCACCACCACACCTGGCTAATTTTTATCTTTTTTGTAGAGATGGGGTTTTGCCATGTTGCCCAGGCTGGTTTTGAACTGCTGGACTCAAGCAATACGCCCACCTCAGCCTACCAAAGCATTGAGATTACAGGTGTGAGCCACTGCGCCTGGCCATTTCTGCTCTAAAACTTTTTATTTGTTTATTTATTCATTCATTTATTTATTTTTGAGATGGAGTTTCGCTCTTGTTGCCCAGGCTGGAGTGAAATGGTGCGATCTCGGCTCACTGCAACCTCCTCCTCCCACGTTCAAGCGATTCTCCTGCCTCAGCCTCAGGTCAGGCTGATTTCGAACTCGAGACCTCAAGTGATCTGCTGCCTCAGGTCAGGCTGGTCTCGGACTCTCGACCTCACATGATCTGCCACCTTGGCCTCCCAAAGTGCTAGGATTATAGGCATGAGCCACCGTGCCTGGCCCTGCTCTAAAACTTTTTAATAAACTTTTGCTTTCACTCCTGCTCTAAAACTTGCCTCAGTCTCTCCTTCTGTCCTATGCCCCTCAGTTGAATTTTTTCTTCTGAGGAGGCAAGAATTGAGGTTGGTGCAGACCTGTATGGATAGGGATTCACCACCTGTAACAATTTCAGAAATAAGAGAAATAAAAATCAACCGATACTATTACTTTACCTGAGTAAGAGCCATCCCTGTTTCCTTTTCTTTCCCTTCTTCCTCTTCTAGGCATCTTCCTTGGGTAACATGAAAAAGCCTTTAGAATTCAATCCTGAATGTCTAAAATATGCCGTTTAATGACTGGAATCAACACCCTCATTTTTGTGCCTCAAACACCCATTCAGGAAAGCCCTCACTGTGGAAAGCCAGTTCTCTGGGAGTCATTGCACCAGATGGGACACAGGGACGACAGGCTCCTACAGGAAGACCAACAGGTGAATTTTGGGCCCATTTCTTCAGAACTCGCTCCCCTCCCAGAGAAGCCCACACACACACTGCAGCAGTGGGGATCTGGGCTGGACTGAGCTTCTCTTCAGGACACAGACCCAGCCCTGACCAAACCCCATGCAGAGCACAGCCCCTCTCACCCATATGTGGATCACAGGCTGATTTCAGCCCTTAGAAACGAAGGGCGGAGCCTGGGTGCTCAATGCTGAACACCCATGGAATCACCTTTAAATATTATTAAGGACAGGTCCCAATGTATTTGAATGAAAACTTCAGGTAAGGGGGCACCAGAGGTGTACCTGCAAAATGCCCCAGATGCCTGCTGGACTCCCAGAGGACAGTTGAAGAGACAACTGGACACAGGATTCCAGTGTTCAGGGGAGAGGTCTGCAGGGAACATGGAGCCGTGTAGGTGGGTTTAAACCCATGAGATGAGATGATAAGGGTAGTGGGTGTGGGCAGAGATCCGAAGTCCAAGGGGTAAGCTGAGGGTCACTCCACATTCAGAAAACAGAGCTCAAGACATACTAGAAAAATGTAAAGTGATCAGGGAGGCAAGAAGAAAATTAAGAGAAATATATTTTTATTTTTTTTAATTAAACAATTTTTTGACATGGAGTCTTGCTCTCTCGCCCAGGCTGGAGTGCAGCGGCACGATCTCCGATGACTGCAACCTCCGTCTCTCGGGATCAAGTGATTTGCCTGCCTCACCCTCCGAGTAGCTGAGATTACAGGCGTGCAGCACCACACCCGGCTAATTTTTAGTAGAGACAGGGGTTTCACCATGTTGGCCAGGCTGGTCTCGAACTCCGGACCTCAACTGATCCACCCGCCTCGGCCTCCCAAAGTGCTGGGATTACAGGCGTGAGCCACCGCGCCCAGCTCCTTCCTTCACTCTTCCAGTCTCTGCGAATTCCGACCCGTCCTCTACTTTGCCATGTGTTTATGGGTTTCCTTTATTCTTTCCTCTCAGTTTTTCTAATTCCCTCTCAGCCCCTCTCTCTGTTTCCTGATCCCTTTGGCCCACACATTCACAGGAGGGTTTGGAGTAAGACGCCTGCATCCCGGAGAAGCACATTTTCCAGAGGGTGGAGCTGGGCAGGCAAGAACACCGGCTGTCACAGGACAGGCCCCGGGCACTGCGAAGGGGAGGCTGGGGAGCAGCAGAGCCCGGCATGAGGAGGAGGGAGGTGGGGGGCGATGACGCCTTAGGACAGGGTGGGGTCTGCAGGAGCCTAGGACCAGGCAGAGGACGCAGTCTGCGGCGCTGCGCTCCAGGGCCGACGACGGAGAGGCTGGGAGGCGCTCAGGACGGGAATCCACCTCGCGGGTGAGGACTTTAAAAAGCGCGGGGCGGGAGGAGGGGTCAGGAAAGGGTTTTATGGGGGAAGAAGACGCGAAAGGCAGGGGACAGGGACTGGTCTCAGAGCGAGTTTTACCCACATGGCGAGGTTTGAATTTACCTCGGGTGAAGGGCGCGATGCGGAGATTTTAAGGTCAGCAGAGCGGGTGTGGAAAAGGGGGACGGCGAATCGAAGGCTTAATCTACACGTAGGCACACTCTTGCTCGGCGGCGTCACCTTCACACACCGCGATCCGCTTCCGGGACTTCAGGAAACTGCACGTGCGCGCAGAGCCCGGGTAGCCTGGGGCGGAGCCCGGGGAGAGGCGGGGTCTGCGGAGGGGCCGCGGGGGCGGGGCCTGTGCAGTTTTAAGGTAAAAAGCATAGAGTTGTGTGGGCTCCTTATGTTGGAAAGCAAAATGTTTTCTTCCCACCAGGATGAAAACGGTTTATCTCAAAACTATTTTTGCCAGCGGGTTGGACCCGATCCTGCTAGGGAGTCTCCTGCAGCTCAGCGGTCTGGGAACTGGGAATTCGGTGGGGGGAGGGGAGTCCAGGAGGATCAGTGAGTGATTAGATCCAAGAAAGTTCCTGCAATTCAAATTAATTCAAGTAATTTACTTTAAAAGCCCTGAAATTATCTGTGAAGGGATGCAAACTAGACTGTGAAATGCAAAACTCTGCCCGGAATGAATGTGATACGTAATGCTATTGCCCAAAGGATCCTCCTTTCCATTTCTATCCCACACTTGTCCCAGTAGAAGAGGCAAGTCTGTGCTTCCTGAGACTTTTATAGGACAACACCTGGACCGTGGGCTGTGGACCGTGGAAGGCTAAAACCCGCACTAAGCTAGATCACCAACTGCTGCTTTAAAACACGCAATAACTTTTAAAAAATAGATATAAATTGCATTGTTCTTCCTTATACTTGTTATTCGGTTCCACACTTGACAAAACCTCAAATAACTTTGAGATAAACTTCTTTTTTTTTTTTTGAGATGGAGTCTCGCTCTGTCCCCCAGGCTCCTGGAATGCAATGGCGCGATCTCGGTTCACTGCAGCCTCTGCCTCCCAAGCTCAAGCGATTCTTTTGCCTCAGCCTCTGGAGTAGCTGGGATTACAGGCGCGTGCCACCACGCCCGGCTAATTTTTGTGTTTTTAGTGGAGACGGGGTTTCACTATGTTGGCCAAGCTAGTCTCAAACTCCTGACCTCAAGTGATGCGCCCACCTCGGCCTCCCAAAGTGCTGGGATGACAGGCATCAGCCAAGGAGCCCGGCCGAGATAAACTTTCTTTAAATCATAATATGCTTAAATCGATAATATCTAAACATAATTTTTTTTTTTTTTTTGAGATTGAGTTTCGCTTTTGTTATGCAGGCTGGAGTGCAATGGCATGATCTCGGCTCACCGCAACCTCTGCCTCCCGGGTTCAAGCGATTCTCCTGCCTCAGCCTCCCAAGTAGCTGGGATTACAGGGATGCGCCACCACACCTGGCTATTTTGTATTTTTAGTAGAGACGGGGTTTCTCCATGTTGGTCAGGCTGGTCTCGAACTCCTGGCCTCAAATGATCCACCTGCCTTGGCCTCCCAAATTGCTGGGATTACAGGCATGAGCCACCGCACCCAGCCCTGCACCGTTCCATAGAAAGAGCTTGTGTATGGCCGGGTATGGTGGCTCATGCTTGTAATCCCAGCACTTTGGAAGGCCAAGGCAGATGGATTGCTTGAGCTCAGGAGTTCAAGACCAGCCTGGGCAACATGATGAAACCCCATCTCTACCAAAAAAAAAAAAAAAAAAAAAAGAGGAGGAAAACATAAAGAGTTCATGTAGACCAGGTGCAGTGGCTCACACCTGTCCACCATTTCCCAACTGAGCTACTGCAGCTCCCTACCTCCTGGGAGCAAGCTACCTAGGAGACACTCCATCACCCACTTCCCTGTTTTGGCTGGGCCACACCCCTGGCTACTTAAAGCCCGAAAACACGGTGCGTGAACCAACCTCGTTGGGTTTTGGACATGTAAGTTACCTGAGATACCCACCACATATATACCTCTTCAACGTAACTCCTTGCTTGCTGTTGGACACTGGCGAGAACGGTGCATCTTACAGCCAGAGCTCTGTGTTACCCTGTAACATGAACTGCCCATTCTCACTCGGGTGCTCACAAACCTTACCAATAAAATTGGACAGGCTCAATAGAGCTCAACTATAAAATGGAACTGGCATATTCAAGATGAGGCACAGCAGAACCTCAAGGGACCAGTATACTCCATGAACAAATGAGTAGCTTACAAGAAGGGGTCAAACAATCCTTAAAGGATCCTCTGGCTCCTCTTGTGGCTACCTGGTACCCAAGATTCACATATATGCCCACCAAGTGTATGGCATGGTTTACTGATGTCTCTGCAAAACAATAAACACACAGGGTCTACTGGGCTTCAGCCCAGTGGATGGCCATTCTTTGACCCAGTGAATGGCCATTCAGCCAGTGGGTGGCCATTCTTGACTAAGATTAGACATAGACATTCTGCCTAATTAGCCAAACTGCATGCATTGGTAATGGCCCCTGCAGTCCACATCCACCACCGTATCTCATCACATTTTCATGACTCATGAGCCATGCAGAGTTGTGTGGAACCCTTTAATGCTGCAGGACAGCAGGGGCTCCTTTGGTCCATCCAATCTTCGAAACTGTTGTATTAAGACCTTTGTTTCAACTCCATCAATTTCCATTTCCATTTTACTCATCCCATTTTTTTTTTGAGACAGGGTCTCTCTCTGTCACCCAGGCTGGAGTACAGTTGTCCAATCAATGCTCACTGCAGCCTCCACCTCCTGGGCTCAAGTGATCCTCCCATCCTGGCCTCCTGAGTTAGCTGGGACCACAGAAGTTCACCACCACACCTGACTAATTTTTGTATTTTTTTGTAAAGATGGGGTTTCGCCGTGTTGTCCAGGCTGGTCATCCCATTTCTTAATTACCATCTAAAGATTTCCACTCTGCTGGGAGGACAGCCATGACTCTCCCCTACCTTTCCCCGCTTAGTTTCATTTTATGAATGCTTTTTTTTTTTGAGACGGAGTCTCGCTCTGTCGCCCAGACTGGAGGAGTGCAGCGGCACGATCTCGGCTCACTGCAACCTCCCCGTTCCAAGTTCAAGCCATTCTCCTGCCTCAGCCTCCAGAGTAGCTGGGATTACAGGTGTGCGCCACCACACCCAGCTAATTGTTTTGTATTTTTAGTAGAGACGGGGTTTCACCGTGTAGGCCAAGCTGGGCTAGAACTCCTGACCTCAAGGGATCCACCCACCTTGGCCTCCCAAAGTGCTGGATTGCAGGTGTGAGTCACCATACCCAGCCCATGAATGCTTGCTTTATTCACCTTTCTTCTTAATGATGATTTTAAAATTTCCACCTTCATGAGAGAAGTCCTTTGAATCTCCACTATTTTCCCTCATCCATTCTCTTCTTAACTTGATATTAATTGGCACTTGAAAGTTCCAACAGCAGATGTGGAGACAGCAAATTTGATAAGGCTTCCTGAGCTGTCTTTTGGTTTTGTAGAAGTAAGGTACCGTGGGATGTATACATTAAAGGAACAAACTTATTTTTCTCCCCTTCCTTACTTGTAGTTCTCAAGAATAACTTCAGAATGTATTGGGAAGGTAACACCCTGAAATATGAAGAAACTGGCCAAAGCAGCCTGGGCTCCATTCCAGAGCCTCCTGCCCCCCTTTCAAAGAACAGGATGTCCTTCAGTGCTTTAGGGCGGCTCATCACGGGGCCATGTGCCATAAAACCTAGGGTGGGTGCTCTCTGGGGTCCCTCAGCATCAGTGCCGGTGGGACACCAGTAGATGAGACTCCATCTTCCCCAAGCAGTTTTCCTGAGCCTTGGGGGACCAGCTTGCAATGAATCAATCCTAGGCTTCTACTGCCCCTTGTTGCCTGTCAGTAGTAAACTCACTTTATTGAACTTGTGTGCATGGGTTCTGTCTCACTGGAGTCAGACATTTGGTAACCAGTGCGAAGTGAACCTACTTCACAGGCAAGGAGAGTTTGTAATCCTACACTTGGCAGTGGGAATGTACAATGGCACACCCACTATGGAAAACAGTATGTTGGAAAACTTCCTCAATAGGGTACCTACAAAACCTTACAGCAAACATCATATATCATGGTCAAAAAGTGAAAGTTTCCTTCCCAGGGTTGGGCACAAGGCAAAGATGTACACTCTTACCACTTCTATTCCACATAGTGTTAGCAATTCTTGGCTGAGGGTAGTGGCTTATGTCTGTAATCCCAACACTTTGGGAGGCTGAGGCAAGAGGACTGATTGAGTCCAGGAATTTGAGACCAGCCTGGGCAAGATGGGGAGACCCTATCTCTACAGAAAAAAAAATTGAAAATTGGCTGGTGGCTGGGCGAGGTGGCTCACACCTGTAATTTAAGCACTTTGGAAGGCTGAGGAAGGAGGATCCCTTGAACCCAAGTGTTCAAGACTGCAGTAAGGTCTGACTGCACCACTGCACTCCAGCCTGGGTAACAAAGCAAGACCCCATCTAGAAAAGAATAATACTAGTAATTGAAATAAGAAAAATAATAGAGACCAAAAAGGAAGGCATAATAGTGTACACGATGTGATGGTTGTGGTAAGCTAATGACCCCCACCCCCAAAGATACACATACAAAGGATTTCTGTATCAATAGCCCTATACCCTGTATTACATGGTATCTCAAAGCAGAGTTTGCAGATGTGATCTGGCTGAGGATCTTGAGATGGCAGAATATCCAGGATTATCTGGTTGAAGCAACATAATCACAAGAGTCCATATAGGAAAAATACAGGTGTACTTAGAATCACAGAGAATTGACAATGCTTGCATAGCAAAGAGACAAAGAGATTTTATGACACTACCTTCTGACTATGAAAACGGAGGGATGTAGACCATGAGGTAAAGGATCTAAGTGGCCTCTGGAACCTAGCAGGGGTAAAGAAATAAACTCTCCCCTAGAGAGCCAAGAAGGATCATAGTTCTGTAAACCTGTTTGACTTCTGACCACCACACATTAACAGCATAAATTTGTGTGGTTTTTTTTGTTTTTTTTTTTGAGACAGAGTCTTGCTGTGTCGCCCAGACTAGAGTGTGGTGGCGTGATCTTGGCTCACTGAAACCTCCGCCTCAAGCAATTCTCCAGCCTCAGCCTCCCGAGTAGCGGGATTACAGGCATGCGCCACCGCGCCCGGCTAATTTTTGTAGTTTTAGTAGAGATGGGGTTTCACCATCTTGGCCAGGCTGGTCTCAAACTCCTGACCTCATGATCCACCTGCCTCAGCCTCCCAAAGTACTGGGATTACAGATGTGAGCCACCATGCCCAGCCTAAATTTGTTTTGTTTTAAGCCACTCACTTTGTGGTAATTGTTACAGCAGCAATGGGAAATTAACAGTTATGTAGAAAACCCTAAGAAATCTAAAAAATCTGGAGAACGAGATTTTAAGGAAATAGACTACCAAATTAACATACAAAAACTACTTTATTTCTATATACTAGCAATTAATACATGGAAATTGAAAATAAAATACAATACTCCTCTGGTTTGAATATCCCCAACAAAACTCATTTGGAAACTTGATCCCCAGTGTGGCCATATTGAGAGGTGGGGCCTTTAAGAGGTCATTGGATCATGAGAGCTCTGCTGTCAAGAATGAATCAATCCATGCACAGATTAATGGGCTGTGTTATCACGGGAGCAGAAATGATGGTTTTATAGGAAGAAGAGAGACCTGAGCAAACAGTATACTCAGTGCTCTCACAATGATGTGCTACATTGCTTCAGGATGCTGCAGAGTATCCACCAAGAAACCCTAACCAGCATTGACCAAAGGTCAAAAAATGTCTAGTAAGGAGACCTTTATTTCTTACACAGAGTTGCAGCCTGCAGGCTGGGAAGCATGGTCTCTACCAGAAACAACACAGGCAGTTCAGAGGAGGCAAGCTGCGGCAGGAATTTATACTGAATAGCAATATGTTGGATATTAAGTAAACATACTCAACAGGTTATGGGAGGGTCATGCGTGTGTGATAAGCAAACATACATGTTCCTAGTTTATCTACCAGAACAAAATAAAATTCTCATTTTCTATATTCACTCTTAAGAGGAAACTCATGAACATTAATCTTTTCAAATTATATCAATATTCCAAGAACATCATGAAGGAGGTTTTATCTTTATTCTCCAACACTTTTTTTTTTTTTTTTTTTTTTTTGAGACGGAGTTTTGCTCTTGTTGCCCAGGCTGGAGTGCGGTGGTGTGATCTCAGCTCACTGCAGCCTCCACCTCCTGGGTTCAAGCCATTCTCCTGCCTCAGCCTCCTAAGTAGCTGGGATTTACAGGCATGCGCCACCACACCTGGCTAATGTTTTTGTATTTTTAGTAGAGACGGGGTTTCACCACATTGGCCAGTCTGGTCTTGAACTCCTGACCTTAAGTAATCCACCTGCCTCAGCCTCCCAAATTGTAGGGATTACAGGCGTGAGCCACCATGCCCAGCCAACGTTTTTTTTTTTTTTTTTTTTTGAGAACGAGTTTCGTTCTTGGTGCCCAGGCTGGAGTGTGATGGAATGATCTTGGCTCACTGCAACCTCCGCCTCCTGGGTTCAAGCGATTCTCCTGCCCCAGCCTCCCAAGTAGCTAGGACTACAGGCATGCACCACTAAGCCCAGCTAATTTTGTATTTTTAGTAGAGATGGGGTTTCACTATGCTGGCCAGGCTGGTCTCTCCTGACTTCAGGTGATCCGCTTGCCTTGGCCTCCCAAAGTACTGGGATTACAGGTGTGAGCCACCGTGCCTGGCCTAATTTATATTTCTCATATTCTTACTATGTATTTTCACTTCATGGAAACCAAGATGCATAGCATAGGTCTTATTTGGCACACAAGAAACTGATATGGAAATAATATGGTGCATATGCATCAATGGCAATGCAGATTTTGGGGTTTAAGAATGTGAAATTAACTTTCAGTAAGATTTTCATCATACCCCAATAAGTATCCTAAGCCACAGTGTGGGGCACATAATTCAAGCGCAAAATGCGTTTATAGGTTTCCAAAACTGTGTTATTTGATTTCACCATGAAAAAATTGTTCTTGATCCTTTAAGAGCCTAGTGGTGCACTGCTATTATGTTATGAAGTATCCTACTGAGACAGGATAAAACTATGTTGGCAGAAAGAATGTGATTCATTCATAGAGAAAAACCATTCTATTTTATTAGTTAAAACATTATATCTATGATACATTCTGAATAAAACATTAGCAAAATGTGCTTCAAGCAGATAATGTGAGTTCTACTAAAGAGTATGTTACTCTACTTCTGTTGATTAAACTCTTCACTCTGACAACTATTCTCTCTTCAATTTCTTTCTTTTTCTTCTTTAGATGGAGTTTTGTTCTTGTTGCCCAGGCCGGAGTGCAATGGCATGATCTTGGCTCACCGCAACCTCCGCCTCCTGGGTTCAAGCGATTCTCCTGCTTCAGCTTCCCAAGTAGCTGGGATTACAGGCACCTGCCACCACGCCCGGCTAATTTTGTATTTTTAGTACAGATGGGGTTTCTCCATGTTGGTCAGGCTGGTCTCGAACTCCTGACCTCAGGTGATCCACCCGCCTCAGCCTCCCAAAGTGCTGGGATTACAGGTGTGAGCCACCGTGCCTGGCCTCTCTCTTCAATTTCAAAACAAGATCAATTTTTCATCACTCTTTGCTAAACAACAGGTATTGCTCTTTAATGGATAAGGGGGCAATCTTTTCCCCTGCAGTATTTCTACCACACAGTGTCTAATTACCTATTACTCTCCTCCCACAAAAATCCCAATGTCCTAGGGTCTTGGCCTGCTCCATTTCATGTTCAGTTGATAGACCATTTCTTTCCTCTAAGCCACAGTACTCTCCTGGTAGGAGAAAGGCACCCTGAACATTATCAGAATGGTGAGTGACATCATAGTTTTACATTGCTTTTCGCCACTCCCAAATGCTAATTCAGGTGATACTTAATTTTAAAAGCAAAGTCCTCCTTCTTCACAAATTGGATAGAAATAATCCTTCACCTAATCAATGATCTTCACCCAATCAATGATCCTTCCATCCCAATGATGTTTCCAAGAAACCACCATGGAAGGTGTGTAAGGATGCACAATAACAGATTTCAAAGTTCACACTGAAACTCAACAGTAGGCTTTCCAAAAAGACCTTAAATAACTCAATGAAACATTTCATAAGGTGAAGGTAACTGACTGCCTACAAATATCCTGCAACCTTTTCATATGTGAGTTAAAAATATATAATTTTTAGCATATTTGGACTTGTGAGTATTCTGCAGTGTATAATATCAAAGGCAAACAGGGAAACCAGAGACTGTTATTCCTCATAGGAATCCTCACTTACCGTCAGTCACTGGGTAATGGCCTCAGGATGCATACTACATTTGTTTGGTTTCATCAAAGATAAAAATCTTGATGCCTAGTAACCTGCGAGACTGGATAAACCCTCTGCCACATGTTTACCGGATGTCTCTTGCTTATGGCCTCTCATATCCATTAATGCTTCAACTCATGAGGGACGGGCCACTGTCACTGCATTTGTAAGGATTCTGTCAAGAATGAATTAAGTGATGTGAAAGGAGTGAATGGTACCTAACGACCTCACCACACTCATTTGTAAGGTTTCTCTCCGGTATGCATTCTGTGGTGACTTGCAAGATTTGAACTCTGCCTGAAGACCTTGCCACACTCGTTACATTTGTAACGCTTTTCTCCAGTGTGGATTGCCATATGGGTAGTCAGACTTGACCTTACCCTAAAGGCTTTCCCACACTCTGTACACCTGTAAGGTTTCTCCCCAGTATGAATTCTTCGGTGATTTGCCAGGTGCGCATTTTGAGTAAAGACCTTGCCACATTCATTACATTTGTAAGGTTTTTTCCCAGTATGGATTGCCTGATGGGTGGTTAGGCTTGAACGAACACTGAAGGCTTTCCCACACTCATTGCATCGGTAAGGTTTCTCTCCGGTGTGAGTCCTTTGATGATTTGCAAGGTGTGAATTCTGGGTGAAGACCTTGCCGCATTCATTACATTTGTAAGGCTTCTCTCCAGTATGGATGACCTTATGGGTAGTTAGGTTTGAATGCATACTAAAGGCTTTCCCACACTCATTACACTTGTAAGGTTTCTCTCCAGTATGAATTCGCCGATGAGTCGCAAGGTATGAATTATGCCTAAAAACCTTGCCGCATTCATGACATTTGTAAGGTTTCTCTCCAGTATGTATTGCCTGATGAAAAGTTAGGCTTGAACGATCACTAAAGGCTCTGCCACAGTCATTACACTTGTAAGGTTTTTCTCCAGTATGAACTCTCCAATGCCTTGCAAGTTGTGACGTTTGAGCAAAGACTTTACCACATTCATTACACTTGTAAGGTTTCTCTCCGGAATGAATTCCTCGATGACTTCTAAGGTGTGATTTTTGAGTGAAGCTCTTGCCACATTCAATACATTTGTAAGGTTTCTCTCCAGAATGGATTGCTTGATGGGTAGTCAGACTTGAACGAACACTGAAGGCTTTCCCACACTCATTACACTTGTAAGGTTTCTCTCCAGTATGAATTCTTCGATGATTTGCAAGTTGTGAATTTTGAGTGAAAACCTTGCTGCATTCATTGCATTTGAAAGGTTTTGTTCCAGTATGGATGACCTGATGGGTAGCTAGGTTTGAATGCATACTAAAGGCTTTGCCACATTCATTACACTTGTAAGGTTTCTCACCAGTATGAACTCTCCGATGCCTTCCGAGGTATGAATTGTACCTAAACACTTTGCCACATTCATTACATTTGTAAGGTTTTTCTCCAGTGTGGATTGTCTGATGGATTGCTAGGCTTGAACGAACACTAAAGGCTTTGCCGCACTCATTGCACTTGTAAGGTTTCTCTCCAGTGTGAATTCTCCAATGACTTATAAGGTGTGAATTTTGAGTGAAGAGCTTGCCACATTCATTACATTTGAACGGTTTTTCTCCAGTATGAATTAACTGATGGGTAGTTAGGTTTGAATGTCCTCTAAAGGCTTTTCCACACTCATTACACTTGTAAGGTTTCTCTCCAGTATGAATTCGCCGATGAGTTGCAAGGTATGAATTGTGCCTGAAGACCTTGCCACACTCATGACATTTGTAAGGTTTTTCTCCAGTATGGATGACCTGATGAATAGTTAGATTTGAACGAACAGTAAAGGTTTTGCCGCACTCACTGCATTTGTAAGGCTTCTCTCCGCTATGAATTCTCCTGTGACTTGTAAGGTTTGAATTCTGAGTGAACGCCTTGCCACATTCATTACATTTGTAAGGTTTTCCACAACTGTTTGCTTTTCGTCTTTGTGTGAGTAATGAAAAATGGTTAAGTTCATGATATTTTTTAGACCTGTGGGTTTGGACACTAGAAGGAATTTGTTGAAGTGGTGACACTGAGGAACCATTGTTGGTAGACTTCTCAACTTGATTACATTCATACATTTTCCCCTCACCTTGAAATAGCTGCAGTTCAGGCAGATGCGAATGAAAGCTTACTCCAAGCTGATTGTTCATAAGCTTGTTTTCTATGTCTCTTCTATCGCGTTGATCTCTTTTACCTTCTTTCTGGGTCATAAGCACTCCCTTGTAATTTCCTGTGTCATCTCTCCATTGACACTCAAAGTCATGCATATTTTTCTGGGGTTCCTTGAAGGAAAAGTCTTCAATGTCAGGGCTTTCGTGTCTTTCCAACACCACTGTGTGGAATACTGCTTCTGTACTGCTCTTCTCTTTTGGTAGCAAATCCTTGATTGTACATTTAGGAGGGTTATCTACAAGATATAAAGAACCACATAATTTCCAATTAATTACAGTATAGAAATAAATATTTTACATTGCAAACATATTCCACCAAAAGTAATACTTACATCGAACAGACTTTGGAACTTCAGAACCATGAATTTCAATTGTTAGGAACAAAAATGTTTTTTTTTTTAGACGGAGTCTCGCTCTGTCACCCAGGCTGGAGTGCAGTGGTGCCATCTTGGCTCACTGCAAGCTCTGCCTCCTGGGTTCACACCATTCTCCCGCCTCAGCCTCCCGAGTAGCTGGGACTACAGGCGCCCGCCACCATGCCTGGCTAATTTTGTTTTTGTATTTTTAGTAGAGACGGGGTTTCACCATGTTAGCCAGGATGGTCTCGATCTCCTGACCTTGTGAGCCACCTGCCTTGGCCTCCCAAAGTGCTGGAATTACAGGCGTGAGTCACCGTGCCCAGCCAAAAGTAGTATTTTTTAACAAAGCAAATGCAGTTACATGTAATTCAAATATTTGGGAAGGGCTGGCCATTGTGGCTCATGCCTGTAATCCCAATGCTTTGGGAGCCTAAGGTGGGAGGATCACAGGAGGCCACGAGTTTGAGACCAGCCTGGGCAATATAGCGAGACTCCATCTCTACAAAAACAAAATAATTTAAAAATTAGGCCAGGCGTGGTGGCTCATGCCTGTAATCCCAGCACTTTGGGAGGCTGAGGCAGGTGGATAATGAGGTCAGGAGATTGAGACCAGCTTGGCCAACACAGTGAAACCCCATCTCTACTAAAAATACAAAAATTAGTCAGGCGTGGTGGCATGCGCCTATAGTCCCAGCTTCTCAGGAGGCTGAGGCAGGAGAATTGCTTGAACCTGGGAGGTAGAGGTTGCAGTGAGCCGAGATTGTGCCACTGCACTCCAACCTCGGCGACAAAGCAAGACTCCGTCAAAAAATAAAAATAAAAAAATTAGTTTGGCATGCTGGTGTGTGCCCCCAATTCTGGATACTCAAGAGGCTGAGGGTGCTGGGTGCAGTGGCTCACGCCTGTAATCCCAACACTTTGGGAGGCCGAGGCGGGTGGATCACCTGAGGTCAGGAGTTCGAGACCAGCCTGGTCAATATGGCGAAACTCTGTCTCTGCTAAAAATATAAAAAAATGGCTGGGTGTGGTAGTGGGCACCTGTAATCCCAGCAACTTGGGAAGCTGAGGAAGGAGAATTGCTTGAACTCAGGAGGTGAGGTTGCGCCATTGCACTCTGGCTTGGGCAACAAGAGCAAAACTCTGTCTCATCAAAAAAAAAAAAAAAAAAAAAAAAAGAGGCTGAGACATGAGGATTGCCTTAGCCCAAGAGTTCAAGGTTACAGTGAGCTATGACTGTACCACAGCACTACAGCCTTAGAGACAGTGAGATGTCTTAAAAAATAAAAAAATAAAAAAAATTGGGGCAGCCTAGATTCAAACTACCTATGACCAAAACACTCACACTGTGAATCCTATGTTAGCCATCAGAGGATTATTTCTCCACCAGGACCTCATGGCACATACCAATTGGCCAAAAACATATGGCTATCTCAATTGAAGAAAAATAAGTTATACACATTTAAAGCATATTCATTATGCACAAATACATACTAAAGTACAACACAATATATTATAATGGCAAAGAGCTCACAGGAAACATAATTAAGAAGCAGGAATTTTGAACTGCAAAACCATAATAGCACTAGGAAAATGAATATTCAATAAAACTATGTCAGAAAAAAATGTGTTGAAATACTTGTTATATAACTATCTATATCCACACAGAGCAGAAAATTTTGCAACATTAGTAAGTGGTACATGACAGTTATATTTCTTTCTTTTTTTTTTCTTTTTTTAGACAGAGTTTTGCTCTGTTCCCCAGGCTGGAGTGTAGTGGTGTGATCTCGGCTTACTGCAACCCCCGCCTCCAGGGTTCAAGTGATTCTCCTGCCTCAGTCTCCCGAATAGCTGGGACTGCAGGCATGTTCTATCACGCCTGGCTAATTTTTGTATTTTTAGTAAAGATGGGATTTCACCATGTTGGTCAGGCCGGTCTGGAACTCCTGACCTTGTTATCTGCCTGCCTCTGCCTCCCAAAGTGCTAGGATTACAGGCGTGAGCCTCTGCACCTGGCCTGACAGTTATATTTCACAATACATGCTGAAAACCATAATGTATTAATTTTATGAAAATCAACTAATAAGATATTCTAGCAGCCTATGATAAAATGAATTGAGAGGAATAACTGCATATATAAAATGTTCTTGTTTAAGGCCATGTGTGGAAACTTAAAAAAGAAATTATTGGCCAGGCGCAGTGGCTCATGTCTGTAATCCCAGCACTTTGGGAGGCTGCAGCAGGTGGGTCACCTGAGGTCAGGAGTTCGAGATCAGCCTGACCAACATGGAGAAACCCCATCTCTACTAAAAATACAAAATTAACCAGGTATGGTGGCGCATGCCTGTAATCCCCAGTACTCGGGAGGCTGAGGCAAGAGAATCTCTTGAACCCAGGAGGCAGAGGTTGTGGTGAGCCGAGATCACACCATTGCACTCCAGCCTGGACAACAAGAGCGAAACTTCATTTCAAAAAAAAAAAAAATTATTGTCTGTGGAATAATAAACAGTTTTCTCTTAAAAGAAGGATTTTTATTTAGAACCAACACAGATAATAAGAACTGGAATATGATTTTTTTAAAAATTCTATATTGACAAATTATAGTTATACATATTTACAGGAAACAAACTGATATTCTGTTATAGGTACACAATGTGGACTGATGGAAACAAGCTTATTACCATATAAGTCATCTCAAAATCCTATCATTTACTCCTAATGTTTTCACCCAGTGATCAACATCTCCCTATTCCCTCCAGTCCCCAACCTGTGGTAACCCACACTCTACTCTTTGCTATTAGTTTTATTGGTTTAGATTCCAAAAGTAAGTGAGAACACGCAGTACTTGTATTTCTGTGCTAAAGCCTGGAAAAACAGAATACGCACCCCGTGTAAGAATGAGGATCAACGAGAGAATGATTTTGTTAGGCGTCTTTACGGTTATGCTGAGAACAATCTCAGAAGACAGAACCCACTCGCTTATCACACACCCCCATGAAGAGTGGCAAAAGCAGAATGGAAGAAATGGCTGAGGGACCTCAACAGGCAGAGACGGCTGGAGACTCTTCCATGAAGTTTGGGACAGCAGATGCCAAGGAGCAGCAGCCAATGTTTCCATCTCCTGAGCAGGTCTTCCACGCACAGGAAATGGGGTGGAACATAAATAGGTCTAGATGTCAGGACTAAGGACTATGGAAGCTTCCCCTCTGACCCACATGGACTAAGAACTGAGCACCACATGGAATTAAATACAGAGGGAGAGACCAAGAAAGAAAGCAGTCTCTTCAAAAGGACCATAGAGTTCAAAGACTTTGCCTCTATCTCTAAGGCAACTTATTTTCCCAAAGAACTCTCTCATTTGCAGAGAGTTTCCCACTTTATTTATTTATTTATTTTGAGATGGAGTTTCGTTCTGTCACCCAGGCTGGAGTGCAGTGGCATGATCTCGGCTCACTGCAACCTCCACCTCCCGGGTTCAAGCAATTCTCTTGCCTCAGCCTCCTGAGTAGCTGGGACTACAGGCAGGCGCCACCATGCCTGGCTAATTTTTTTTTGTATTTTTAGTAGAGACAGGGTTTCACAATGTTGGTCAGGCTGGTCTCGAACTCCTGACCTCAAGTGATCTGCCCGCCTTGGCCTCCCAAAGTGTTGGGATTACAGGCGTGAGCTACTGCACCCCCTCCCACACTCTGGTTAATGAGTGGCCTTCTCTCTGCCCATGTGAGCTCTTACCTGTGACCACACCTTTGACACATTCCCGCATTCTTGGTTTTCTTGCTATTTTCACACAGCTCTTCACAGTCCAGGGCTCTTTCCCTTCCTCCAACATGGAGATAATATTCATATCAAAATGACAGAGTCCTGTTTATAAGAAGAAAGGATCACAATGTGCCGGGGCTTTTCCAGAATCCCAGCCCTATGTTTACATGAGAGGACATTACATGTGGATCTATGAAAACTTGAAAAATTCATCCACTGGGCCAGGCATGGTGGCTCACGCCTGTAATCCCAGCACTTTGGGAAGCTGAGGCGGGCGGGTCACAAGGTCAGGAGATGGAGATCATGATGGCTAACACGGTGAAACCCCGTCTCTACTAAAAATATTAAAAAAAATTAGCCAGGGGCGGTGGCGGGCGCCTGTGGTCCCAGCTACTCGGGAGGCTAAGGCAGGAGAATGGCGTGAACCTGGGAGGCGGAGCTTGCAGTGAGCCCAGATCACGCCACTGCACTCCAGCCTGGGCGACAGAGCGAGACTCCGCCTCAAAAAAGAAAGAAAAAATCATCCACTGAATGCCTCCTTCTGAACACGCAGGAAACACGGTACTGCTGATAGAAGGCTCTATTCCACCAACAACTTAATCCAAAGCAGAGAGGTAGAAAACAGGAAATCTGACATTTCAAAAGTCTAACACAATGTATTATGCATACAGAAGCTCTGAAACCTCAAATGATGCAGCACAAAGGAGGCAGAACATCTGAAAAAGGGGAAGATTAAAGTCCAGGTTTCCCATGATTAAGCTTTCCATTTCAGAGTCAACAGGACTTCAATCTCAGTCAAGCAATGCAGGGGCTCTCCAGGGACTCACAAGGGAAAATGCAACAATAGACAAGAACAGATCTTGACTTCTGGAAGAAAGTCATCCTCACCCAGAGAAACAAGGTTCCAGTAGTTCTCCAGCATCACGTCCCTGTATAAAATCCTCTGAGCAGGGTCCAGGCATTTCCACTCCTCCTGAGAGAATTCTATGGCCACATCCCTAAATGTCAACCGTACCTAAAATGAAAAACACATTTCACCAAGTGGCTAAGGGGAGAGTTCAAAATTTCACATAAAAGGAGAAGAGGAGAAAATTGTGAGAATAGGTTAAATTGAAGTGGGTGAGCTGACAGATCCAGATTGTGACAATGTGACACACAGATTTGGTCTTCATCCCCCTCTCCTGACATGAGAGCTCACTTGAAATCTGTGGAGTGATAAGTATCTTTTTGTATATTAATGGGATAATTGGTGGCTGGAGCACCTAGGTAGCTTCAGGATGGAGCAGTCACTGGAACTGAGGCTCGGTGGGTGGTCACTGGAAAGACTGAGGCTCGGTTAGACTAAGCCTCTGTCCTCTCGGGAGGGCAGAGGGAATGAAGGTTCAGCTGATCACCAATGCCAATAATGGAAGCAATGCCTCCACAATGGGGCCTCCATGAAAACTCAAAAAAGACAGAATACGTGAGAGAATACATCCCAGCTCCTCACTCCTTTCCCATATCTCAACTAATAGATCACTTCCATCTAGATGTTCATCTGTGTGCTTTGTAGCATCTTCTATAATAAATGGGTAAATACAAGTAAAGTGTTTCCCTGTGTTCTGTGAGCCACTCAAGCAAACTAATCAATTCCAAGGAGGGGGTCATCAGAATTCACAATTCACAGCTGGTCACTGAGAAGCACAGGCCACAACCTGTGTTTGTGACTGGCATTAAAGTGTGTGCGCCGTTGTGGGATTGAGCCCTCAGCCTATGGGAGCTGACCCCATATCCAGACAGACAGCGTCAGAATGGAATCAAATATGGGAACACCTATTTGGTGTCTGTCGCAGAATTGTTTATTTGATGTGTAGAGGAAAACCCAATACATCCAAGATCACAGAAGTATTTGTATTATGGAAGCAAAGTAGGAGAAACTGAGTCTGTTTTTCCCATATTTTCCTACACATTAAGGAATCTGAGCAAGTTATGTCTCCCTAATTCTGTTTTATTACTCTTTTACCTAACAGGTTGTGATATCCTCTATATCAGTGTCGATTTCTCAGTTTTATGGGCAATAAGTATACAAATAAAAAACTGAAAACAAGGTTATCTCTATGGAAGTGTTAGATATTATGTTTGACATACTGAGTGATATTCAATATCTACATGAACTAAATAAGCACAACAGATATCTTAAGAAATGATAATGCGGCCGGGCGTGGTGGCTCACGCCTGTAATCCAGCACTTTGAAAGGCCGAGGCGGGTGGATCACTTGAGGTCAGGAGTTCAAGACCAGCCTGGCCAACATGGTGAAACCCCGTCTCTACTAAAAATACAAAAATTAGCCAGGCGTGGTGGCAGGCGCCTGTAATCCAAGCTACTCGGGAGGCTAAGGCAGGAGAATCACTTAAACCCAGGAGGTAGAAGTTGCGGTGCGCCGAGATCACGCCACTGCACTCCAGCCTGGGCGACAGAGTGAGACTCCATCTCAAAAAAAGAAAACTGTACTGAAGTGATGCTGTCTATAAGACAGAGGAGTAGAAAGTCCCAAGCACTACCCACGGAGACACAGATTTAATAACACTACATGGACCAAATTGTCTTTGTGGGAAATCTGGCAACCACATCAGAGGTCAGAACTCTTTTGAAACACCTACTCACCTGAGGCCCTACCCTGGCATGATGTAGTATCACTGTGAGAAAACCACACTTCCATTTTCTCCTGGGGAGAGAAAGTATGGGAATATCCATCTAACATTCTGACTTTTTTTTTTCTCTTTTTTCCTGTAACACAACACAAGGCTCATAACGTTCTGACTTTTCAGGGCACTGCTAAGGGACAAGTTTCTGTCTTGCCTGAATATAAACACTGAAGTAACAGGACCCCAGGTAAGGAAGCTACTGAGAACAAAGCCATCCATCATAAACCAGAGCTTGTAGCAACGTAGGCAGACACTAGGTGGCGGTGCAGCCCCCAGCTTACTAGGACACCAGCGAGGCTGCGGAACAGCCAGCAGACAACAGAGGCATTCCTGCATACAAACTGGCACAACCTCTTTAGTTAAGCTACAATCAAAAAGTCCACAGAGGACGCATCCCTAGAAAAGGCTTGACGGATCTCCAGAGCCTCTAGTCAGGATGACTGTAGCATGTCTTCCCTGAAGGAAGCCAGAATCAAAAACTACAAGCGGCTGATTAGTGAAATGCTGTGGTCCCAACAGGAGATAACGAGATATCAAAAGAAGCCGGGCACGGTGGCTCACACCTGTAATCCCAGCACTTTGGGAGCCGAGGAGGGTGGATCACGAGGTCAGGAGTTCGAGACCAGCCTGGCCAAAATGGTGAAATCCCGCCTCTATAAAAAATACAAAAATTAGCCGGGTGTAGTGGTGGATGCCTGCAATCCCAGCTACTCGGGGGGCTGAGACAGAGAATCGCTTGAACCCGGGAGGCGGAGGTTGCAGTGAGCTGGGATCTCACCACTGCACTCCAGCCTGGACGACAGAGTGAGACTCCGTTTAAAAAAAAAAAAAAAAAAAGCAAAAGAAAAAAAGAAACACGGACCATATGCAGCAACATATTAAATCACCACAAAGTAATACTAAAGAAGCAGATATATGTATATACATTATCAAAGAAATAACAATAAGACTCCTAAAGTTGCTCAATGTATTAAGACAGTAGTCATAAACAACTTCAGAAAATCACAAAAACAATAAATATGAGATTATCAACAAAGAGATAACTATGAAGAAGAAACAGAAATTCTAGAGCTGAAAAACATAACTGAATTAAAAAACACACTAGAGCCAGGCGTGATGGCTCACGCCTGTAATCCTAGCACTTTGGGAGGCTAAGGCGGGCAGATCACGAGGTCAGAAGTTCAAGACCAGCCTGGCCAACATGATGAAACCTCGTCTCTACAAAAATACAAAAACTTAGCTGGGCATGGTGGCGGGCGCCTGTAATCCCAACTACTTGGGAGGCTGAGGCAGGAGAATAGCTTGGACCCAGGAGATGGAGGTTGCAATGAACTGAGATCGCACCATTGCACTCCAGCCTGGGAAACAAGAGTTGCCATCTCGGGGGAAAGAAAAATACACAAAATTAGCCGGGTGTAGTGGCATGAGCCTGTAGTCCCAGCTACTCAGGAGGCTGAGGTAGGAGGATCATTTGAGCCTAGGAGGTTGAAGGTACAGTAAGCTATGATCATGCCACCGTATTCCAGCCTGGGCTACACAGTGAGACCCCGTCTGTAAAATAAATAATAAATAAAAGGAGAAAATGAAATAGAAGAATGATGAAGATAGCCAGGCATGGTGATGCGTGCCTGTAATCCCAGCTACTCAGGAGGCTGAGAGAGAAGAATCAGTTGAACTCAGGAAGCAGAGGTTGCCGTGAGCCAAGATCACACCACTGCACTCCAGCTTTGGGTGACAAAGTGAAACTGCATGTCAAAAAACAAAAAAAAGAAAAGAAAAAAGAAAAATGAACAAATGAACATAGCCTAAGGGAATTGTGGAACACTGTCATGTGTGTCAACTCCAATGTCAAAGTAAGAAAAAGGAGTATAAGAGAACTTAACCTACTGTGTCTGAGTGAAAAAGAAAGAAAAAGTCTGTATACCCTCGTAAGTAGTAAGGCAATTGGAGCAGTAATCAAAAAAAAAAAAAAAAAATCCTAGAACAAAGACCAGGAACAAATGCATAATTCATAAGCACTGTACAATTCTACTCAATGTTTAATGAAGAATTAACAATTCTCAAACAATTCCAAATAAGTGAAGAAGAGGAAACAACAAAAAACAATTGTATGATAACACCCTTAGTCTGACACCACCCAAGCAAATATATGACAAGGAAACAAAAGTGTAAGATATTATTCGTGATAAACACTGATGCAAAAGCCCTCAACAAAATACTAGGAAACCAAATTGTAAAGACATTAACAGGATTATAGCCCATGACCAAATGGACTACACACTGGGAAGACACGAGTGGTTCAACAGAAGAAAGTCAATGTAACACACCACACTGACATGGGGAAGGACAAAAACCACATGCTCATCTCAATCGGTGCAAAAAAAAGTTATTTGACAAAATTCAACATAGTTCATGATAAAAGTGCTCAACAATTCGGGCACGGTGGCTCACGCCTATAATCTCCGCACTTTGGGAGGCCAAGGCAGGTGGATCACCTGAGGTCAGGAGAGTTCGAGACCAGCCTGACCAACATGGTGAAACCCCGTCTCTACTAAATACAAAAAATTAGCCAGGCATGGTTGCACATGACTGTAATCCCAGCTACTTGGATGGCTGAGGCGGGAGAATCTCTTGAACCCAGGAGGCGGAGGTTGCAGTGAGACTGTGCCACTGCACTGCGCTCCAGCCTGAGCAACAAGAGCAAAACTCCATCTAAAAAAAAAAAAAAAGGCTCAACAAATCAAGGAAACTTCAGAATATTAGATTTGGCAAAGATTTCTTGGCTATGACACCAAAAGCAAACACAACAGCAGCAAAAAAAAAAAAAAAAAAAAAGGGACTGCATCCAACCAAAAAACTTTTGTGCATCAACAGATGCTACTAAGAGTAAAACAGTATGCCTGTGACAAGTCCTAGCCAGAGCAATCAGGTGAGAGAAACAGAAGGCATTCAAATAGAAAGAGGGCCTGTAATCTACAAAAAAGAGGGCCTGTAAAACTACAAAAATAGTTTGCATCTGTAATCACATCACTGTGGGAGGCCAAGTGAGAGGACAGTTTGAGTCCAGGAGTTCGAGACCAACAACATAGTGAGACTCTGTCTCTATTTTTTAGCAACGACAACAAAAACAACAAACGAAAAGGAAAAGGAGGAAGTCAAATTATCTCTCTTTGAGAAGGATATGATTCTGTATCTAAAAAACCCTAAAGATTCCAGTAAAAGACTCCTAGACCTGATAAATGACTTCAGCAAAGTCTCAGGATTTAAAATCAAGGTACAAAAATCAGCAGGATTCATTTTTTTTTTTTTTTTTTTGAGACGGAGTTTTGCTCTTGTTGCCCAGGCTGGAGTGCGATCTTGGCTCACCACAACCTCTGCCTCCCCAGTTCAAGCAATTCTCCTGCCTCAGCCTTCCTAAGTAGCTGGGATTACAGGCATGCACCACCACGCCCAGCTAATTTTGTATTTTCAGTAGAGACTGGGTTTCTCCATGTTGGTCAGGCTGGTCTTGAACTCCCGACCTCAGGTGATCCGCCTGCCTTGGCCTCCCAAAGTGCTGGGATTACAGGCGTGAGCCACCACGCCCGGCCCAGTCAGCAGTACTCTTAAAACCAATAATGTTCATGCTGAGAAACACATCATCAAGAATGCAATCCTATTAAAAATAGCCACACCCCTCAAAAAATGCCTAGGAATATGTCTAACCAAGGTGGTGAACTATCTCTATGAGGAGAACTACAAAATACCAGTGAAAGAAATCAGAGACAACACAAACAAATGGAAAAGCATTTCATGCTCATGGGCTGAAAGAATCAATATCAATGAAATGTCCAAACTGCCCAAAGCAATCTACAGATTCAACAGTATTCTTATTAAATGACCAACATCACTTTTCACAGAATTAGAAAAAACTTCTAAAATGTATATGAAAGCAAAAAAGAGCTCAAAGAGCCAAGACAATCCTAAGCAAAAGGAATAAAGCTGGATGCATCAAATTACCTGCCTTCAAACTATATTGCAAGGCTACAGTAAACAAAACAGCATGGTACTGGTACAAAAACAGACACATATACCAATGGAATAGAACAGAGACCCCTAAAATAAAGGCCCACACCTCCAACCAACTGATCTTCAACAAAATCAACAAAAATAAACAACGAGGAAAGGATACCCTATTCAATAAGTGGTGCTGGGAAAACTGGCTAAACATATGCAGAATAATGAAACTGGACCCCTATCTCTTGCCATATAAAAAAATTAACTTGAGATGGATTAAATACTTAATATAAGACCTCCAAAATCCTAAAAGAAAACCTAGGAAATACTCTTCTAAGACTTTGGCCTAAGCAAGGCCTAAGCAAGGAATTTATGAAGACCTCATAATATATGCAGCAAAATAAATGCAGCAAATAAAAGGAATTTATGAAGACCTCATAATAAATGCAGCAAAATAAAAAATAGACAAGTGGAACTTAATTAAAGAGCTTGTACACAGAAAAGCTATCAACAGAGTAAACAATCTACAGAATGGGAGAAAATACTTGCAAACTACGCATCTGACAAATGACTAATATCCAGAATCTATAAGAAACATAAGCAAATCAACAAGAAGAAGACAAATCACCCCACTAAAAAGTGGGAAAACAGCATAAACAGACACTTCTCAAAAGAAGTCGTACTACTGGCCAACAAGCATATAAAAAAATGCTCAACACCCCGATCATCAGAGAATGCAAATCAAAACCATAATGAGACACCATTTCATACCAGGCATAATGGCTATTACTAAAAAGTAAAAAAAAAAAAAAATAACAAATATTGACAAGGCTTCAGAGAAAAGGAAACACTTTTATACTCATACACTTATGGGAATGCAAATTTGTTCAGACCATGTGGAAAGCAGTTTGGAGATTTCTCAAAGACTAAAAATAGAATTACAATTCAACCCAGCAATCCCATTACTGGATATGTACCCAAAGGAAAATAGATTGTTCTATCAAAAAGACACCTATATTCATACGTTTATTGCAGCACCATTTACAATAGCAAAGACATGGAATCAACCTAGGTGACCATCAACAGTGGATCAGATAAAGAAAATATAGTAGACATATACCCTATGGAATATTATACAGCCATAAAAAAACAAAAAATCACATCCTTTGCAACAACATGGATGCAGCTGGAGGCCATTATTCCTAGCGAATTAATGCACAAATAGAAAAACAAATACCGAATGTTCTCACAATGGAAGCTAAACACTGAGTGCACACGAACACAAAGATGAGAACAATAGACACTGGGGACTCCAAAAAGGAACAGGAAGGAAGAGGGGAAGGGCTGAAAAACTATCTATCGGGTACTATGTTCACTACTTGGGTGATGGGATCTTTGGAAGACTAAACCTCAACATCACAAAATATACCCACGTAAGAAACCTCACGTGTACCCCCGAATCTAAAATAAATAGTATAAAATGAATCAAATAAAAGTATGTACCAATGTACACACAAAAATTCAAATCCATGAGACACATTCTGTGGAAAAATGAAATTGTTTTACCTACTATAATCTCAGAAAATGCTTCTAAAATCAGATGTGGCCAGGTGCAGTGGCTCATGGCTATAATCCCAGCACTTTAGGAGGCCAAGGCAGGAGTACTGCTTGAGCTCAAGAGACCAGCCTGGGAAATACAATGAAACCTCATCTCTACAAAAAAATCAAGCCGGGCATGGTGGTGCGTGCCTATAGTCTCAGTTACTCCAGAGGCTAAGGTGGGAGGATCACTTGAGCCCCAGAGATCAAGGCTGCAGTGAGCTGTGATCACACCACTGGACTCCAGCCTGGACAACAGAGTGAGACCCTGTCTCAAAACAATAAACAAACAAACAAATAATAAATAAACAGATGTATAGTAGTTTTCCCCCATACCAGCAAGCAATCAATTGCGCAGCAGACACCACCTCGGTGTCCTCCAACCCCAGTTCAGTTTCAACACCATCTACCTGGAGATAGTGGCAAATCCCACAGGTTGAGGGTTCAGTCCCACTTTGGGTGCCAATAGCAAGCCCCAGGTTGTTTTTCCTGTGCTTTTGACAGACTGACTATTAAGCAGGGTTCCTGTAACTCCCTCATTGGGTTCAATTAATTTGCTAGACCTCACAGACCTCAGGGAGACACTTTATGTACATTTACCCATTTATTATAAAGGATATTACAATGAATACATATGAAGAGATGCATACAGTGAAGTATTGGAAAAGGGGCTGGAACGTCCATGCCCTCCGAGTATGCCACCCTCAGGAATCTCCACGTGTTCACCTATCCTGAAGCTCTCTGAACCGTGTGCTTTTGCATTTTCATAGAAACTTCATGAAGTAGGCATGATTAAACCATTGGCCACTGGTGATCAACTTAACCTTCGTCACCTCTCCCCCTCCCTGGTAGCTGAGGAGTAGAGTTTAAAGCCCCAATCTTCCAATCTTGCCTTGGATATTCTGGTGACCCAGGCCCCATCCTGAAGCTTGTTGGAGGCTGCCAGCTATCAGTCAATACATCAGCACGCAAAAAGACAAGACTTTGGAAATTCTATAGATTTTAGGAGCTGTATATGCCAGGAACTGGGTCAAAGACAAAGGCCACGTGAACAATCCACTGGTAGATAAAGATAAAGCATACCATTTCATTTCGTAAGGCCTTCCAAAACAAGATAAACTGAACGAATAATTGAGAAAGGGGTAAGCAAAGAAAGATCATTTTTACAGTAGAATAATGTGTAATTGAAAGGAAGACAACAGTGCGTATATAAAGAATTAAACCAAGCCAGGCACAATGGCTCATGCCCATAATCCCAGCACTTTAGGAGGCACAGTCAGGAGGATGGCTTGGGCCCAGGAGTTTGAAACCAGCCTGGGCAACATAGTGAGACCCTATCTCTACAAAAAACAAAAACATAAAAAATTAGCTGGGTGTGGCAGCACACAACTGTGGTCCCAGCTACTCAGGAGACTGAAGTGGGACAACTGCTTGGGCCAAGGGGGTCAAGGCTACAGGGAGTCATGACTGTACTATAACCGAGTACCCTCATTTTTCTAAGAAAAAGGGAGTTATTATTTTTTTCTCTTGTTTTCTCTTTTCTCCATTTTTCCCTGTTCCCTACTTCCTACTTAGCCCTTCAGAAATACACTTATAACCTTTTACCTCCCCTTCACCAGATACTCTCTACAGGGCAAGTTCATCTAACTATGTGCTTCGAGCTCCAGAGGGGAATCTCACTTGCCAGGTTACCTCGAGAAACAGAAATCAATCTACAACCCAAAGTCCTGCTACAAAACTCTCTCCCACCCGGAGAGTTTCAGCCACTTTTACAACCTAGTTCTGCCCACAAAGGCACCAGTGGCTGTCAGCTCAACCCCCCGGTACATAAGGCACAGAAGCAAGTAAGGGGGACCCCCACCTGCTTGCTTCCTCTCCTTAGTGCCATTAATGCCAAGCCTGCCTTTTAAAAGCGCCTGCTTTCTGCTCCAAAAGCAACATAGTACCTTAAGGCAGGAAGCCTGTACTTCTTCCCCAAAGCTAGCTTTGGAATAAAAAGTCACTGTCTTTCTACCAGACCTTGCTCTTGTTAACTGGACTCTGCAAGCAGCGAGCAACTGAACCTGCATGTCAGTGACAGAGCCTCTGTGCTCCAGCCTCGCTCCAGCAACAGAGTGAGACCCTGTCTCAAAAAACGTAGTAAAAGTTAAAAAGAAAATAAACCACAGAATACAACATAGCTCCTGAATTCCAGGAACAGAAAATGGAGCAAAGTATAAAAATTCATTTCCTATATACGCATCCACAAAGTAATGCAACCCACTCAGACTCACAAGGAATAAGAAAATGAAAATAAAATGGGTTGCATTATCCCCAGATTTTCATAATATCAAATGAACACAGTGGCAAGTTTGCTTAATGAGGGGGAAATCTGACGTGGCATTGGTGGGAGAGGGCACCTCTGCACCTGGGGTAGGGATAGAACCTTGCCAGATCTAGCAACACAGGAAATGCACCATCCTAGAAGAGATCACTCTTCCAATCACCCAGCCTGGAGGAACCCTCCACGATCTGTAGTGAAGTCGACATGGTCACAGGCAGCCAGGGCAGCACCTTTTTTTTTTTTTTTTTTTTTTGAGACAAGGTCTTGTTCCATCACTCAGGCTGAAGTGCAGTGGCACTATCATGGCTCGCTGCAGCCTCAATCTCTGGGGCTCAAATGATCCTCCCACCTTGGCCTCCACAAGTGCTGGGATTACAGGTGTGAGCCACCGTGCAGCACCCTGTGTGGCATTCTTTATAAAAGTAAGAAAGTTAAAAGATCCACCTGTCTTCATTCCCAGAATGCTCCAACAAGGATGTAGAAAAGTGAGCTCCTGTTTCCTAACACGAAAACATGTCAATGTTCAAAACTTGCAGGTTAACATATCACAACCAAACATTCACTGAGGAATTTGTTTAAATCTCATAATGATGTCAAAATACATTTCTACAGGACTTGCACTGACCCTTCTCACAGAATTGAGAACAGTGGCTCCCCACTAAGATATGAGGGAGGGTGGAAGGCTGGACAGGAAAAGGGATGCTTTACCTCTTGGTGCATAAATGTATCGTTTCACTATAAAACAAATATATACATGATGCCATGTTTAAAATAAAAGAAACAAAATGTTGACTCATAACTGGTAAAACAAAAATACAGTTCCATTCTCTCTAATGGCAAGGTTGTTCTGCTCATATGCCATTCTCACCTACAATACCCGAGGGACAAAGGTTCTTGTAAGAACATCACAGTCTCCATGGGATAGTTTCTGACACTAGTTTAATGAATCTTGTGTTGTTACACATTTACATTGATGTCATACATTAAAATGGATGATGGAATGAAAGGATCATCTATCTCCAATGTCAGTGTCTCAACTTTCCATTCCGTTCCCAGTCTTTATGAGTTTGGAGTTGGAAACCCAATGACTGACTTGTTCGGCTTCAAATGAAGTTACCAATGAGGCAGGAAAGCTTTCCCCTTAGTGTTCTTATTCTATGCCAGTGAGCAGGTACGTGTGCACAGTAATACCTGACTTCATGGGCAGCTTCTCTTATCACGGTTTACACAGAGCTGACAGTGCATCCAGATGTGGCCCCTGAACAATCCCTGCTGCCCAACAGCACTGACACCACGGGACCCTCACCCCGTCTCCATCCATGTCTGGGTGTGAGCCCTTCCCAGGACCATGCCCAGTGCAGCCTCTTCCCAAGCTCATGTCACTGGGTCGCGGGAGATGGAATCTAAACGAGATAAGAGGGACTGAGGGAAGGCACGGGTGAGTGCCAGCAAACATGTCAGGCAGGATGCTTCAGACTCAGAGAAGACTCGCAGTGCCAATGCCAGGCATTTCAGGAAGAAATAAAAGAACAATCCACCAGGAATATCACTTTACCTGAGTAAGGGCCATCCCTGACTCCTTTTCTTTCCTCTTCCTCTTCTTCCAGACTTCTTCCTTGGGTAACATAAAAGAGTCTTTAGAAATCAATACTGAATATCCAAAATATGCTGCTTAGGGCTGACAATCTATACATCCCCTTCATGTGCCACAATCACATGCACAGAAGATCTCACCCTGTGGAAAGATGGTCCTCTGCGCCCTACTGCACCAGGGGGAATACGGGGATGAGAAACTCCTACAGGAAGAAAGTTTCTGACCCCTTACTTCAGAACCCGCTCTCCTCCTGGAGAAGCCCACACACACACTGCAGCAGTGGGGAGCTGGGCTGGACTGAGCTCCCCTTTAGGACACAGACCCAGCCCTGACCAAACTCCATGCAGAACACAGCCCCCTCACCTCTCTGTGGATCCCAGGCTGAGCTCAGCCTTCAGAAACAAAAGACAGGGATTGGTACTATGCTGGCTACAGAATAGAGTCAACTTTAAATATTACTCAGCTGGGCTCTAAAACACTGAAATGAAAATACGTCAAGTGGGCACGAGATGTTTCTGCAAAACGCCTGGGCACTCTAATATGAAGCCAGGGTTGAGCTCCACTGAGGGGGCGAGCCCAGCACAGCCCCACCTTCTGGCTTTGCTCTCCTGTTGGGGACTTGTTCTCACCAGCATCCAGACTGGATATTGAAGGAGCAAAAAGAATCACACAGAACAGGCAACATGGACCAGAGGTGGGGGTGAAGGTGGGGCTGCAATGTCAAATAGGAGGCTGTAGGACATCACAAAGGTTTCCACGGAGGAAGTGATGTCAGAACAAAGACCTCAGGAAGAAAGGCTGCTTGTCACTTGCAGCTGAGAGGCCAGAGAGTTCTAGGCAGAGGGCCAGCCCACATGGAAGCCTTGAGGCAGGAGCAACCTTGGCTCCAGGAAAAGGAAAGGGGCCTGTGTGGCTGGAGCAGAGGGGGCTGGGAGGACACAGGAAGGAGATGACGTCCGAGAGGTCCTGAGGGGGCAGATCACGCACGGAGAGGTCTTCAAACATTCTTTCTCCCATACGTCAAAAGAATTTATGAAACCACGTATTTCCTCACCTGTTTTAAGTAAATGCTTAATTTTTTCTTCATTTTACAAAGTAACACACTTACAACGTAGTATCTTACATATTTTAAACACGACAAGAAGTTCAGCTGAGCCCCAGGAAGTACAGGGTTGCCCTCAGCTGAGATGTGCAAGACTGCAGGGGTGAACATGTTTGGAGGAGTTTGGGAAGTCACTTTTATTTAATTAATTAATTTATTTATTTATTTTTGAGACAGAGTTTCACTCTTGTTGCCCAGGCTGAAGTGCAGTAGCGTGATCTCGGCTCACTGCAGCCTCCACCTCCTGGGTTCAAGCGATTCTCCTGCCTCAGCCTCCTGAGTAGCTGGGATTACAGGCGCCGGCCACCACGCCCGGTTAATTTTTTGTATTTTTAGTAGAGATAGGGTTTCTCCATGTTGGCCAGGCTGGTCTCAAACTCCTGGCCTCAGGTGATCCACCTGCCTCGGCCTCCCAAAGTGCTGGGATTACAGGCGTGAGCCACTATGCCCGGCCAGGAAGTCACTTTTAGACATATGAAGATGGAGATGCCTGTTGGGACATCCCTGTAGAGTGTTTTGGAGACAACTAGACACAGGATTCTAGACCTCAGAGGAGGGTCTGCAGGGGACATGGGGCTGTGTATTAATAGGTGGGGCATAAAGCCATGAGATGAGACAGTAAGGAAAGGCAGTGGGTGTGGACGGAGACAAGAAGAGGTGTAAGGACTGAGCCATGAGCACTTGCACATTCAGAGAACAGAAAGTTCTGGAGACACCAGAAGAGGAAAGCAGAAAGTGATCAGAGTGGCAAGAAGATTGAATAGATTTGTAAAGGTTAACGGGGTGTCATAAAAGCCAAGACAACAGAAGAGGAAGTGATCAGCTGTGCTACATGCTACCGATAGGAAGAAAAAGATGAGGACAGGACATGAATTACGGCATTTAGGAATGGGGAGGTCACTGATGACTGAAAAAGGAAGAATCAGTGGAATGCTGGATGTGAAAGCCAGATTCAAGCAACAATTCAAAGGTTCAAGCAAGAATTGAAGACAAAGTAAAACTAGGTTTTAGAATATTATGCTCTTAAATAGAGCATAAACAGGTACTTATTACAGACGGAAATGTAGTTGAAAGTATTTTTTTGTCTTAAAGATGGAAGAGTAGAAGAAAAAAAGGCTTTATTATGCGTTGGAGATCTGTTCAGAGAGGAAAAAAATCGTTCATACTACTCTGACACTCAACACAGAATATTTTACCTCTAGTCACCAAAATGTGTGTCATTTTCCCCACAATGACAGGTTCTCCAGCAGACTCCCAGGTAGGGAGTCCTGCCGTTTTACTCAATTCTGACACTGTCTACAAAACAGAATCAGACACCACAGCTCGAGGGCTCAGTCGCACAAGACTGCCCTTGCTTCATATGCTGTACGCTCTGACTGACCTGGTCAATGTGCTTCCCTAACACTTTCCTTGGGTTTGAGTAACTAGTTAGCACAGCTTTTCCATCTGGCTGTTCATCTGTGTCCTCTGCAACATACTTTATAACAAATGAGTAAACTAAGTGTTGTCCTGAGTTCGGTGAATGACCGTGGCAAATTACTATAACCTGACGAGGGGGTCAAGTGAATCCCCAATTTACAGTTGGTCGCCCAGAAGTTCAGGTCTCAACCTGCGACTTGTGACCAGCATTTGAAGTGGGGGGCAGCCCTGTGGAACTGACCAACCAGTAAACAGCATCTGATCCTAATTCTAGCTGGACCGTGTCAGAATTGAGTTGAACTATAAGGTCACCCAGTTAGTGTCGGATGGAAAATGCATTGCTGGTGGGAAGAAGTTCCTCCACATTTTGGTGATGAGTTTTCTGTGTTGAGTGTTCACTATCATATTGACTATAATCAGCATCATATAATACTAAATATTATGTAATCAGTATTACATTAACTCATATTCTCGCCCCTACCCAACCCCATCCCAGGGAAAGGGAGGAAGAGGGTGGCCCACAAATGAATGAGTCAAGTCACTGCCCTCTGGCTAAAAAGGTTACAAGTGGAAGCTAACCTCTGATGCCATAATTATAAAATTCATAGCCTTATAGACAAGTTTTGCAATTCTCATCTTTATCTGTGTATTTTAAGCATATTTAAAATCTGTTAGATTATAAAGACAGAAATCAACATGTCACAACTAAATTACCCATATTCAATCAACTCACCACTCACCTGAACCAAGGTCCCCTGCTTCTTCCTTCCTGTGTGTTTCCCTCTCTCATTCTGTACATATCTCATCCTCACCTTCCCTCCCTGGCTCTTTTTTTTCTGTTTCCCCCCAGGTTTCTGCTCCTTATTTTGAGCCCCTCTCCTCTCCTGCTCTTTCTCCCCTTCTTCCCTCCATTCCTTCTCTTCCGCCTGTTCTGCTCCATTCCTCCAACTTCTTCCACCTCTTATTCCTCTTTCTGCCCAATCTTTTCATTGTCCCAATCCCTATCTCCACATATTTCTGCCTCTTTCTTCCCTCATCTTTGCTCCCTCTCTGTTCCCCCTATTAAATCCCCTCTTCCCTGTTACACCCCTTGTCCCCACTCTCTGGCACCCCTAGATCCCAAGCCTCCCCATACTGTGGTTCTCCCTCTGCTCTCCTTGTCACCAGCTGTCCCGTCTCGCTGTCCCAGCACCATATTGTTGTCTGCCCTGGCTCCAAATCATTCCTCCTCTCCCCCACTCTCTGTCTGAGGACCCTCCCCCTTTCTGCCCCTCTCCCTATCTTGCTGTCCTTCATCTCTCTCTGGAGACCCAGCTTTTCTCTACATTTCTCCAGGTGCTCCCTGCCCCACACTTTCTCAGCTTTGTCTTTCACTCTCAGTGTCTGTCTGCAAATTCCCCACCCATCCTCTGCGTTGCCATCTGTTCATGGTTCTCACTCGTCCTTTTCACTCCTTCTGTTTTTCTGTTTCCTCTCTCTTTCTCCTGATCCCCTTTGGCCACATATTTACAGGGAAGGGGATGGAATAAGATGCCCACCTACTGAAAGCACATTTTCTAGTGGAGTGGAATCAGGGACAAAAGAACATTGGAGGTAAACAGACAGGCCCAAGTCACCTCCTTCAACGCTGGGTCAGAGAAAGCCATGCTTATGAGGGGGAGGCCGGCAGGATAGAGGGCAAGGCTCAATGAGAGCAAGATGGGTGGGTGTCTCAGGGGAGGGGTGGGATCTGTGGAATCCCAGGACCAGGGCGAGGACTCTCTTGCACCGGAGCTGCGGTGCTGCTGTGCAGACGCAATGAAGGGCGAGGCTCAGGGGACCCAAAGGGTGAATGCACCTCGCGGGTGAGGACCTTACAAGGCACAGGATGGGAAGTGAGTAAAGGGTTTCAAGCAGGAAATGGCGTGAAAACTGTCTACATGGCCTGAAGGCAGAAATATTGCAAGCAGGACCTGTCTGTGTGGTTCAATGGGAAGTGACCCCTGACCTCTCATGGACACCTCTGAATTTACTTGGGAATGAGAGAGCCATGAGGGGATATTAAGGTCTATAGGACCCAGAGTGATGGCTCATGCCTGTAATCCCAGCACTTCGTGGGCTGTAATCCCAGCCGAAGCGGGAGGATCACTTGAGCCCAGGAATTTGAGACTAGCTCAGGCAACACAGTGAGACCTCCTGTCTACTAAATATATATAAAAAAAATTATTTAAACGTGGTGGTACACACTGGTGGTCCCAGCTACTCAGGAGGCTGAGGTGGGAGGATCGCTTGAGCCCAGGAGGTCCAGGCTGCAGTGAACTACAATCACGCATATATACATGTATGTCTCTGAGGACGCCTGCAAATTGGGTATGGATGTGCAGGAGCCTGGGAAGCTCAAGTTTAACCTAAACAGAGGGAAACTCGCGTGTGAGGCCTTCACTGCAGGTGATCAGCTTCCAGCAGCTGCTAGAAGAGCTGGGTCCCCTGTAGGTGGGGCCCAGGGCAGGTGCCTGGTGCAGAGGGGCCAGGAGTTCGGAGGTGCCTGAGGGATGAAGTGGGCAGGGGGCTTGGGGAAAGGGGGCGGCGCCCGCGCTTCCCTCCTTCTCGCTCCCAGGAGTCTGTTTCCAGAGCTTTGGAGGAGAGACCTACCAGCGAGGCTGAAGCCACTCAGTGGGCTGGGAGCTGGGATCTCTCTAGGTTGTCGGGGGGCAGTGTTCGGATCCAGAACGTTTCTGCAATTAAAATTAAGCATTTAAAGAAATGCTGTAACTGAATGAGATGCAAACTAGAATGTGAAATGCAAAACTTGAGCTTAGCAGGGAGTGTACAATTCCATGCTGATCAGCAGAACCTCCTTTCCATTTCTATTCCCTGCGCACCCAGGAAGGACAGTGTCAACTTCGGTTCCAGAGCAGGGATAAGGCCTATGTATTAGTTAGGTCAATAACTTGCTTTTTAAAAAGCAGTAACTTTTTACAAATAGAAATAAATTCCATTGTTCTTCCTTTATCCCATTCCACTCTTGAGATGACACAGCCTCAAATACCTTTGAGATAAACTTTGTCATCATAATATGCTTATGTCAATAATTTCTACATATAGTGTAAGTTGAAATTCACTTTACACGCATTCCAAAAGTACTTGAAGAAATAGAAGAGAAACCAAAGAACACAGATTACAATATTTAAATAAAAATTGTTTTCTAAGTACTTATTTTAATCTGTTGTAGAAAAAAAGCCTGTAAAATCGTCTTCAGAAAACATTTACATTTATATTCACCTCAAGGGTAATTAATTTTGCAAGATTTTAAGTGTATTTGATAGGATTTTTTTTTTTTTTTTTTGGAGACAGAGTCTCCCTCTGTCACTCAGGCTGGAGTGCAATGGTGCGATCTTGGCTCATTGCAACCTCTGCCTCCTGGGTTCAAGCAATTCTCCTGTCTCAACCTCCCAAGTAACCGGGATTACAGGTGCACGCCACTATGCCCAGCTAATTTTTTTTGTATTTTTAGTAGAGATGGGGTTTCACCACATTGGCCAGGGTGGTCTCAAACTCCTAACCTCAAGTGATCCACCTGCTTTGGCCTCCCAGAGTGCTGGGATTACAGGCATGAGCTACCATGCTGGCTGGATATTCTCCTTCATATGAACCCTATACAAAGTAAAACTAGATTATCAAATATTAAATGCATCGTATCTACTAGCAATAATTCTTTATGTCAACATCTGTGAATTTACCTCTACTTTGAAGTATGTTTGCCTCTCACATCCCCACATGTGGAAGATTTCATCAACGGAAAAGTGGTGATTAATTGAAAATACAATTGTTTAGACAGGAAAAATAGCATATTTCACAACTACATCTACACAGTTTCAAAAGATATGGTGTCTGGGATAGATTTGGGGACTTTTGCAAGGTAGACAGCTCTGTGTTATGCAATATTGCTAAGTACCTATGTTGCCAAGAAAACAGTTTCAGCATGGACTTCCATAATTCCAAGCAAAGAAATGATTTGATTTTGGATCTTTTCATTAAATTGAGAATAGTAGGGGTGAATCTGATTATAGATGAAAGCCTTGAATCCATTTTGTATATGCAGAGTTTAAATGCTTATAAAATTTTCATTGAAGCAAAATCAACATATTCACAAGAGATTTAAAAAGGATATTTCTGGCCGGGCACGGTGGTTCATGCCTGTAATCCCAGCACTTCACTTTGGGAGGCCGAGGCAGGTGGATCACCTGAGGTCAGGAGTTCAAGACAAGCCTGGCCAACATGGTGAAACCCTGTCTCTACTAAAAATACAAAAATTAGCCAGGCGCGGTGGCAGCGCCTGTTATCCCAGTTACTAGGGAGGCTGAGGCAGAAGAATCACTTGAACCCGGGAGGCGGAGGCTGCAGTGAGCCGAGATCCTGCCACTGCACTCCAGCCTGGGCGACAGAGCAAGACTCCATCTAAAAAAACAAAAACAAAAAAAAAAAAAAGAAGAAAGGATGGAGGGGGGAGACTTAACCTTTGCTATTTGCTAGGATTAGAGGGTCAAAATCAGCTTCTACATTGTCAACACACAACACCAAGTGAAACTCAAAAATAATGAATACACATATATTTGAAAATTGGAATATGACAAACTTTAAACTTGCCCTGGTACCTTGGCCTTTGAGACTTGGCACTGAATCCAGCCTGGGCAACATAGTAAGACCCCATCTATACAAAAAAATTTAGAAATCATCCAGGTGTGGTGACGCATGTCTATAGTCCCAGCTATTCAGGAGGCTGAAGTGAGTTTGAGATTGCAGTGAGCTATGATCACACCACTCCAGCCTGGGCGACAGAGCCTGTCTCAAAAAACAAAAAACAAAAGAAAAAAGCTTTGAAGGGCACTCAGTCTTCACTGTGGGTGTACTGAATGTTCCTGTCACACATAAGAGACATCATTAACTGCTAAAAGAGAATTTCAGCTAATTGAAAAAATTAGATGCACCAAGTTTATTTCAAAGCCATATACATTTAAAATTCCCTTACAATTGTGTAATAGATCAACAATTGAAATATAAGGAAACAAGGCATTAGTGATGCACATGCTCCAATGAGACCCCGATATCATACAAGGTAACACTCCAAACTATCATTTTATCTTCCAAAATGCATCTGAAAGCTTCTTGATCTACAACACAAAATACTCCAAAATACCAAAGGTAACCCAGAAATTTATCTCTGAGATTTTTCCTATAATTCCTCTATTTTAAAAAGTATTCTTTATGTTTAAGGGAATGGTTGGCGACCTAAATTACCAGATACCCTTCCTCCACATACCCTGGTCCAGGGTCCTTGAAACGTCCCTGGACCTAAGCCCAGAGTTCTCTTTCTTCCATCCCGGTGCCTGGCAAGTAGAAATGGAAACGATGTTCTGATAGTTGTCACTATGAAACTGAACACAGCACAAGTAGAAATTTCACCTTTGTTTCATCCTCTAAACAGACAAATCAGGTCCCGGATTAATTAAACGGTTCTAATTGCCAGTTCCAGGATGAAACCACTGCCCCACAGGGACCATCCGCTGATGCCCCTGCACCCCTCCTGATACCCTGAGCTGAGTTGTGATCCTCTTAATGGTAGGATGCCTGTCTCCACCTGCAAACAAAATGAGTTTTTCACTTAAATCGTTTTCAATGTAAGAGTAAAAAAACCTTAGCCTTCAATTAAGTGGCCCAGTACAACTCTGTTCTTTTGCGTTAAATTGTTTGAAATGTTGGATTAACTGAAAATAAGCAGGAAGCATCCCCGCCTAATTTCAATTAGCTGAAATTTTATTTTAGCAGTGCAATGCTGTTGATCCAGTCTTAGTGGAGAGAAAGGCTGGCATAGCAGAAAATGACCTGGGGCCAAGAGGAGTAGAGCCCAGACCTGCTCCTTTCCCGGCCCTGCCCGCTTCCCACAGCCCAGACTGCACTATAGCAGCTTCCACCTTCCCATCCCGCCGCCCTCTTCCACCCCTTTCCCATTGCCCAGACCCCGCCCCAGGGCAGCTTCCACCCTTCTCACCCCGCCCCCTCCCCACTGTCCAGGCCCCACCCCCACAGTAGCTCCACCCTCCCACCCCGCCCTCTTCCACCCCTTTCCCATTGCCCAGACCCCACCCCAGGGCAGCTTCCACCCTTCTCACCCCGCCCCGTCCCCACTGTCCAGGCCCCACCCCCACAGTAGCTCCACCCTCCCACCCCGCCCTCTTCCACCCCTTTCCCATTGCCCAGACCCCACCCCAGGGCAGCTTCCACCCTTCTCACCCCGCCCCGTCCCCACTGTCCAGGCCCCGCCCCCACAGTAGTTCCACCCTTTCCCATTGCCCAGACCCCACCTCATGGTAGCTTCCACTCGCCCAACCCTGGCCCCTTGCCACTGTCCAGGCCCCGCCCCCACGGCGGCGTCTACCCTTCCTACCCCGCCCCTTCCCAATGCCCAGGCTCCGCCCCACAGCAGTTCCACCCTCCCACCCGACCCTCTTGCACCCCTTTCCCATTGCCCAGACCCCACCTCACGGTGGCTCCCACCCTCCCCACTCTGGCCTCTCCCCACTATCCAAGACCCGCCTCTCGCTGGCCACAGCTCCCGCCCAGAATCCGCTTCCAGTTTTCTCACCGGCAGGAGAGCATTCAAGCCTGCCTTTCAGGGCACTCCAGCCCTGTCCAACCACACTCGGAATCCACCATCCCACCAGACGTTAAAATCCCCAGGTGCGCTCATGGGATTGGTAGCGAGTCCCAGCGTTCCCGCGGGAAACTCTGAGACCCGGTGGCTCTGCAGCTTTTCTATGATTTGAACCCTCTCCTGGATTTGGAGACTGGATTGCTGTTTTTAAGACTCCCAGCTGGTGGCTGGTGTGCTTCCCAGCTGTCTGTCCGTTTGTTCTCACGAGAGATGACTCCACAGTGTCTAGTCTTTGTTTTGCATAACGGATGAGGAATACAAAATGTCTTAATCTTATGAATATATAAATTGGCTGTTTATGCACAATGTTCAGTCGTTTATTCACTCATGTCCCGTGGAATCCTAAGCACAATTATAAGAGTCACATTACATGAGATCAGCATCTAACACAGACAAAGCTTCTGTCTCAATAACAGTAAATAATAATAGCAACATTAAATGAAATATTAGTATTGCTAAAATGGGAGTGTAGTAAACATTAAATAAGTAATTAAAAGTAAATGATATATGGCCAGGCGCGGTGACTTATGCTTGTAATCCCGGCACTTTGGGAGGCCGAGGTGGGCAGATCATATGAAGTCAAGAGTTCAAGAACGGCCTGACCAACATGGTGAAACCCCGTCTCTACTAAAAATACAAAAAAATGACCCAGGAGTGGTGGCACATGCCTGTAGTCCCAGCTACTCCAGAGGTTGAGGCAGGAGAATTGCTTGAACTCAGGAGACAGAGGTTGCAGTGAGCTGAGATCGCACCACTGCACTCCAGCCTGGGAGACAGAACGAGACTCTGTCTCAAAATAAATAAATGAATGAATGAATGAATCAATGAAGTATTAGGCCATTTTTATGGTCTTCACTCTGGGAGACTGATGTATGCAGGGGTCTTGTTTGTCCTTGGGGTGGTCTTTATCGTGAGAAGGGAGCTGAGCAGGACCAGCTGAGGGGCAGAGCCAAGGGCCCTTCATGGAGACCACTCTGCTTGCCCACCTGTGGAAGGGCAAGCGCAAGTCCACCCAGAAACACATCTGGCTGACTATGGGGTCGCTGTCTGAGGCTCAGCAGACCCACCTGGCCAATAAAAGACCCTAAACTCTGCAAAAAGAAGAGTTTGTCTCTGTGCCCAGGCCCCTCCATGGAAAAAAGGTCCTGGGGTCTAAGATTTCTCACTTGGCAATGATGTTGGCTTGAGTATTATTCACAGACCCAGATCCTTGGGTCTCGTGTGGGGCAAACTGACCGCAGAACTGCAGGAAGTGAGAGTCTGAACAGAGCAGCAGAAAGGCAGGCAGAAGACTTGTGGGAGGGGAGAAAGGAGAGACACAAACAGACCATCCCCTCCTCTCCCTCAATCACCCGCCTGGGGAAGCATTAGATTCCCGTCTTAGAGAAGCATTAGATTCCCGTCTTAGAGAAGACAATGGGGAAAGGGAGAAGTGTGTGCATAGGATGAGATGTGTGTTGGGTGGACAGAAAGACTCCTTTCCCTAAATGTGACCTCATTAGCTCACCCCATTCTATTGCACAAATTCCTGAGCAGAGGGGCACCCTGTGGGGATGAACACAGCTCTTCCTTCCTCCAGTTCCTGCGTCTCCCTGCCATGACCAGGGCTGTAATCCTCCAACTCCCTTCCCAGGGCCCCGTGGCCCCTCTGCACTGGAGAAAGATCCGTGTTCCACAGCGGGTTTCAAGGACCTTGCCCCTCAGCTCCCCAGCTGCCCCGTGACTCTGTGACTCTGTTATCTTGGATTAAACAGGGAGAGGCCACTGGCCTGGCAGCAAGAATGTGGCAGCTTTATCTTCCCAAGGACAGTGCCAGTGGAAGCCTTTGGGCTGCAGGTCAGTGTGCTGTGTTTCACTCTGATTCTTGGAGAAATCTTTCCCTTACTCTGGGACCCTGATAACCACTCCCTCTTGAGTTGTACCCACAGACGCCCCCACAACAAACCCTCCCTAATGAAAGCCATCTGCGCCTGATTCTTAGGACCCCTGTTGCCCTTCTGGACCCAGACATGCTTACAAACTCCCACACTCCCCATATATTTCATAAAGATCCCACAATCCCCAGATACTTCATAAAGATCGAGAAGCCCTGTTATGAAATCTCACAAGCCCCAGTAACTCATGGAATAATATACACAAACACTCCAGGAACTCACTGACCCAGGGCAACGTATTTCCACTCATAGTGACTCCACCCCACAGGGGAATACCACTAAAACCTACCAATAAAACAGAGATGTCTCTAATGATGCAATTAGACCCCAACATCAGGAAAGGAAACACTCCAAATGATCATTTCATCTTCCAAAACACAACCGAAAGCTTATTGATCTGCAACTGAAAATACCCCGAATGCCAAAGGCAACCCAGAAAATAATCTCTGAGATTCTTCCTATCTTTCCTCTATGGGTTTCAGGATGGTTTTTGCACTTCCCAAAGCCTCCGCAGAAATCACCCCGTGGAGCGGATGCTGTGGAGCACCTCTGGGATCCACACCCTCAGGCCAAGGCACCCATCCTCCTGCTGCTGAAGCTCCCTATGGGCTCAGCTTAGGTCTTGGTTCTAAGTATACTTCAGGATGTTTCTCTCTGCCTGATTCCACTGCCTTCAGTCCTCTTCACTGTGATGATGAGTTTCCGAATTGAATTCCTGCATGCAAATCTCTGTGTCAGCATCTGTTTCCCAAGTAACCTGAGCTGAGACATCAGGGCATTACAAAATGATCCTGCAGCCCCACAACCACCCCAAATCCCACTTCCAGGTGCTACAGCCAGACCTGAGACTTCTTTCCAAGTGTGCCACACACCCCGTGAGCCTACAGCCACCTGTGGGCCAGGTGCATGCAGCATTCATCCAGCTCCTCTAGAGGCTCACCATTGCTTCCACGCCTCACTCAACACCTCTAAGGACTTCTTCACCTGCCCCCCGTTTTTCTACTTCTCTTCCAGCCTGAGGAGCACACTGGATTGAAAGGCCTCTGGACACAAGCGATGCGGCAGGAATGGACACAAACTGCTATCTGCAGGACAGTGGGCCTCAAGTCTAGATTCTAGAAGTTGGCCATGCTGGAAGGAATTGCCAGCAATTCGGGGACACCATGGAGTCTAGTTTAAAGGCAGGTGAAGATTGGCCGGACTGAGCTGACGGAGGATGTCCAAGAAAAAGAGAGGCCCCAGATCTCATGAGGGAGGCTGCCATTGTCCCCTTGTCTCTCTATTCACAGTCCCCTGCAAAATTCCCCCGCTGTTTAGGGAGTGCCTCCTTCGTGGCCCATTTAGCTTCTGAACTTCTCGCCACCCTTCCTGAAGGGAATCCAGGACCCCTGACTGTGAGCACATCACCTGCTGGAAGGCAAAGCCCCTGCCCAGGATGGCCACTGGGCCCTGCTGATGTGCAGAGCGTGGAAGACCTGGGAGCTGGAGTAAGGCGGTGGGGACGCCTCGGCACTGGCTGAAGACACAGGGTCTGCGGGGCTTTTCAGGCCTCAGTGAGGCCTTCTGCTCTTATATAGACTGGAATAAATAGCCACAGGAAGTTTACACCAATTACGGATGAAATTTCCAGAATATGAGACCATCCTCACTATCCGCCCTATCCTTTTGGTCTTCCCTGAGGACTCTTCAGCCTGACCCCAGTCCCAGCATCTGAACCACAACCCCAGAGCAGGTGCTACAGTCGTCCCGTGGCCAAGATGGAGACTGTGTCCTCCAACGGAGGGAGACACAAACCACTCAAAATAATCCATGCAGAAGACTGTCCGATGTGGTGATGGATGCGGAGACAGTGAAACCTGAGTAACGTGATGGAGACTGACAGGCAGAGAGAACTTCAGATGGGGGTGCAAGAGGGTGGGAGACAGCTCTGAGGCTAGACCCGAAGGAGAAGAAAGGGACAGAGCTGTGATGATTTGGGGACATACGGTAAGAGGAGAGACAAAGACTGAGACAGGAAAGGTTTTGATGTTTGGGAAAAGAGAAAAAACAAATGTCACTAGGGCAGAGGGAGTCATGGGATGAGGGCAAGCTCCCAGGAGGAGGCTGGACACTGGCAGGGGCCCTGAACACAGGGCTGTGGAGCCACAGTGAGGAGTTGGGCTTTTGTCCTGGGGAACACAGGAAGCCGGCGGAGGGTTCCCTGCCAGGCACTGACATGACATGCTTTAGATTTAGCCATAACTCTAATGCAGAGAAAGGCCTCCGAAGATGGTCTCTCTGCCTCTGAGTCTAGGACCCGGCTTCCATTCTTGTGGTTTTGGTTTTGTTTTAAATTTTAAAGGACTGAGTCCCATTTAAATTTTTAATTGCAGTGGGCACTCCCCACTTCCTAGAAGAACTGCAAAACACAGATGGACACCCAATTCTGCCAAACATTAAGGGGGTCAGTGTTGCTCAGACTGAGGTATATTGACTGAGTCCCTCATCTTCATGTTGCAGGTGGATTTACTGAGAGCTAGAGAAGGAGACGTCTCACCAAGTCATCGAACTTGAATTAGAAGATGTATGTGACTCTACGATGGCCTCGAAGGGCCAATGGGCAACACTAGACTTTCTCACGCCTCCCCTGGAAAATTCCAGGATGTTCTTTCAAGTACCTGGCAAAAGAAACTTCCCTCTCATGGCTTTACCACATTGATCCCAAACTTAATTCCTCTTTTCCAGAAAAACACAACATACTAATGAAACACAGAACTGTGAGAACATGGCTATTGGTGTTGAAAACAGTGAAAGACTGTCAGCTACAGAGATGAGCTCTCTCCGCAAATTTTTTCATGAACACATAAGCTCTGCTGGAATAAGGTTTTGAGTCAATCCAGCCCATCCTTCCACATCTACAGAAAATAGAACTGACAAAAGGGACTTGAGGGGGACATCTACTTAGTAGTTCACAGGTCACTATTTTAAGAGGTGACATAAGGGAAGAAAACTGACTAGTAACAAATTAGTTGGCCGAGCACAGTGGCTCACGCCTGTAATCCCAGCACTTTGGGAGGCTGAGGTGGGTGGATCACAAAGTCAGGAGATCGAGACCATCCTGGCTACCGTGGTGAAATCCCATCTCTACTAAAAATACAAAAAATTAGCCAGGCGTGGTGGCGGGCACCTGTAGTCCCAGCTACTCAGGAGGCTGAGGCAGGAGAATGGCATGAACCCGGGAGGCGGAGCTTGCAGTGAGCCGAGATTGCACCACTGCACTCCAGCCTGGTCAACAGAGCAAGACTCCGTCTCCAAAAAAAAAAAAAAAAAAACCGAATTAGTTAATAGGTTCTTATGTTAACATTAAAAAAAAAAAGCGTCATTGATATCTTTACCAAATACACATTGATACTATCTAAAATTCCTACTAATGGCCGGCATAGTGGCTCACGCCTGTAATCCCAGCACTTTGGGAGGGATCACTTGAGATCAGGAGTTCGAGACCAGCCTGGCCAATATAATGAAACCCTATCTCTACTAAAAATACGAAAATTAGCCGGGTGTGGTGGCAGGTGCCTGTAATCCCAGCTACTTGGGAGGCTGAGGCAGGAGAATCACTTGAACCTGGGAGGCGGAGGTGGCAGTGAGCCAAGGTCACATGAGTGCACTTCAGCCTGGGCGACAAGAGTACCTCCATCTCAAAAAAAATAAATAAGGGCCGGGCGCAGTGGCTCACGCCTGTAATCCCAGGACTTTGGGAGGCCGAGACAGGTGGATCACTTGAGATCAGGAGGTCGAGACCAGCCTGGCCAACATGGTGAAATCCTGTCTCTACTAAAAATACAAAAAATTAGCCAGGCGTGGTGGCACACACCTGTAATCCCAGCTAGTTGGAAGGCTGAGGCAGGAGAATCACTTGAACCTGGGAGACAGAGGTTGCAGTGAGCTGAGATCACGCCACTGCCCTCCAGCCTGGGTGAAAGAGCAAGACTGTCTCAAAAATAAATAAATAAATATATAAATAAATAAACAAAAATGAATAAAATTATCTACTGACTACCAAAGAGAATTTCCAATATACGATAAAGAGTAGAAAGCATGCAGACCGCAATCTGAACTCAACACAATTAACTTCAAATGGAAACCATTTTGAAAATATATATACATATTATTTAATATGTATATATTATTAAACTATATATGGAATTCTACAAAGGGAAAAAATTGAAAATATATCACATTTAGAAAAGAATGACATGAGCCAAGATAGGATTCCACAAAAGCTTACTTCAGCAATAATTACATATAGAAAAAGAGACTGAATTAGATAAAGCTTCATCTCAACCTTCAGCATGAACTGTGAGATGAAAGGTAAATACAAGGCACCAGGCAGTGACACAGTCAGTCACTCCTTGCCCCTCTTCACTGCCCCACACCCTACCCCATCCTAGGAAACGGGAGAGGGAGACCTACAACTGAATGAGGCAAGTTACTGCCCAATGGCTGAACAGCATGGACAAATGAAAGCTAGCCTCTTATGCCATAATTAAAAATGCACAAGCCTTTTACACAGAGCTTTGTAATTCTCACCCTTATATGTAGAACTTAAACAATTAGATTACAATTTAAATGTAATACATTATAAATAGAGAAATCAAATTGTCATATCCAATCTCAACTCACCTCTCATCTGGCCCCAGGGCGCCTCTCTTTCTTTATAACTATGTGTTCCTCTCCCCCATTTTGTCCCTCTCACTTTCACCTTGTCTCTCCAGCCCTTCTTTTTCCCCTTTTATTTTCCCCCTAGGATTCTGACGATTTTGTGCCTCTTTTTTCTTCTGCTGTTTCTCCCTTCGTTTTTTCCCCTTATATCTGTTCTACTCCATTCTTCCAATTTGTTTCACCTCTTGTGGCGTTTTCTTTCCAATCTTTTCATCGTCCCAATCTCCACCTATTTCTGCCTCTTTCTTACCCCATCTCTGCGCCTCCTCTGCTCTCCCTGTTAAATCCCCTCTTCCCTGTTACACCCGCTTATCCCCACTCTCTGGCACTCCCAGATCCCAGACCTCCCTGTGTTGAGGTTCTCCTTCTGCTCGCCTTGTCACCAGCTGTCCCCTCCTGCTGTCCCAGCACCACGCAGCTCTGTCTGCCCTGGGCCAAATCCTTTCTCCTCTCCCCCACTCCCTGTCTGAGGAGGTTCCTTCTTTGCTGTCCCTCTCCTTAGCTTGTTGTCCTTCATCTCGGGACATCGAGCTTTCCTCTACATTTCGCCAATTGCTTTTCTGCCCCTGCTACTTTTTTGACTGCTGCTTTCACTCTGTCGCTGCAAATCCCTCACCCATCCTCCACTTTGCCATCTGTTTATGGGTCTCCCTCATTTTTCTTTTCTCTTTCTTGGTTTTTCCATCTCCTCTCAGTGGCTCTTTGTCTCTCTTTCTCCTGATTCCCTTGGGCCACGCATTCACTGGAGGGTTTGTAGTAAGATGTCTGCATGTTGGAGGAGTACATTTTCCAGAGGGTGGAGCTGGGCAGGCAAAAACACCGGGTGTCACAGGACAGGCCCCGGGCACCTCCCCAACGAGGGCTCAAGGGAAGCGGTGACTGCGAAAGAGAGGCCTGGGGAGCAGCAGGGCCCGGCACGAGAAGGAGGGAGGTGGGGGACGACGGCGCCTTAGGACAGGGGTGGGATCTGCAGGATTCCAGGACCAGGCAGAGGCGCGGCCTCCCAGGGACTGGGGCGGCGGCGCTGCGCCCCAAGGGCCGACGAACGCGAGGCTGGGAGGCGCCCAGGGCAGGCGGTGAGGACTTTAAGCGATGGGGGCGAGAGGAGGAGTCAGTAAAGGATTTTAAGCAGGAAAATCCTGCTTAAACGTTTAAAAAACCGGGAAAGGCCGTGTTTACTTGGCCCAAGGCAGAAAGACCGGGGGCAGGGACCAGCCTCAGGGCGACTTCAACCCAAAAGGAAGCGTCTCTGGGCCCACACCGCAAGGCCTATTTACCTGAGGTGGAGGGTGCGGTGCGGCGATTTCAAGTCCGTAGCGACCCCCGGGCATCGGGTGTGCGAATGGGGGACGGCGAGGCGCAGGTTGAGTCTACACAGAGGAACACTCATACGCCATGGTGTGATGCTTGCTCTGCACGATCCACTTCCGGGTCTGGGGGCAACTGCGCGGAGGAAAGCGACCGAGCGGCCTGGGCGGGGTCCGAGATGGGCGGAACCGGAAAAGGGCGGGGCGTTGAGAGAGCCGGGCTGAGGCAGGGGCCGCGGGGCAGGGATCCCAGGGAAGGAACGGGGAGGAGCCACCGGGGAGGGGCGGGCAGTGACCAAGTGGAGAGACCCGGGGGCGGGCCGGGGAGGAGCCGCCGGGGAAGGGAGGGGAGGAACCCTGGGAAGGGACCGCGGGGGAGGGAGGCAGAGGGACCGCCAGGAAGGGACCCGGGGGAGAGGCGGGGCTTGACGGGACACGTTAGGGTCTGCGATTTCGTGTGATGCCCACAGCCCAGCGCCCAGAGCCCAGAGCCATCTGTAGTGTCTTGTGGAACGGCGTAGATGTTTCAAACGGTTTCAAGTTAAAAGCACAGTTGTGTAGGTTATTTTGGAAACCAAACTGCTTTCCTCTTAGAATGGAAACGGTTTATGTTGAAACCACTTTTTTGCTAGCGCTTTTACCCAGTAATGTTATTGACGCTGAAGCAGCCCAGGAGTCTGGGAACGTGGGTCGACACGGAGCGGTGATGGCATCCTGGAAAGTTTCTGCGATTAAAATTAAGTAATTTAAAAGCCCATATAAATTGCATTGTCCTTTTTTATACTTACTATTCTATTCCGTGCGAGATTACAACCTCAAACGCCTATACTTTTTTTTTTTTTTGAGCCGGAGTCACGCTCTCTCGTCCAGGCTGGGGTGCAGTGGCATGATCTCTGCTCACTGCAAGCTCGGCCTCCCGGGTTCAAGCAATTCTCCTGCCTCAGTCTCCCAAGTAGCTAGGATTACAGGCGCTCTCCACCACGTTCTTTAGTGGAGATGAAGTTTCACCATGTTGCCTAGGCTGGTCTCGAATTCCTGACCTCAAGTGATCCACCCGCCTCATCCTCCCAAAGTGCTGGGATTACAGGCGTGAGCCACCACACCTGGCCCCAGGAACTACTTTCACCTACTGAATATATATTAAGTCCTTTGCCACAAAGAGATAATATACATAATTTATCTCAGAACAATTAAGATATTTACCACTGTAAATGACAAATTCAGACTCAGAGAAGGAAAGATTTTATTCAAAAGGACTATTGCAATAGAGAGAATGTTCCAATCACAAGATCTGAAAATGTCCGAGAGACACAAACTAAAAAGCTTTTTTTTCTTTTTTCATATATGGAGGAGTAAACAAGGCTAGAGCACAAGCACAAGTTATGAGGCTGTGGATGAGCACTTGGCATGACTACAGTTATTCAGGGAAAGTTTATGTTATGTTATGTTATGTTATGTTATTTCTTGGAGAGAGTCTTGCTCTGTCCACGTTATGTTATTTCTTGGAGAGAGTCTTGCTCTGTCCACCCAGGCTGGAGTGCAGTGGCGTCATCTCTGCTCACTGCAACTTTTCATCTACCAGGCTCAGGCAATCCTCCCACCTCAATCTCCCCAGTAGCTGGGACTACAGGCACACGTCACCACGCCTAGTTAATTTTTGTACTTTTTGTAGAGACGGGGTTTCGCCATGTTGCCCAGGCTAGCCTCGAACTCCTGAGCTTGAAGGATCCCCCACACCTTGGCCTCCCAAAGTGCTGGGATTACAGGCGTGAGCCACCGTGCCCGGTCGATTTATTTTTTGAGAGAGCATCTTGCTCTGTTGCCCAGGCTAGAGTGCAGTGTCAAGACCATAGCTCACTGCAGCCTTCAACTCTGGAATCAAGTGATCCTCCTACCTCAGTCTCCCAAGTAGCTGGGACTACGGGTTTGCACCGCCACACTCCACTAATTTTTTTACTTTTTGCAAAGGCGGATTCTCACTGTGTTACCCAGGCAAGTCTTGAACTTCTAGCCTCAACTGATCCTCCTGCCTTGACCTCCCAAAGTGTTGGGATTACAAACGTGAGCCTGGCTCATCATGGAATTCAAGACCAGTTTGGGCAACATAGCAAGACTCCCATCTCTACAGAAAATTTTTAAAAATTAGCTGGGCATGGTAGCACACACCTGTAGTCCCAGCTACTCAGGAAGATTGCTTGAGCCCAGGAGTTCGAGGCGGCAGTGAGCTATGATCCTGACACTGCACTCCAGTCTGGGCAACAGAGTGAGAACCTATCTCTCTTTCAAAAAAAAAAAAAAAAAAAAAAAGCCTACTCTTGGGAGGGGCTGTTGTTAAGGAAAAGTTGTGCCAAATTACACTGAAGAAGAATGGTTCAGAGGGTTGGGCATGGTGGCTCATGCCTGCAATCCTTGCACTTTGGGAGGCCGAGGCAAGCGGATCACATGAGGTCAGGAGTTCGAGACCAGCCTGGTCAACATTGCGAAAACCCGTCTCTACTAAAAACAAAAATTAGCCAGGCGTGGTGGCGCACACCTGTAATCCCAGCTACTCAGGAGGCTGAGGCAGGAGAATTGCTTAAACCAGGGAGGCAGAGGCTGCAGTGAGCCAAGATTGTGCCACTGCACTCCAGCTTGGGTGACAGAGCGAGACTCTGTCTCAAAAAAATAAATAAATAAACAAATAAGCCTGGGAGCGGCGGCTCACGCCTGTAATCCCAGCACTTTGGGAGGTTGAGGAGGGTGGAACACGAGGTCAAGAGATCGAGACCATCCTGGCCAACATGGTGAAACCCCGTTTCTACTAAAAATACAAAAATTAGCTGGGTGTGGTGGCCCGTCCCTGTAGTCCCAGCTACTCAGGAGGCTGAGGCAGGAGAATTGCTTGAAACCAGGAGGCAGAGGTTGCAGTGAAATGAGATCATGCTACTGCACTCCAGCCTGGCGACAGAGTGAGACTCCATCCTATAAATGAATGAATGAATGCATAAATAGTGAATTAGTAATCAAAAACCTCAAAAAAGAAAAGTTTGTAGCTGGGCGTGGTGGCTCACACCTGCAGTCCCAGCACTTTGGGAGACCAAGGCAGGCAGATCCCTTGAGATCACGAGTTTGAGACCAGCCTGGTCTACATGGCGAAACCCTCTCTACAAAAAATACAAAAATTAGCCAGGTGTGGTGGTGTGCACCTGTAGTCCCAGCTACTTGGGAGGCTGGGATGGGAGGATCACTTGAGTCCAGGAAGTTAAGGCTGCAGTGAGCCAAGGTTGCACCACTGCACTCTACTGGGCAATAGAGCAAGATTCTGTCTCCAAAAAAAAAATACTGTCTAAAAAGTTCTGGAGTTTGTGTAAGTTTTGGAGAAACTCCTGCTGAGCCATACCCTCTGCACTAGAGAAGGAAATATTATACTAAAATACACAAATCAATAGACATTCCCTGATATGACAGTTCCACACATTGCAAATTTAAAACTGTGAGTACTAAGGTGTCATCAACAAAACTGCTGATTAAATAGAAAGCCAGGTTCATTTATAATACATGGAAATGCACAAGAAGAAAGTAGCAGTGCTGGAGTGACATCAGCAACGTGGTTGACTATACAGGCCTAGTAAAAATCATATATAAGAACAAAATAATTTTACTAAAGTTGAAAATAAACCTTGGCATTATCACTGTCGATACTGAAACTAAACTTTAGATGGAGTTCACTGCAGTTCCTGTAAAGTGGCCACAAGTTAAAATTCCTAAAAACGTTATCAGGATGAATATATAATTTCTACTTTATCCACCAAAACAAAACAAAATTCACATTGTATATGGTAATTTTTAAAAGGAAGTTCATAAACAATAATTAGTCTTTTCAAATTATGACACTGAACACTCTAAGGACAAAAAGAGTGCTATTTTTATCCTTATCCCCCATATTTAAAACATTTTAGGGTATTTTCCATATTCTTACTATATTTGTACTTTCCCTTCACGTAAATCAAGGTGTACTCCTTGGGTCTTATTTGACACACAAGAGGCATGTAGAAAAATAATCATACAGTGCATAGTCACCAAGAGTGATACAGCTGGCCAGGCACGGTGGCTCACGCCGATAATCCCAGCACTTTGAGAGGCTAAGGCAGGCAGATAACCTGAGGTAAGGAGTTTGAGACCAGCCTGGCCAACATGGTGAAACGCTGTCTCTACTAAAAATACACAAATTAGCCGGACGTGGTGGTGGGCGCCTGTAATCCCAGCTACTCGGGAGGCTGAGGCAGGAGAATCGCTTGAACCCGGGAGGCGGAGGCTGCAGTGAGCTATTGTGCCACTGCACTCCAGCCTGGGCGACAGAGCAAGACTCCGTCTCGAAAAATAAAAATTAAAAAAAAGAGTGACACAGCTTTCATGGCGTAAAATAACTTTCTTGGGATTGTCACTATATTCACATAAGTATCCTGAGGCAGGGTATGGGGAGAACAACTCAAGTGCACTCTGTAAGTGTATGTTCCCAACACTCTATTTAATTCCAAGAAAAAGAAAATGGTTTTATCTTTCAGCCTTAAGAGTCTAATGGTGTGTTGTTATTGTCTGTTACAAAGTAACACTGAGGTGGGATAAAACAATGTTGGCAGAGAGAACATGATGCATTCATAGTTATGCAAAAATCAGATTTTATTAATTAGCACATGAGATCTATGATACATTCTGAATAAAACAGTAGCCAAATGTAATACCAGCAGTAAATGTGAATCCTAATCAATAACATGCTATTTTGGTCCATCTGAGGTTGTGGTTTCTATTGTGGTTTCAATCTTGGCTATGTAACAGCCATGGCCATTCCATGCAGAAGGTGGCCACCGTCTCCCCCTGAATTATTTCCACCATGTAATCAGTCACTAATAACCCATTACGCTCCTCCCACAAATCCCAGTGTCTAAGGTCTTGGTCTGCTCTGATTTTTTTTGAGACAGAAGTCTCTCTCAGTCACCTAGGCTGGAGTGCAGTGGTGCAATCTCGGCTCACTGCAACCTCCGCCTCCTGGGTTCAAGCGATTCTCCTGCCTCAGTCTCTCAAGTAGCTGGGATTACAGGCGCCCACCACTACGCCCAGCTAATTTTTGTATTTTTAGTAGAGACGGGATTTCACCATCTTGGCCAGGCTGGTCTTGAACTCCTGACCTCATGATCCACCCACCTCAGCCACCCAAAGTGCTGGGATTACGGGTGTGAGCCACCGCGCCCGGTCGTGGTCTGCTCTGTTTCATGGTCAGTTTGTAGGTCATCTCTTTCCTATAACCCAAAGTGCCATCTGTCAGGAGAACATCCTGAACACAATAAGGATGATGATGAACATCATCGTTTTGCATTATTCTCTGCCTGCCCCCATGCTTGGTAATTTGCCAAGGCAGAGTCCTTATTCTTCAAAGAATCTGAATAGAAATGATCCTCATCTAATGCAGTGAGCCCTTCCATCTTACTGATTCTTTCCCAGACATTGCCATGAAAGGCAGGTAAGGAGGCCTATCGACAGATTTCAAGGTTTCGGTTGAAAGTCATAAATCCTAAAGTATAAAGTAGTAGCCTTGCAAGACACCTAAAATAAATAAATAAAATATTTTAAAATCTGAGACAACCAGTGACTTCAAACATCCTGCAACCTTTAATATACATCATGTTGTGTGAGTTTTAACACATTTGGGCTTGCAGTTGTTCTACAATGTGTAATATGAAAAGTTTATCAGCACAACTAGACTGAATTATTCCTGACATAAATCCTTGGATGTGTTACAGTTTTGATCCTTGGTTAATAGCTTCAACATGCACAAAATATACAAAGATGTGTACACATTTTGATGTCTAGTGAGTTGTGAGACCTAAATGAAGCCTCTGCCACACACTTAGGTGTATATGATTTCTCTTTAGCATGGACTCTGATGTCAATGAATGCGTGAACTCATGATGACGGGTTTGCTGTTCTCGTAAGGATTCTCTCAAGAATGAAATTCTCTGATGCTGTGTAGGAGTGAATTGTGACTGAAAACCTTGCCACATTTATTATACTTGTATGGTTTCTCTCTGGTATAAATTCTTTGATGACTCACAAGATTTAAACTTTGAAGACCTTGCCATATTAATTTCTTTTACAAGGTTTCTCCTTAGTATGGATAATTTGATGTCTGAAGAGGTTTGGGCGCACACTAAAGGACTTCCCACAATCAGTACATTTGTAAGGTTTCTTTCCAGTATGGATTATCTGATGTCTAGTGAGGTTTGGGCGCACACTAAAGGATTTGCCACACTCATTACATTTGTAAGGTTTTTCTCCAGTATGGATGACCTGATGGGTAGTTAGGCTTGAATGCACACTGAAGGCTTTGCCGCACTCATTACATTTGTAAGGTTTCTCTCCAGTATGGATGACCTGATGGGTTGTTAAGTTTGAATGCACACTAAAGGCTTTGCCACACTCCTTACACTTGTAAGGTTTCTCTCCAGTATGAACTCTCCGATGACTTGCAAGGTGTGAATTGTAACTGAAAACCTTACCACATTCATTGCATTTGTAAGGTTTCTCTCCAGTATGAATTCTCCAATGCCTTGCAAGGCTTGAAGTCTGACTGAAGACTTTACCACATTCATTACACTTGTATGGTTTCTCCCCAGTGTGAATTCTCTGATGAGTTGCAAGGCTTGAAGTCTGACTGAACACCTTACCACATTCATTGCATTTGTAAGGTTTCTTGCCACTATGAATTACCTGATGGTTGGTGAGTGTTGACCTCACACTAAAGGCTTTGCCACACTCATTACACTTGTAAGGTTTCTCTCCAATATGAATTTTCTGATGTAGTGCAAGGCATGAATTTCGACTGAAGACCTTGTCACATTCATAACATTTGTAAGGCTTCTCTCCAGTATGAACTCTCCGATGTAGTGCAAGGCATGAGTTGCGACTGAAACCTTTGTCACATTCATTACATTTGTATGGTTTCTCTCCAGTATGAACTCTCCAATGGCGCGTGAGGTTTGATTTTTGACTAAAGACCTTGCCACATAGATCACATTTATATCGTTTCTCTCCAGAATGACTTACCTGATGTACAGTCATGTGTGAGCCATGATTCAAGGCTTTGTCGCAATGAATATATCTGTAAGGTTTTTCCCTAATGCATAATTTCTGTTCTTGTGTGAGTAATGAAGAACAGATGAAATCAGTCCCATATTTATTAGAAATATGGGTTTTGACAGTAGAAGAAATTATTTGGGGTGGTGAAACTGAGGAACCATGGTTGACAGACATCTCAACATGGTTACATTCATAAATTTTCCCTTCAGCTTGAAACTGCTGCAGTTCAGGGGGATGTGATAGAAAGCTTAATCCAAGCTGATTTTTAATAGACTTGTTTTCTATACCTCTTCTATCGTGTTGGTCTCTTCTACAAGTAAGATTTTCTTTTGGTGCCATAGTCACTTTGTTGCAATTTCTTTCATCATCTCTCCACTGACAGTCAAAGTCATGTATTTTTTTCTTGATTTCCCTGAAGCAAAACTCTTCAATGTCATGTTTTTCATGTTGTTCCAATGTCACTGTTTGGAATACTTCTCCTGTGTTACTTTCCTGTTGTGGTGCTAATTCCTTGATTACACAGTTACGAGAGAGATCTATAAGAAATAAAAAACCACAGGTTTCCAATTAATTAGAGACAGTATATAAATATTTCATACTGAATAACAGAATTACACAAAAAGCAACATTTATATACAACAGAGTTATAAAACTTCCCAATCATGATCTTTAATTTTTACGAACACAAAGGAATCACATTCTTTAGTAAAAAAAAAGGGTGATTACATGGCATTCAAATAAATTCTAGGGAAGGACAGATTCAAACATCCTATGACCAAAACACATTGTACAAACCTATGTTAGCCCTGAAAGGAGTATTTTTTTCAGCTTGACAGCAAAGTACACACCAATTGGCAGAAAATACGTGGCCATCTCATTACTGAAATAAATATTACATTTTACCTAGCTACAGCATATTTACTGTGCCCATATAAATGAAAAAAGTACTACACGATATATCATAATGGTAACTAAGCTGCAACAAACTTATGGAATGAATAAGGTACATAAATGATAATTCTGAATTGCAAAACAGTAATAGCACTGAGAAAATGAGACAAAAAATAATAAAACACTGTTAAAAATAGCTAATTTTTCTGAATACCTGTTATGAAAATATCTGTACCCACCTAGACCAGGCATTTTTGACATTAATGAGTGATGCACGTCAGTTATATTGCATGAAACTTACTAAAAACCCATCATCTGTAAATCATAACAATTAATTAATAAAACACTGTAGTAACCCATGATAAAACCAGCAAAACAAAAACTAGTAACTACACTTGTACAAAGTTATAGCCTGTAAATGATTCTCTCCTAAGAAAAAAGCAAGAACTATTTCAGAACCTGTGAACTGGAATATATGTTAAGATCTCTGACATTTGATGCATGAGGTCAGGTAAATACATAGCATTATAAAGAAGAATTGAAGAACAAAGTCAGAAATGACAATTATGACTTCACACCTGCACTTATGTAACAAACAGCCAGTCAATAATGCAATTCCCTACATATGCATTGCCCTTTCACGACCTAGTTCATCAGCCACACAATATACATAAGAGTTTGTACTTGGAAAATTTATTAACTGAAATCAGAGAACACAATGTTTAGAACGAATTGAAAATAAAAACAAACAAAATATAATGCAGTCTCTATGGTCTGAATATGTTGGCCAAAATTCATATGCTAAGGTCCTATCCCCCAGTGTGATGTTGTTGCAGATGGGGCATTTGGGATATAATTAGGTCATGAGGTTGGACTAGTCAAAAATAGGATTACTGCCCTTACAGGACAAGACATAAGAGCTTGTTTTCTCTTGCCCTTTGCATCATGTGGGACAGTCAGCAGGCCTGTACCAGGAACTGATTCACCTGGCTCCTTAATTTTGACTGCCCAGCTTCCAGGTCTGGGAGATACAAATTTCTGTGGTTTAGTTCTCCTAGCTTATGATATTTCTTTCTTTTTTTTTTGAGACGGAGTTTTGCTCTTGTCACCCAGGCTGGAGTACAATGGCGCAATCTCGGCTAACTGCAACCTCTGCCTCCTGGGTTCAAGCGATTCTCCTGCCTCAGTCTCCCAAGTAGCTGGAATTACAGGTGCCCACCACCATGCCTGGCTAATTTTTGTATTTTTAGTAGAGACGGGTTTTCAATATGTTGGCCAGGCTGGTCTCGAACTTCTGACCTCAGGTGATCTGCCCACCACAGCCTCCCAAAGTGCTGGGATTACAGGCGTGAGCACTGTAATATATGTGCTCGCTATGATATTTCTTATGATATGATATTTCTTATCATATTTCCTATGATATTTCTTATGGCACGATGAGTTATATAAGACAGAAAAAGGACAATCTCATCACAATCATCACAGAAGGCTGATCAATCTTATTAAACAAAGAAACTTTGGGACTTCACTGTAAGACATGCAGTATTCCAAGTAATCACACACCACCACCTTGTTTTAAAAACTTTCAAGTAAATTGTTATTATTTTTCAAATAAACACATTAGGTCCACGGTATTCATGTATCTAACCTAAATTTTCACCCAAAATAAGAGAGAAAAACAGGACTAAATCCTGGGCCAGCAGGCTCAGACATTTTTTTTGTTTGTTTGTTTGTTTTTTTGAGACACAGTCTTGCTCTGTTGCCCAGGCTGGAGTGCAGTGGTGTGATCTTGGCTCACTGCAACCTCCGCCTCCCAGGTTCAAGCAATTCTCTTGTCTCAGCCTCCTGAGTAGCTGAGATTACAGGCACCTGCCACCATGCCCAGCTAATTTTTTTGTATTTTTAGTAGAGAAGGGGTTTAACCATGTTGGCCAGGCTGCTTTCGAACTCCTGACCTCAAGTGATCCGTCCACCTCAGCCTCCAAAAGTACTCGGATTACAGGCGTGAGCAACTGCGCCGGGCCATCAGACATGTTTTTAAGCACATGTCCACCCAGGCAGTGTGGAAAACCTGGGTGGACATGAGCAGTGTGGAAAACTATCAGTCACAGCAAGAACGCACCCAGGCAAGGAGCATATGAAGAAAAGGAAATACAAGAGCTGGGCTGTGTTGATAATAGTGTTATTCAGTCAGCTCTCATGGAAGACAGCTATGCTCACCACTACACCACCAATGCATCTAGTCAGTCAGCTCTCATGGATAATGGTATCTGAGTCATCACTTCCTACACATACTGATTTAGGCAGATCCTGACTTATAAAGCGGTTGAGTAGCATCTTGTCTTGCATAGTGAGAGTAGTGTGGAGGGTGAGGAAGTCCTGTGGCAATTGGGGTTTTCAGGAATACAAAATCAATATGCTAAAAAGCAACAGTATATTCCATGCAGATCAAGGTATCATGTGAGGATAGGAGAGAGGAAGGGCAAGAGCACGGGGAGGGAGTAATGGGCATGTCGGAGGAAAATCTGCATGCACATCTGTGGGATATAATTCCACTAGGACAGTTACAATTCTGACCTTGGGGCCAGGCGTGGTGGCTCACGCCTGTAATCCCAGCACTTTGGGAGGCCAAGGTGGGTGGATCACATGAGGTCGAGAGTTCAAAACCAGCCTGACCAACAAGGAGAAACTCTGTCTCTACTAAAAATACAAAATTAGCCAGGTGTGGTGGTGCATGCCTGTAATCCCAGCTACTCAGGAGGCTGAGGCAGGAGCATCGCTTGAACCTGGGAGGCAGAGGTTGCAGTGAGCTGAGATCGTGCCATTGTATTCCAGCCTGGGCGACAAGAGCGAAACTCCATCAAAAAAAAAAAAAAAAAAAAAAGGTATCATAAAAAATACAGAATTTACGACTAAATGAAAAAGATGTTCATTTATACCACATGTAAATGTACAAGATGAAACTAGCAGTGGCTTAAACAAATGACACTGGACTTTAAAAACCGAGGCATGACAGCGGTGTAAAGCAAAAAAAGAACAAACAAAAAAAAACCAAGGCATCATTCAGCTTCACAAGCTCCCTCCGCAAGTTGTGATGTGTCAACACTGTATTTGTTGTAGGTTTGAATCTACAACAAATTGAATCCAGGCTGAACAAAGGTTTGTTGATGAGAATGAACAATGGTGCACACAGGATGGAAAATGAACAAATGTGGCGTGAACAATAGTTTAGTCAAGAGCCTCACACATATGACGCTGTGAACTTGAACAATGTCATCGCTAGGAGAAACTCCCACACCAACTGTCGGCTTAGGGGAGATGATCATTAGTTTATGTGTCCAGTGCCATCACAGTGTCCTTCAGGTACACTTTTGTGAGGCTCCTCAAAACTAGGACAGCTGGAAACACTTGTCAGTCAGGCTCGCCTGATATTTTGTATCTTACATCCTGAGCCATGCTGACGATTTTGCTCAACGCCTTAAGGGGCATCTCTACATGTAGCAGGATGCTATTCAATTATATTAAAGAGTTTTCCCTCATAAATTTTCTGTTATCATATAAACACCCTCCATAAGAGACTCCAGGAGAAGGTATGCATAACCTATAGGTTGGTTATCATAGCAGAAATACAGAGAAATGACAGACCCCAGGAGTGTGTATATCAAAAGCTGGGTTTGTTTTTTTTTGAAACGGAGTCTCACTCTGTTACCCAGGCTGTAGTGCAGCGGTGCCATCTCAGCTCACTGCAACCTCCGCCTCCTGGGGTCATGTGATTCTCCTGCCTCGGCCTCCTGAGTAGCTGGGATTACAGGCGCATGCCACCACACCTGGCTAACTTTCGTATTTTTAGTAGAGACGGGGTTTCACCATGTTGGTCTTGAACTCCTGACCTCAGGTGATCCGCCCACCTCGGCCTCCCAGAGTGCTGGAATTATAGGCGTGAGCCACCGCACCCAGTCAAAAGTTGGTTTTCAGAGAAAAAATCATGCAGACTTAAGAGAAAACAAAATCAGGAAGAGCCAAGGTTTTTCTACATTCATATAGCAATGAGACCAATGGAAAAGAGAGAAAAATACAACATATGAAGCTAGATTTTGAAAGATCTTGAGATGGGATTGTCTGCTCTGCCTACAGATGGATCCTAACCTAAGAGCCTGAAAGACTAAGACATACTCCCTGTGTAGGATGGGGGATCCCAGTGAAGACCTGTTAACTGTTCTTACAGTTCTGCTGAGTAACAATCTCAGAAGATCCAACCCCCTCCCCTGGTCCACACCCCCATGAACTGTGGCAAAAGCAGAACAGAAGAAATGGCTGAGGGACCACAACAGGTAGAAAGGGCTTGAGACAGCTCCTTGCAGCTCCCGGGGCCTCAGATGCAAAGGAGGAGCAGCCAGTGTTTCCCATCTCGTGGGCAGGTCTTCCAAGCATCGGAAATGGGGTGGAGCATGGATAGCTCCAGGCATCAGGACTGTGGAGGCCTCCCCTCTGATCTATATGGAAAGCGAACTGAGCATCAGGTGGCATCAAGAACAGGAGAGACCGGCCGGGTGCGGCAGCTCAAGCCTGTAATCCCAGCACTCTGGGAGGCCGAGACAGGCAGATCACCTGAGGTTGGGAGTTTGAGACCAGCCTGACCAACATGGTGAAACTCCATCTCTACTAAAAATACAAAATTAGCCAGGCGTGGTGGCGCATACCTGTAATTCCAGCTACTCGGGAGGCTGAGGCAGGAGAATCATTTGAATCCGGGAGGCGGAGGTTGCAGTGAGCCGAGATTGCACCATTGCATTCCAGCTTGGGCAATAAGAGCGAAACTCCATCTCAAAAAAAAAGAACAACAACAACAAAAGACCAGGAGAGACCAAGGGAGAAGTAGACCCTTGTGATGCAGCCCCTCCCGGACCCCTCAGAGTGAAGGAGCCAGAGAGTTCACAGAAGTCAGAGGGCAATGTTGTCCATCATGATGAGCACTGCCATTTGTCTCTGTTTGAGCTGCAGGCCCCACTGGACAGCAAAAGGATCAACTATGACACGTCTCAAGAGCAGAGGTAGAAGTAGGGGAAGTTTAAAATTTCCTCTAAGAGCTCACAGGATATAAACATTTGTTTTCCTACAGAACTCTCCCACTTGCTGAGAGTTTCCAAACACAATGTAATGGTGTGGCTTCCTCTCCCCCCATCTGAGGTCTTACCTGTTTTCACACCTTTGATCCATTCCCACCCTTTTAGTTTTCTTGCTATTTGTACTTGGCTTTCTATGGTCCAGGGCTCTTTCCTGTGCTCCCACATGGGATAATACACTGGTCAGGAAGAGAATTTCCTGCTTATAAAATGAATGGAACATGATGTGCTGTGGCTTTTCAAGAATCTCAGCCCTTTGCTTGGATAAGAAGACAGGCTATCACAGATGGATCTAGGAAAATATTTCACAAATTGTTTCACTGAATGCCTACTCCGAATGCTTAGGGAAGACTGGAATATGCAAATATCTGGCTCCCTTCCAAGAACTACTGAACGAAAGCACAGGGGTAGAAAACAAGAAGTGAGTATTTCAGAAGTCTACCATAAGCTTTCATGGATACTTCAGCTCTGGAACCACCACTGTTGTATCATGAAGGGGTCAGAACATCTGGAAAAAGGGGATGGTTAAACTCCAGTGTCCACATTATGGAGCTTTTCATTTCAGAGTCAACAAGGCCTCAAACTCAGTGAGGCAATGCAGGGGCTCCCAAGAAGCACACAAGGGAAAATGGAAAGATACCAAGGGCAGATTTTGACTTCTGGAAGAAAATTATCCTCACCCAGGGAGACCAGGTTCCTGTAGTTCTCCAACATCACATCCCTGTATAAAGTCCTCTGTGTAGAGTTCAGGCATTTCCACTCGTCTTGAGAGAATTCGATGGCCACGTCCCTGAATGTCAACTGTCCGTAAAATAATAAACACATTTCACCAAGGGGTTATGAAGGGAGTTACCATCTTCACACAAAATAAGAATAAAAGAGAATTTAAGTATAGATTTAATTGAAGTGTGTGTTCGATAAATCCACACTAAGGTATTTTTGAGTACATATCTCCCCCTAATTGTGGTTTTTTTTTTCCCTTTCTTTCTTTTTTGTTTGAGACAAGGTCTCGCTCTGCTGCCCAGGCTGAAGTGCAGTGGCATGATCATGGCTCACTGCAGACTCAATCTCCCAGGTTCAAGTGACCCTCCAACCTTAGCTTTCCAAGTAGCTGGACTATAGGCATGTGTGTACAAAGTACATTTGAAAACTTCAACAATGAACTAGGGATCAAGCAGAAGAAAAAATTTCAGAACTTGAAGACACGTCTTTTGAAATAAATGAGTCAGACAAAAATAAAGAAAAAAATAAAAAAGAATGAACACAGCCTATGTGACATATGGGGCAGGCACCATAAGGTGACCAAATATTTGAATTTTTGATGTCCCAGAAGGTGGAGAGAAAATCAAAAGGATAGAAACCTATTTAACAAAATAATAACCAAAAACTTCCTAAGTATAGTAAAAGGTTTAGATATCTAGATACAGGAAGTTCATAGATTCTCAAAGAGATACAATCCAAAAATGTCTTCTCCTTGGCACATTATAGTCAAACTGTCAAAAGTCAAAGAAAAAGAAAGAGAATTCGGCTGGGCGTGGTGGCTCATGCCTGTAATCCCAACACTTTGGGAGGCCAAGGCGGGCAGATCACCTGAGGTTGGGAGGTTGGGACCAGTCTGACCAACATGGAGAAAACCCATCTCTACTAAAAATACAAAATTAGCTGAGCATGGTGGTACATGCCTGTTATCCCAGCTACTCGGGAGGCTGAGGCAGGAGAATTGCTTGAATCTGGGAGGTGGAGGTTGCGGTGAGCCGAGATCACGCCATTGCACTTCAGCCTGGGCAACAAGAGCGAAACTCCGTCTCGAAAAAAAAAAAAAAAGAAAAAGAAAGAAAATTCTAAAAAAAACAGCAAGAGAAAAGCATCTGGTTACTTATAAAGGGTGCTCCATAAAACAGGAAATTTCTCAATAGAAACCTTACAGGCCAACAGAGAATGGTATGATACATTAAATGTGCTGAAAGGAAAAAAAACCCTGCCAGCCAAGGATACTATACTCAGCAAAATTATCCTTCATGAAAAGGAGAAATAGTCTTTCCCAGAGAAGCAAAGCCTGAGGGAATTCTTCACCACTAGACTGGCCCTACAAGAAATGCGTAAGGGATCCCTACATCTAGAAGCAAAAGGACAATATTGGCCATCATGAAAACACACAATACTATAAAACCCACTGTTAGAGTGAACATGCAAGTAAGGAAAGGAGTCAAATGTAAATGTTACCATTACAGAAAACCACCAAACCACAATGAAAAACAATTAGAGAAAGAAAGGAGCAAACATACAAAACAACCAGAAATCAATTAATAAAGTGACAGTAATAAGCCCTCACATATCAATAATGAACTTTATGTAAATGGATTAAACTTTCCACATAAAAGATACAGACTGGCTAGATTGATACAAGCGTATATAACCCAACTATATGCTACCTTTAAGAAACTCATGTCAACTGTAAAGACACAAATAGACTCAAAGTGAAAATATGAAAAAAGGTATTATATGCAAACGAAACCAAAAGCAAGCAGAAGTACCTCTACTTCAATCTAACAAAATGAACTTTAAGTTAAAAACAGTAAAAGAGATGAAAAAGGTCATTATATAGTAATAAAGAGATCAATTCAGTAAGAGGAATATAACAATTCTAAACATATATGCACCCAACACTGGAGCATCCAGACATATAAGGTAAATATTATTAGATTTAAAGGGAGAGATACACTCCAAAAATAATAATAGTTAGGGATTTCAGCATTAGACAGCGGATTTAGACAGAAAATTAACAAAGAAACACTGAATTTAAACTGCACTTTAGATTAAACAGACCTAAGAGATATTTGCAGAACATTTCATCCAACAAGTACAGAATACACATTCTTTGCATCAGCGCACAGAACATTCTCCAAGACAGGCTATATATTAGAACACAAAACAAGTCTCAACACATTTTAAAAATATCAAAATCTTAATAAGTATCTTCTTAGAACAACAATGGAATAAAATTAGAAATCAATACCACGAGAAACTTTGAAAACTGTACAAATACATGGAAATTAGACAACATGCTCCTAAATGACCACTGGGTCTAGGAAGAAATTAAGGGGGAAATTAAAAAATAAATCTTGAAACAAATAAAAATGGAAACACAATATGTCAAAACCTATGGAATACAACAAAAGCAATGCTAAGAAGGAAGTTTACAGTAATAAACACCTACTTGAAAAAAGTAGAAAAATTTCAAATAAGCCAGGCACGGTGGCTCACTCCTGTAATCCTAGCACTTTGGGAGGCCAAGGCGGGCGGATCACCTGAGGTCAGGAGTTCAAGACCATCCTGGCTAAGATGGTAAAACCCCGTCTCTACTAAAAATACAAAAATTAGGCCGGGCGCAGTGGCTCACGCCTGTAGTCCCAGCACTTTAGGAGGCCAAGGCGGGTGGATCATGAGGTCAGGAGATCAAGACCATCCTGGCTAACATGGTGAAACCTCGCTTCTACTAAAAAAATACAAAAAAATTAGCTGGGTGTGGTGGTGGGTGCCTGTAGTCCCAGCTACTCCAAAGGCTGAGGCAGGAGAATGGCGTGAACCTGGGAGGCGGAGCTTGCAGTGAGCCAAGATTGAGCCACTGCACTCCAGCCTGGGCGACAGAGGGAGACTTCGTCTAAAAAGAAAAAAAAATACAAAAATTAGCCAGGTATGTGCCTGTAATCCCAGCTACCCTGGAGGCTGAGATGGGAGAATCGCTTGACCCAGGGACGTGGAGGTTGCAGTGAGCCAAGATTGCGCCACTGCACTCCAGCCTGGGTGACAGAGCAAGAGTCCGTCTCAAAAAAAAAAAAAAAAAAAAAAAAAAAAAAAAAAAAAATTCAAATAGTCTAACAATGCACCTCAAGGAACTAAGATAGCAAGAACAAATCAAACCCAAAATTAGTAGAAAGAAAAAAAAACAAAGATCAGAGCAGAACTAAACAAAATAAATACTACAAAAACACAAAGGATCAACAAAACGAAATGTTGGTTATTTTTAAAAAAGATAACATAATCTATAAACTACTAGCTAGATGAATCAAGAAGAGAGAAGACCCAATAAACAAAATCAGAAATGAAATGGATACATTATAACTGATAACACAGAAATACAAAAGATCATCAGAGACTATTATAAATAACTACACACTAACAAACTAGAAAATCTAGCGGAAATGGATAAAATGCTGGACACCAAGCACCAAGACTGAATCAGGAAGATTCAGAAAACCTTAACAGACCAATAATGAAATTTAATCAGGAATAAAAAGTCTCTGAACAAAGAAAAGTCTGGGACCAAATGGCTTCACTGCCGAATTCTATCAAACTTTCAAAGAAGAACTAAGACTGATTCTCTTCAAACTATTTTACAAAATTGAAACGGAGGGAATTCTCCTTAACTCATTCTATGAAGCCAGCATTCCTGATACCAAAACCAGAAAAGAAGAAAAAAAGAAAACTATAGGCCAAAATCCCTCATGAACATAGATGTAAAAATCCTCATCAAAATACTAGCAAATTGATTATTTTGCTATATTCCCAACACATAAAAATGATAAATACTCAAGGTAATAGACACCTCAAATACCATTAGTTGATTATTACACATTTTATGACACATGTAACAAAATATCACATCTGCCCCTTAAATATGAACCAATATTATGTATCAACTTGAAAAAGGAGCAAGCTATCCTTGTTCCTTAATATGAAAACGTGTAAATATTCAAAACTTGCACGATAAAATACCCTAACAAAACATTTATTGACAATTTTCTTCTAAAATCTCACAATGATTAAACACATTTCAACAGGGCTTGAGCTGTCGCTTCTCACAGAACTGGCAATAGTGGCTCACCACTGAGACCTGTGTGAGGGTGTAAGGCTTGACAGGAAAAGGGATGCTCTATATCTAAGCACCTCAATGTATCTCTATTGAGAGTTTCACCATAAAACAAATATATACATCATGTGATGTTTAAAATAAAAGCAGCATAATACTTAATAACAATAGATATAATAAGAATATGGATATATCCTCTTTAATGAAAAAGGAGTTCTGCTCTGATGTCTGAGCAAAACTGTTACCATTTTTACCTAAAACATCTGATGCCTAAGAGACCCTGCAGGAATAGCACCACCTCTGTGGTATGCAAGAGGTGCATACCTCTTTAAAATGGTTTAAAGAATGGTTTAAAAACTTGGCGGGGCACGGTGGCTCACGCCTCTAATCCCAGCACTTTGGGAGGCCGAGGTGGACGGATCACGAGGTGAGGAGTTGGAGACCAGCCTGACCTACACGGTGAAACCCCGTCTCTACTAAAAATACAAAAATTAGCCAGGCGTGGTGGCGGGCGCCTGTAATCTCAGCTAGTCAGGAGGCTGAGGCAGGAGAATTGCTTGAACCTGGAAGGCGGAGGTTGCAGTAAGCTGAGATCATGCCACTGCACTCCAGCCTGGGCGACAGAGCAAGACTCAAAAAAAAAAAAAAAAGGTCCTACAGCTGGCTGGGCACGGTGGCTCACACCCGTAATCCCAGCACTTTGGGAGACTGAGACAGGCGAATCATACGGTCAGGAGTTCAAGACCAGCCTGGCCAACATAGTGAAACCCCATCTCTACAAAAATTAGCCAGGCATAGTGGCAGGCGCCTGTAGTCTCAGCTACCTGGGAGGCTGAGGCAGAGGAATCACTTAAACCTGGGAGGTAGAGGTTGCAGTGAGCCGAGATCGTGCCACTGCACTCCAGCCTGGGCGACAGACTGAGACTCCGCCTCAAAAAAAAAAAAAAAAAAAAAAAAAAAAAGTCCTACAATTATACTTTATTTTTGTCGTTGTTGTTGTTGAGACAGAGTCTCGCTCTGGCACCCAGGCTGGAGTGCAGTGCAGTGGTGTGATCTCCACTCACTGTAACCTCTGCCTCCTGGGTTCAAGTGATTCTCCTACCTCAGCCTCCTGAGTAGGTGGGATTACAGGCATGCGCCATCATGCCTGGCTAATTTTTGTATTTTAGTAAAGACGGGGTTTCACCATGTTTGCTGGTCTCAAACTCCTGACCTACAATGATCCGCTCACCTCGGCCTCCAAAGTGCTGGGATTATAGGCCTGAGCCACCGTGCTCGGCCTTACAGTTACACTTTTACATTGACTTTATGTTTCAAAGTCAATAAAGGAATAAAACGCCCTCTAGTACTGATGTCTGTATCTCAACTTTACATTCCATTCCAAGTCATTAACAGTCTGGAGTCAGAGACATACTGATATACTAGTTTTATCTGGATTACAAAATCAGGCACAAAATATATCCCCTTATTGGCTGCCTTTTCCAGGATTTACCAGGTATTTGTCTACACTAATAAGTGACTTTAGGCCAGGCGCGGTGTCTCATGCCTGTAATCCCAGCACTTTGGTAGGCCGAGGCGGGTGGATCACCTGAGGTCGGTAGTTCGAGACCAGCCTGACCAACATAGAGAAACCCCCGTCTCTATTAAAAATACAAAATTAGCCAGTTGTGGTGGTGCATGCCTGTAATCCCAGCTACTCGGGACACTGAGGCAGGAGAATCGCTTGAACCCGGGAGGCAGAGGATTCAGTGAGCCGAGATTGCACCATTGCACTCCAGCCTGGGCAACAAGAGCGAAACTCCATCTCAAAAACAAACAAACAAACAACAACAACAAAAAAAAAGTGACTTCCATGGACAACTTCTCTATTCCTGGGCTACGGAGAGCTGACAGTACATCCAAATGTGGCCCCTGAACAATCCCTGCTGCCCAACAGCACTGACATCACGGGACCCTCACCCCATCTCCATCCATGTCTGGGTGTGAGCCCTTCCCAGGACCATGCCCAGTGGACTCTTCAGAAGTTCATGTCACAGGGTCAGGGTGAGACGGAATCTCAGTAGAGATGAGAGGGACTGAGGGAAGGCATGGGTCAATGTGAGCAAACGCATCAGGCAGGATGCTTCAGACTCAGAGAAGATTTGCAGCTCCAATGCATTGTCTCCCGCCTTTCTGAAAGGAGGGAGACAGAAGGATCCACACAGAATCTTTCTTTACCTGAGTAAGAGCCATTCCTGACTCCTTTGCTCTCCTCTTCTGGGTTTCTTCCTCATGTGCCAAGAGTCTTTAGAAGTCAATGCTGAATAATAACAACAACAAGTGCTGTTTATTGCTTAAAAACAACACACCCCCTCTCGTGTGACAAGCACACATATACGCAGGGAGGAGCTCACCCTGTGCAAAGACGGTCCTCAGCCGCCCACTACACCAGGGTGGCCCCAGGGACAAGAAACTCCTACAGGAAAACCAATACATGAGTCTTCTGACCCCTTTCTTCAGAACCCCCTCCCCTCCTGAAGAAGCTCACACACACGCTGCAGCAGTGGGGAGCAGACCCAGCCCTGATCAAACCCCATGCAGAGCACAGCCCCCTTTCCCTCTCTGTGGATCCCAGGCTGGGCTCAGCCCTCAGAAATAGAGGACACAGAGCCTTGGTGTTCAGGCTGGATATAGATTAGAATGATGTTGGGCACTGTATTATCGAGGGCGGGTCCCAACCTATGTGAATGGGAATCTCTGGGACAGGGATGGGGGCACAAAAGGTATATCTGCAAAGTACCTCAGCACTTTCATACGAAGCCAGGGGTGAGCTCTACTCAAACACGGTTAGCCCAGCATAGCCCCCACCTTCTGACTCTATTCTCCCCTTGGGACCTTGGTGTCATCAGGATCCAGACAGTGGAAGCAGAAAGAATCGAGAGAAGCATGCAGAGCAGGTAATATGGACCAGAGGAAGGGGTGAGGGTGTAGCTGGAGTGTTAAATGGGAGGTGGGTCACAGAAGTCCCCGCTGAGAAGGTGATATCACAACAGGGACCTGGGGAAGGAGGGGTGTTTGCACCTGCAGCTGAGGGGCCAGCGAGTTCCAGCAGAGGGACAGCCCACGTGAAGGCCTTGAGGCAGGAGCAACCTCGGCCCAGGAACAGGAAAGATGCCTGCGTGGCTGGAGCAGAGGGAGCGAGGAGGACACAGGCAGGAGATGAGGTCAGAGAGGTCCTGGGAGGGCAGACAAGGCAGGGCAGATGCTTTCAAACATTTTTCTCCCACACCTCAAAAGAATTTTGGAAATGATGTATTTCCTCACCCATTTTAATTAAACATATAATATTTTCTTTATAAATTAACCCACTTACAATGTAATATCTTATATATTTGAAAGTCCCAGGAAAGATATGGTCCCCCTCATCTGAGATGTGCAGGACTGCAGGGGAATGCATCTAGGGAGTCAGGAAGTCACTTTTGGACACCTGAAAGTGGAGATACCTGTTAGATGTCCTGGCAGAAAGTTGAGGAGAAGGCTAGGCGTGGCGGCTCACACCTGTAATCCCAGCACTTTGGGAGGCCGAGGCAGGTGGATCACCCGAGGTCAGGAGTTCGAGACCCGCCTGACCAACGTGGTGAAACCCCATCTCTACTAAAAATACCAAAAAATTAGCTGGGCATGGTGGTAGGCACTGGTAATCCCAGCTACTCGGTAGGCTGAGGCAGGAGAATCGCTTGAACCCAGAGGGCAGAGGTTGCGGTGAGCCGAGATCGCGCCACTGCTACAGCCTGGGCAACAAGAGCAAAACTCTGTCTCAAAAAAAAAAAGAGGTTTATTTGGCTCATGGTTCTGCAGGCTGTACAAAACATGGTGCCAGCATCTGCCTATGATGAGGGCCTCAGGAAGCTTCCGTTCAGGGTGGAGGGTGAAGGGGCGCAAGCAGGGCAGATGAAATGGCGACAGAGGAGGCGAGAGAGAGAGAGAGAGAGAGAGGTCAGGCTTTTTGACAACCAGCTCTCAGGGGAACTAAGAGTCAGAACTCACTCCCTAGAGAATGACATCAAGCCATTCCCAAGAGATCTGCTCCCATGACACTCACCAGACCCTACCTCCAACTTTGGAAATCACATTTCAACATGAGAGTTGGTGGGGCAAAACAAATCATATCCTAACAATTGCACATTCTGAGGCTATGAGTGGGGCTGGCATGTGGTACACAATTGGAGGGTTACTAGCAGCCAGGAGTAGGAACAGACCATTCCCAGTCACTACTGAGCAGGGATCCCAAGCCCTGAGACAGGTGGGTGGGTAAGTTGGAAAAGATCTCTTCCTTGCTTCCAGGGGCTCAGCAGTGAAAAAAACCAAGGCCTTTAAATGAGTAAAAAGAAGAAAGAAAAGCTCCAGAGACAAGGTGCAGAACAGAAAAATAGGAGAAAGGAAGAGGTGCGGGGCAGGAATTAAATGACACCAGGAAATCTGGTTGTATGTTTTCTCCAGGCTGTGATCAGCTACACAGGGACAGAAGCGGAGTAACAGAGTTGGATGTGGGGATGTCTGGGAGAAACAAATGATTTAGTGCACTTGACTTGCAAATCATCTAGTAACTGAAAGGGTCTGTTTATATCCAATTTTTTTTTTGAGACGGAGTCTCACTCTGTCACCAGGCTGGAGTGCAGTGGCGTGATCTCGGCTCACTGCAACCTTCGCCTCCCCGGTTCAAGTGATTCTCCTGCCTCAGCCTCCCGCGTAGCTGGGAATACAGGCACATGCCACCGTGCCCAGCTAATTTCTGTATTTTTAGTAGAGACGGGATTTCACCATGTTGGCCAGGATGGTCTCGATCTCCCGACCTCATGATCTGCCCACCTCAGCCTCCCAAAGTGATGGGATTACAAGCGTGAGCCACCATGCCTTGCCTTTTTTTTTTTTTTTTTTTTTTTTTTAAAAAAAAACAGGATCTTGCTCTGTCGGCCAGGCTAGAGTGCAGTGATGCAATCCTGGCTCATTGCAGCCTCAACCTCCTGGGCTGAAGCAATCCTCCCACGTCAGCCTCTCGAGTAGCTGGGACTACAACAGGCACGAGCCACCACATCTGGCTGATTTTTTAATTTTTTATAGAGACAAGGTCTCACCATGTTACCTAGGCTGGTCTCAAACTGGGCTCAAGTGAGTGTTCTGTCTCAGCCTCTGAAAGTGCTGGGATTACAGGCGTGAGCAACCACGCCTGCCATATCACTATCATTTTAAAAATAAGCTGGGGCCAGGTGCGGTGACTCACACCTGTAATCCCAGGACTTTGGGAGGCCAAGGTGGGCAGATCACGAGGTCAGGAGTTTGAGGTCAGCCTGATCAACATGGTGAAACCCCATCTCTACTAAAAATACAAAAATTAGCCAGGCATGGTGGTGCGTGCCTGTAGTCCCAGCTACTCGGGAGGCTGGGGCAGGAGAATTGCTTGAACCCGGGAGGCGGAGGTTGCAGTGAGCTAAGATCACACCACTGCACTCCAGCCTGGGCAACAGAGTGAGACTTCATCTCAAAAAATAAAATAAAATAAAATAAACTGGATATGACAGAGGCACATATTCTTTTGTTTTACCATTTTTATTCCTGGTGTAGACAAAAAAAAGAGCCTGGCATATAACGGAGTATTTGTTGAATAAATGAGAAGAATGATACAGGGTGAAACTAGTGCACCCTCCAGTACGGTGTTCACTTTGAGGGACTGATGTGTGCAGGGGTCCTGTTTGACCTCAGGATTGTCTTCACCGAGAGTGAGTGGGGAGCTGAGCAGGACCAGCTGAGGGGCAGAGCCAAGGGCCCTTCATGGAGACCACTCTGCTTGCCCACCTGTGGAAGGGCAAGTGCAAGTCCACCCAGAAACACATCTGGCTGACTATGGGGTCGCTGTCTGAGGCTCAGCAGACCCACCTGGCCAATAAAAGACCCTAAACTCTGCAAAAAGAAGAGTTTGTCTCTGTGCGCAGGCCCCTCCATGGAAAAAAGGTCCTGGGGTCTAAGATTTCTCACTTGGCAATGATGTTGGCTTGAGTATTATTCACAGACCCATATCCTTGGGTCTTGCGTGGGGCAAACTGACCGCAGAACTGCAGGAAGTGAGTCTGAACAGAGCAGCAGAAAGGCAGGCAGAAGACTTGAGGGAGGGGAGAAAGGAGAGACACAAACAGACCAACCCCTCCTCTCCCTCAATCACCCGCCTGGGGAAGCATTAGATTCCCGTCTTAGAGAAGCATTAGATTCCCGTCTTAGAGAAGACAATGGGGAAAGGGAGAAGTGTGTGCATAGGATGAGATGTGTGTTGGGTGGACAGAAAGACTCCTTTCCCTAAATGTGACCTCATTAGCTCACCCCATTCTATTGCACGAATTCCTGAGCAGAGGGGCACTCTGTGGAGATGAACACAGCTCTTCCTTCCTCCAGTTCCTGCGTCTCCTTGCCATGACCAGGGCTGTAATCCTCCAACTCCCTTCCCAGGGCCCCATGGCCCCTCTGCACTGGAGAAAGATCTGTGTTCCACAGCGGGTGTCAAGGACCTTGCCCCTCAGCTCCCCAGCTGCCCCGTGACTCTGTGACTCTGTTATCTTGGATTAAACAGGGAGAGGCCACTGGCCTGGCAGCAAGAATGTGGCAGCTTTATCTTCCCAAGGACAGTGCCAGTGGAAGCCTTTGGGCTGCAGGTTAGTGTGCTGTGTTTCACTCTGATTCTTGGAGAAATCTTTCCCTTACTCTGGGGCCCTGATAACCACTCCCTCTTGATTTGCATCCATAGACGCCCCCACAACAAACCCTCCCTAATGAAAGCCATCTGCGCCTGTTTCTGAGGACCCCTGTTGCCCTTCTGGACTGACACACTTACTAACTCCCATGGGGTCTTGCACTCCCCAGATAGTCCATAAAGGTCAGGCACTGCCTGAGGACACAGGGTTTATAGAAGCCCTGCTACAAAATTTCGCAAGTCCCAGTAACAATGAAATAATACACATAAATATCTTAGGGTCGCACTGACCCACAACAACGTATTTCTTTCCACTCATGGTGACTCCACCCCACACAAGAGTACCACCAAAGCCTACCAATAAAACAGAGATGTCTCTAACGATGCACGTGCCCCAGTGAGACCCTAATATCTTCCAAGAAAACACTCCAAACTGATATTTCTGTCTTTCAAAACGCATCTGAAAGCTTCCTGATCGGCCAGGCGCGGTGGCTCCCACCTGTAATCCCAGCACTTTAGGAGGCTGAGGCAGGCAGATCACGAGGTCAGGAGATCGAGACCATCCCGGCCAACATGGCGAAACCCCGTCTTTACTAAAAATACAAAAATTAGCTGGGTGTGGTGGCAGGTGCCTGTAGCCCCAGCTACTCGGGAGGCTGAGGCACGAGAATCGCTTGAACCTAGGAGGTGGAGGTTGCAGTGGTCCAGGATTGCACCACTGCACTCCAGCCTGGCAACAGAGCGAGACTCCGTCTCAAAAAAAAAAAGAAAAGAAAAAGAAAAAGAAAAAGATACTAGGGCTTTCCAAACTATTCCATGCAGTCCCATAACCACCCATAAACCCACGTCCATGTGCTACAGCCAGACCTGAGACATTCCTTTACAATTCCACTCACTCCTTGATCCCACAACCATGCATGGGACAGGTGTACACATCATTCACCCGGCTCATCTAGAAGCCCACCTTGCTTCCATGCCCCTATGTGACACCTCCAAGAATGCTTCTTCACTTTCCCTCATTTTTCTACTTCTCTTCCATGCATGAAGAGCACACTAGACTGAAAGGCAAAAGGGCCTCTGGACAAAAGCAGGAATGGACACAAATTGCTATCTGGACAGTGGGCCTCAAGTCTAGATTCTAGAAGTTGGCCATGCTGGAAGGAATTGCCAGCAATTCGGGGACACCATGGAGTCCAGTTTAAAGGCAGGTGAAGATTGGCCGGACTGAGCTGACGGAGGATGTCCAAGAAAAAGAGAGGCCCCAGATCTCATGAGGGAGGCTGCCATTGTCCCCTTGTCTCTCTATTCACAGTCCCCTGCAAAATTCCCCCGCTGTTTAGGGAGTGCCTCCTTCGTGGCCCATTTAGCTTCTGAACTTCTCGCCACCCTTCCTGAAGGGAATCCAGGACCCCTGACTGTGAGCACATCACCTGCTGGAAGGCAAAGCCCCTGCCCAGGATGGCCACTGGGCCCTGCTGATGTGCAGAGCGTGGAAGACCCGGGAGCTGGAGTAAGGCGGTGGGGACGCCTCGGCACTGGCTGAAGACACAGGGTCTGCGGGGCTTTTCAGGCCTCAGGGAGGCCTTCTGCTCTTACATAGACTGGAATAAATAGCCACAGGAAGTTTACACCAATTACAGATAAAATTTCCAGAATATGAGACCATCCTCACTATCCGCCCTATCCTTTTGGTCTTCCCTGAGGACTCCTCAGCCCGACCCCAGCCCCAGGATCTGAACTATAACCCCAGAGCAGGTGCTGCAGTCATCCCGTGGCCAAGATGGAGACTGCATCCTCCAACGGAGGGAGACACAAACCACTCAAAATAATCCACGCAGAAGAGTGTCTGATGTGGTGATAAATGCAGAGACAGTGAAACCTGAATAATGTGATAGAGAGTGACGGGCAGAGAGAACTTCAGATGGGGGTGGGAGGGCACAGGAGACAGCTCTCAGCCTAGACCCGAAGGAGGAAAAAGGGACAGGGTCATGATCATTTAGGGACACAGGGTGAAAGCAGGGACAACGACCCGTGACAGGAAGGGTTTTGACATTTGGGAAAAGAGAAGAGCAAATGTGACTGGGGCAGAGGGAGTCGTGAGATGAGGGCAAGCTCCCAGGAGGAGGCTGGACACTGGCAGGGGCCCTGGACACAGGGCTGTGGAGCCACAGTGAGGAGTGGGGCTTTTGTCCTGGGGAACACGGGAAGCCGGCGGAGGGTTCCCTGCCAGGGACTGACATGACATGCTTTAGATTTAGCTGTGATGTCCTCATACAGAGAAAGACCCCGAAGATGGTCTCTGTGTCTGAGTGCCTGCTTCACATTCTTGTGCTATTTTTTGTTTTCTTTTTTAGAGGAAGAAATCCAAATAAAAATTTTAATTACAACTGGCTAGTCCCCCCACATACAACTGCCAAACAAAATGCACACCCAATTTTGCCCTAAATTTCAGGAGTCAGTGTTGCTCACACTGAGGTTTTGTGGTCTAGTCCCTTATCTCTATGTTACAGGCGGGCTCACTGAGGCTGAGAGAGGGAGTCATTTCACCAAGTTATCCTGAGAGGTCTGAGTTGAGTGAGAAGGAGGAGATGTGGCTGAATTATGATGTCACGACCTGGAAGGGCCAATGGACTATGTTTGTCTTTATCACATCTCCCTTAGAAAATTCCAGGACTGGCCAGGCACGTTGGCTCATGCCTGTAATCCCAGCACTTTGAGGCCGAAGGAGGGGAGATTACTTGAGGCCAGCCTGGCCAACAAGATGAAGGCTCGTCTCTATCAAAAAATACAAAAATTAGCCGGGTGTGGCGGCATGTTCCTGTAATCCCAGCTACTCAGGAGGCTGAGGGAGGAGAATCACTTGAACCCGGGAGGTGGAGGTTGCAGTGAGCCAAGATTGCGTCACTGTACTCCAGCCTGGGTGAAAGAGCAAGACTCCAGCTCACCAAAAAAAAAAAAAAAAAAAAGAAAATTCCCAGACCTTCTTTCACATATCTGAGCAAAAGAAACTTCTTCAAGGTTTTATCACATTGGTTCCAAATGCAGCTCACAGCTATTTTAACAAATTACACAAAAGAAGAAAATTGAATAATAGACTAGTTAAACTAGGTTTCGATGTTAAGGTAAAAACATCATTGACATCTTTATCAGGTACACATTGAAACAATCTAAAATTACCTACTAGTCAACAAATAATGCTTCTATTATATGATAAAGAGCAGAAAGCATGCAGACCTCTATCAAAACTGGACACAATTAATTTCAAAGGGAAAGATTTTGAAATTGTTAAGAAATCTGATGAATTTTAGAGCTAAAAAAAATTGAAAACACATTATATTTAGAAAATGACATGAGCTGATTATAGGATGCCACCAAAGATCACTTTGGAAATAATTATATACAGAAAAATAGAGACTGAATTAATGAAGATCTATCTCAAGTTTCAAAATGAACTATAAATGAGATGAAAGGCAATTAGTAAGAAAAAAAGCAAATCAATTACAAAAAGCAACAACACTTTTTTTGTTTGTTCTTTGTTTTTTTGAGACGCAGTCTTGCTCTGTCACCGGATCTCGGCACTTGGCTCACTGCAACCTCCGCCTCCCGGGTTTACACAATTCTTTGCCTCAGCCTCCTGAGTAGCTGGGATTACAGACCCGTGTCACCGCACCTGGCTAATTTTTGTATTTTTAGTACAGATGGGGTTTCACTATCTTTGCCAGGCTGGTCTTGAACTACTGATCTCGTGATTCACCCACCTCGGCCTCCCAAAGTGCTGGGATTACAGGCATGAGCCACCATGCCCGGCCTCAACACTTTTAATGTTCCTTTAGAGCAAGGTTGTCCAATCCACAGCCCAGGAAGGCTTTGAATGCAGCCCAACACAAATTCCTAAACTTTCTTAAAACATTTTGAGATTTTTTGCAACTTTTTTTTTTTTTTTAGCTCATCAGCTGTTGTTAGTGTTAGTGTACTTTATGTGTGGCCCAAGACAATTCTTCTTGCAATGTGGCCCAGGGAAGCCAAAAGATTGGACACCCCTGCTTTAGAGAGACACTATGTAGTGACAGAGTCTTTCACTTTCTGCCCAGCTTTACTCTCCCACTCCCCCTTCCCCTCCCCCTGCCCCAATGCCAGGGAAGGGGAAGAGGGTGACCTGTGGGATTAATGAGTCAAGTCACTTCCCTCTGCCTTAACATGGATTGCAAATGGAAGCTAACTTCTGATGCCATAATTATAAAATGCACCAGCCTTAATAGACAGGGGTTTTGCAATTCTCACCATCTGTGTATTTTAAACTTACAAAGACAGAAATCAACAGGTCAAAACGTAGTCATCACATCCAGTCAATTCACAACTCACCTGGACCCGGGGTCCCCCTCTTTCCTCATTACGGTGTTTCCCTCCCTCATTCCATACATCGCTCTCATTCTCACCTTCTTTCTCTAGCTCTTTGCTTCCCCTTTATTTTCTTCCTAGGATTCTGCTCATTTTGAGCCCCTCTCCTCTCCTGCTGTTTCTCCCCTTCTTCCCTCTATTCTTTGTCTTCCACCTGTTCTTTCCATTCTTGCTGTTTATTTAATTCCTCTTTCTTCCTGATCTTTTCATTGTCCCAATCTCCACATATTTCTGGCTCTTTCTTCCCCATTTCAGCACTCCCTGTTAAATTCCCTCTTCCCTGTTACACACCGTTGTCCCCACTCTTTGGCACCCCCAGAGCCCAGGCCTCCCCGTGCTGTGGTTCTCCCTCTGCTTCTCCTTGTCATCGGCTGCCCCCTCTCGCTGTCCCAGTACCACACTGCTCTGCCTGCCCTGGCTCCAAATCCCTTCTGCTCTCCCCCAGTCTCTGTCTGAGGAGCCTCCCCCTTTGCTGCCTCTCTCCCTACCTGGCTGTCCTTCATCTCTCTGGATACTGTGCTTTTTCTCGAAATGTGTCTAGTTACTCTTCTCTCCCTGCTACTTTCTCGGCTTCTTCTTTCACTCTTACTGTCTCTTTGAAAATCTCTCACCATCCTCTACTTTGCCATCTGTTTATTGGTTTCCCTCATTCTTTCCTCTGTCTCTGGTTTTCTACTGCTCTCTCTGTCCCTCTGTCTCCCGATCTCTTTGGCCCACACATTCACAGGAGGGTTTAGGGTAAGACGCCTGCATCCTGGAGGAGCGCATTTTCCAGGGGGTGGAGGGGGACAGGCAAGAACACCGGGTGTCACAGGACAGGCCCTGAGCACCTCCCCAACGCGGGCTCAGGGGAGGCCTGGGGAGCAGCAGGTCCTGGCACGAGGAGGAGGGAGGTGGGGGGCGACAGCGCCTTCGGACAGGGGTGGGGTCTGCAGGATCCCAGGACCAGGCAGAGGACGCGGGCTCCAGGGGACTGCGGCTGCAGCTGCGGCGCTGCGCTCCAGGGGCCGACGAGGGCGAGGGGATGCGCCCAGGACGGGAATCCACCTCTGGGGTGAACACTTTAAAACGCCCGGGGCTGGAGGAGGGGTCAGGAAAAGGTTTTAAGCTGGAGAAAGAAGCAAAAGGCCGGGGACAGGGAGCAGCCTCAAAGCGACTTCAACCCAAAGGGAAGCGACTCCGGACCCACACTGCGAGGCCTGTATTCACCTGGGGTGGAGTGTGCGGGGATTTTAAGGCCCGTATCGACCCTGGACATCGGCTGTGGAAATGGGAAACAGGGAGCGCAGGTTTAATCTACACAGAGGGACACTCACGCTCGACGCCGTCACCTTCACCCAACACGGTCCGTTTCCGGGACTGTAGGAAACTGCGCATGCGCGGAGAGAAGAGCCGGGGCAGCCTGGAGGAATGGCTGGAGTGGGCGGGGCCTGCGCCGCTTTAAGGTAAAAAAATCAGAGTTCTGTGGGCCACTTATGTTGGAAACCAAAATGTTTTCCACTTACCAAGTTGAAAACGGTTTATGTTAAAACTATTTTGCCTGCGGGTTGGACCCGATCCTGCTAGGGAGTCTCCTGCAGCTTAGCAGTCCGGGAACTGGGATTTCGGTGAGGGATCCACAACTAGCAGTGATTGGATCCATAAAAGTTACCAAAAAACAAAAATAAAGTGTCTGGAATCACTCCACTGGATTTCAAGACTACCAATATAGGAAAGGTAATAAAAATTGTGTGGTTTTGGGGCAATAAAAGACATATGGATCGATGCAATACAATAAGAGAGTGCAAAAAATAGCCTCTACAGGTACTTCCAACTGATTTTTGACAAAGTTACCAAGGGAATTGAATGAAAGAAGAATTTTTAAAAACTGGTGAGGGGCTAACTTAATATCCACAGCAGAAAAGAAGTCATCTCTACTCAAACTTCACAACCTTACAGACATTAGCTCAACACTGACCACAGCCTAAATGTAAAATATCACATCATAAAATGGTATCCTGTAGGAGACTGAAAGAAAAAATTACTCACAATAAAATCGTAAGAATCAAGAGCTTGTTCAAAAATTCTTAGCCATAGCAGCAAAAGCATGATTCATTAAAGAAAAAAAAAACAACTGGTATTTACCAAATTAAAAACTTTTGGTCTGTGAAAGACCTTAAGACAATGAAAGAAAAGGTATTTGATATGGTTTGGCTCAGTGTCCCCATCAAATCTCATCTTCAAGTATAAACCTCAGGTGTTGAGGGAGGGACCTGGTGGGAGGTGACTGGATCATGGGGGTGGTTTTCCCCATGCCGTTCTCATGATAGTGAGCTCTCAGGAGATCTCATGGTTTAAAAATCTGCGATAGTTCCTCCTTTGATCGCTCTCTCTCCTGCTGCATGCGAGACGTGCCTTGCTTCCCCTTTGCCTTCCTCCATGATTGTAAGTTTCCGGAGGCCTCCCTAGCCATGCGGAACTGTGAATCAATTAAACCTCTTTTGTTTATAAATTACCCAGTCTCAGGTTGTGTCTTTATGGCAGTGTGAAAATGGACTAATACAGTACTGAATAATAGAAAATATTTGCCTACCATATATCTGACATAAAACTGGTATGTGGAATGTATAAAGAATTCTAGAACAACTTAAAAACAAAAAAAAAAAAAAGCAAAATAATCAAATTAGAAAATGGATAGAACTATGAAGAGACATTTCACTGAAGCAGATATACGGAGATAAATGGGCACATAAAAAGATTTCCAACATCACCATCCATCAAATCTCAGACCTCAGCATATTCTGCTTTCTCCATGTGAACCCCTGGATGCTGTCAGAGATCATGGGAAACACAGGAGCTTCTACTGAACAGTCTAGTTGATGTGTATTAGCAACCTGTAATTGTTTCTGGAAACTAACAATGGAAACACAGATAAAAAAAATTCTCAGCTCAATAAATATGCACTGTCTTTGTCATTATTAGTGATTTTTTTTTTTTTTTTGAGACGGAGTCTTGTTCTGTCACCCAGGCTGGAGTGTGGTGGTGTGATCTCAGCTTACTGTAACCTCTACCTCCCAGGCTCAAGCAGTTCTCCTGCCTCAGCCTCTTGAGTAGCTGCGACCACAGGCGCGCGCCACCACACCTAGCTATTTTTTGTATTTTTAGTAGAGATGAGTTTTCGCCATGTTGGCCAGGCTGGTCTCCAATTCCTGACCTCAGGTGATCCGCCTGCCTTGGCCTCCCAAAGTGCTGGGATTACAGGGGTGAGCTACAGCGCCTGGCCACCACTAGTGAATTCTTAAACTAACACCTCAGGTACTGGATGCCTCCTTCGAAAGATTTGATAATCTTTCTTATAGGATTATGTGGTAATGAGTGTCTCTGTCATTCATTTAGGTAAGATGCATAGGCAATAGGGATCTATAAAATACAGACTTAATTGATCTATAAAAATATAGATTTAATACAAAGTTACCACAATCACAATGATATATGAAGATAAACCATTTAAAAATTACAAGAGATACTAACAAAATAGGTATAGATGGTGAGTAAAGGACAAAAATAACTAGCATTGTTACTGTAGTATCATCATTAAAAGCTTTGTCTTTGCAACCAGACAACATGGATTCAAATCTCGATTCTGCCTCTTACTGAAATGTGACAAGATGAGTCTTTTAAAGCAGAATATGCTGAGATCTGAGATTTGATGCATGATGATGTTGGAAATCTTTTTATGTGCCTATTTATCTCAGTATAACTGCTTCAGTGAAATGTCTCTTCATAGTTCTATCCATTTTATAAATATATATATAGAGAGAGAGAGAGAGAGAGAGAGAGAGAGATGGAGTCCCACTCTGTCACCGAGACTGGAGTGCAATGGCGGGATTTTGGCTCACTGCAACATCCGCCTCCCAGGCTCAAGCGATTCTCCTGCCTCAGCCTCCCGAATAGCTGGGATTACAGGTGCCTGCCACCACACCCAGCTAATTTTTGTATTTTTAGTAGAGACGGGGTTTCACCATGTTGATCAGGCTGGTCTTGAACTCCTGACCTCAGGTGATCCCCCCGCCTCGGCCTCCCAAAGTGCTGGGATTACAGGCATGAGCCACTGTGCCCAGCCTAATTTGATTATTTTGCCTATCTGTCCTAAGTTTCCTCACCTCTGAAATGAGAATATCATTAATACTTATTTCAGGAGCTGACGATTCAGTTGTTACACATAAAGCATTAATAACTGTGATTCTTACTCTAAATGTGATTGATATAAAATATATATGCAAAGATAAATCACTTATTAAAGAATATATATCAGTTTTTTAAAATGGAAACAAATCTAAGGGGAGTATATTAAATGGCAGCTGTCATGGCAAAAGTTGCACAAATATCATGTTTTGCTGTAAGATCCTCTGGCTCAGAACAGAAATACCAGCCACAGTGGGAAGTTGGATTGCCTCCAGGGATTCACTGAGAGAAATTATCTCCTTTGCATAAATGATAATTAATATATTGGGGACTCTCTTATTAACTGTATTTTCATTTACTTCTCCAGATGCTGGTTAACCTCCACACGCTTGATTTTCAAGCATCTGATCTTTGATAACTTACATATTAAGAGACTTCATTTCACCATCTAGTATCCCTGTACTTTAATTGAACTAAAGATTTACAAGGACACTCCATTTTCCTATTTACAGAGAAACTAGTCTGTTCCTGCCATTGTCTTACATACATTTTCATGTCACAAAATTTTATTTCCAAACAACACCCTCATTTACGTATTTTCTAAGTGTTCACTGGAGTAACACAGAGAAGAAGTGCAGTAAACATATAATTTGGATTAAAATGTATGGAAGGAAAAAATCCTTAAAGTAAAAATCATATACAAAAACAAAAAGTCATTTTACTACTATTGGCTCACGGCTATAATCCTAGCACTTTGGGAGGCTGAGGCAGGAGGAATGCTTGAGGCCAAGAGTTCAAGACCAACCTGGCCAACATAGCGAGACCCCACGTCTAAAAAGAAAAAGAAAAAAAAGAAAAGAAGCTACGGAATATGTTACACAATACCATAAACTGAACATGACATGAACATAACACAGCCTTTGGAAAAATACCCTTTGGCTAAAATTGCTTGATCATATTATGTAATAAACTTTTCCACAAATTCATTTGCATTGAACGACTGTAAAAATATTTGAGGCAATTTAAACAGCATTTCACAAATATTTTCAAGAACGACGTTGTGTAATGGGCCCTATGGGTTCAGCAGAAGGGAAGAGTATTATCTACTATTATGAAGAAAGCGGAGGTCTTTCCTAACAAAGAAGTTAGAAATTTCTTTTCTTTTTTTGAGAGTCTCACTCTATTGCCCAGGCTGGAGTGCAGTGGTGAGATCTCAGCTCACTGCAACCTCCGTCTCCCGGATTCAAGTGATTCTCCTGCCTCAGCCTCCCTGGTAGCTAAGACTACAGGTGCACGCCACCACACCTGGCTAATTTTTCTATTTTTAGTAGAGATGGGGTTTCACCATGTTGGCCAGGCTCATCTTGAGCTCCTGACCTAAGGTGATCCACCTGCCTCAGGTTCCCAAAGTGCTGGGATTACCGGCAGGAGCCACCATGCCTGGCCAGAAATCAGAAGTTTCAAGTGTAAATACTCAGTGTTGTGCTACAGTCAGCTTCCATTTTGTGATTTTTGTCTTATAACACCATTTATACCTCTGCACTCCCTCTTCTTATTCTGCCCATCTGGCCAAGCTGATAATGCCCGTGTTCCCTCCTTTGGCACTAGATGAAGTTCAAATCACGTGTGGGACCCTCACCCCAACCCCACCCTTTTACTAAAGGTTATTACCATAACACCCCAAGCAAATTATTTATCCCTGCTCTCTCAAGCCATTTTGGACCAGTTTGGGAAGTCAATCCTGCTTCTCACAGAAAGCCTCATTATGCAATACACATTTCTCTAAAACTTCATTGTTTGGCATCATCATTTTCCATATCTAAAGCAAACTGTAGATGGAGTTCAATACACTTCCTGTGGAGAGGTGACAAATTAACATTACTAAAAACGTGATAAAGCTAAATTTATGAAACTTCTAGTTTACCTACCAAAACAAAATGAAATTTCCATTATGTATGTTCATTTTTAAGAGGAAACTCATGAATATTAGTCTTGTCAAATTATGTCACTGAGCATAGCATTCTTAGTTTTTTGTTATTCTGCACTATTTATGATTTCATAATTTTTTTTTTTTTGAGATGGAGTCTCACTCTCTCACCCAGGCTGCACTGCAGTGGTGTGATCTTGGCTCACTGCAACCTCTATCTCCTGGGTTCAAGTGATTCTCCTGCCTCAGCCTCCTGAGTAGCTGGGATTACAGGAGTGTGCCACCACGTCCAACCAATTTTTTTTTTTTTTTGGTATTTTTTAGTAGAGACGGGGTTTCACTGTACTGGCCAGGGTGGTCTCTATCTTCTGACCTCATGATCCACCTGCTTCGGCCTTCCTAAGTGCTGGGATTACAGGTGTCAGCCACCACGCCCAGCCAATATTTTTCATACAATTGTTTTTTTTGAGACAGGGTCTTGCTTTGTCACCCAGGCTGGAGTGCAATGGCGCAGTCTTGGCTCACTGCAACCTCTGCCTCCAGGCCTAAGTGATCCACCTGCCTCAGTCTCCCCAAGGAGCTGGAACTACAGGCATGAGCCACCCTGCCTGGGTAATTTTTCTATTTTTTTGTAGAGACAGGGTTTTGCCATGTTGTCTTGGCTGGTTCGAACTCCTGGACTCAAGTGACCCTCCTGCCTTGGGCTCTCAAAGTGCTAGGATTACAGGCATGAACCACCACACCCAGCCTACACTTTCTATATTTGTATTTTCACTTCATGTAAATAAAGATGCATGCCATGGTTATTTAGCACACAAGCATGTAAAAATATAATGCGGTATATATTCACCAACACTGTGGCAGCTTTCAGAGTGTAAGAGTATGAAAATTGCACTTTCTATGGGATTTTCATGATATCCATATAAATATTCTAAGGCAGAGTGTAGACAGAATAATTCAAGTGCAGAGTATGATTACAGTTTCCCAAAATTGTATCTTGTTTGATTCCACAAAGAAAAAAAAAATTGTTCTAGATCCTCCAACCTAAAAGACAGAGTGTATTGTTATTATCTGTTATGAAGTATCCTACTGAGATAGGATAAAATGGTGTTGGTACAAAGAATGTTATTTGTTTATAGTTATAAGAAAACGTTGAATTTTTTTTTGGCAAAACATTATGTCTGTGACACATTCTTAATAAAACTGTAGCAAAATGTAATTCCAGCAATTAGTGCGAATTCTACTAAAAAAAAAACAAACAAAAAGAAAACCATGGTATTCTGGTTTTTCTGACCAAGCTCTCCACTCTAATAACTGTTATCTCTTCAGTTTCAAAAATAAGCCTATTTTTCATCAATCTCTGCTATAAAACAGCTATTGCCATTCAGTAGAGAAAGTGGCAACCATTTCCCCTGCAATATTCCTATCACATAATCAGTCACTAATAACTTATTACTCTCCTCTCATAAAAATTCCAGTGTCCTGAGGTCTTGGCCTGCTTAATGCAGGTAGAACCTTACTTCCCTAAAACCCATGGTGTCTTTCTCTCAGAAAAGCACCCTGAACACAATCAGTATGATGATTGATATCATAGTTTTACATTATTTTCTGCCCCTAAACCATGGTCTCTCAATTGAGAGAATATTTAATTTTACAATGCAGAGTCCTCCTTCTTCAATAAACGTGGATAAAAATGATCCTCACGTAATGAAGTAAGCCCTTCCATACTGTGGTTCTTTCCCAGACAGGCACCAGGAAAGGTGTTTAAGGATGCAAAATAGCCACAGATCCATAGTTGAGGTTGAAAGTCACAAACAGTAGCCTTTTTGAGAAACCTCAAACAATGGAATAAAAGATTTTTTTTTTTTGAGTAATTTAGATCTCTTTTACTGTTTCAGTCATAATTTTGCAAAGGCTCTTTCAATCCCTTGATCTTTCTCTTTCTCTGCAGTGTTACTGACACATAGCACTGCCCATGATGGCTACATATATACATATATATATATTTTTAATTAAGTATTTATTGATCATTCTTGGGTGTTTCTCGGAGAGGGGGATATGGCAGGGTCATAGGATAATACTGGAGAGAAGGTCAGCAGATAAACACATGAACAAAGGTCTCTGGTTTTCCTAGGCAGAGGTCCCTGCGGCCTTCTGCAGTGTTTGTGTCCCTGGGTACTTGAGATTAGGGAGTGTGATGACTCTTAAAGAGCATGCTGCCTTCAAGCATCTGTTTAACAAAGCACATCTTGCACCGCCCTTAATCCATTTAACCCTCAGTTGACACAGCACATGTTTCAGAGAGCACGGGGCTGGGGGAAAGGCCATAGATCAACAGCATCCCAAGGCAGAAGAATTTCTCCCAGTCAGAACAAAATGGAGTCTCCTATGCCCACCTCTTCCTACACAGACACAGCAACAATCTGATCTCTCCTTCCTTTCCCCACACTTCCCCCCCTTCTTTTCAACAAAACCGCCATCGTCCTCATGGCCCGCTCCCGATGGTCGCTGTCTCTTTGGAGCTGTTGGGTACACCTCCCAGACAGGGCGGCCGGGCAGAGGTGCTCCTCACTTCCCAGACAGGGCGGCCGGGCAGAGGCGCTCCTCACTTCCCAGACGGGGCGGCCGGGCAGAGACGCTCCTCACCTCCCAGACGGGGCGGCCGGGCAGAGGCGCTCCTCACTTCCTCCCAGACGGGGTGGCGGCCGGGCAGAGGTGCTCCTCACCTCCCAGACGGGGCGGCTGGGCAGAGGCGCTCCTCACTTCCCAGACGGGGCGGCCGGGTAGAGGCGCTCCTCACATCCCAGACGGGACGGCCGGGTAGAGGCGCTCCTCACCTCCCAGAGGGGGCGGCCGGGCAGAGGTGCTCCTCACTTCCCAGACAGGGCAGCTGGGCAGAGGCGCTCCTCACTTCCTCCCAGACGGGGTGGCAGCCGGGCAGAGGTGCTCCTCACCTCCCAGACAGGGCGGCCGGGTAGAGGCGCTCCTCACTTCCCAGACGGGGCGGCCGGGCAGAGGCGCTCCTCACCTCCCAGACGATGGGCGCCCGGGCAGAGGCGCTCCTCACCTCCCAGACGGGGCGGCCAGGCAGAGGCGATCCTCAATTCCCAGACGGGGTGGCGGCCGGGCAGAGGCGCTCCTCACTTCCCAGACGGGGCGGCCGGGCAGAGGCGCTCCTCACTTCCCAGATGGGGCGGCCGGGCAGAGGCGCTCCTCACCTCCCAGACGATGGGTGGCCGGGCAGAGGCGCTCCTCACCTCCCAGATGTGGCGGCCAGGCAGAGGCGATCCTCACTTCCCAGACGGGGTGGCGGCCGGGCGGAGGCGCTCCTCACTTCCCAGATGGGGCGGCCGGGCAGAGGTGCTCCTCACTTCCCAGACGGGGCGGCCGGGTAGAGGCGCTCCTCACCTCCCAGAGGGGGCGGCCGGGCAGAGGTGCTCCTCACTTCCCAGATGGGGCAGCTGGGCAGAGGCGCTCCTCACTTCCTCCCACATGGGGTGGCGGCCGGGCAGAGGCACTCCTCACCTCCCAGACGGGGTGGCCGGGCAGAGGCGCTCCTCACCTCCCAGATGATGGGCGGCCGGGCAGAGGCGCTCCTCACCTCCCAGACGGGGCGGCCAGGCAGAGGCGATCCTCACTTCCCAGACAGGGTGGCGGCCGGGCAGAGGCGCTCCTCACCTCCCAGACGGGGCGGCCGGGCAGAGGCGCTCCTCACTTCCCAGATGGGGCGGCCAGGCAGAGGTGCTCCTCACTTCCTCCCAGATGGAGTGGCGGCCAGGCAGAGGCGCTCCTCACCTCCCAGACGGGGCGGCCGGGCAGAGATGCTCCTCATCTCCCAGACGGGGCAGCCGGGCAGAGGCGCTCCTCACTTCCCAGACGGGGCGGCCGGGCAGAGGTGCTCCTCACTTTCCAGACGGGGCGGCCGGGCAGAGGCACTCCTCACTTACCAGATGGGGTGGCCGGGCAGAGGCGCTCCTCACTTCCTCCTAGACGGAGTGGCAGCCGGGCAGAGGCGCTCCTCACCTCCCAGACGGGGCGGCCAGGCAGAGGTGCTCACCTCCCAGACGGGGCGACTGGGCAGAGGCGCTCCTCACTTCCCAGACAGGGAGGCCGGGCAGAGGCGCTCCTCACATCCCAGACGATGGGCGGCCGGGCAGGCACGCTCCTCACTTCCTAGATGGGGTGGCGGCAGGGCAGAGGCTGTAATCTTAGCACTTTAGGAGGCCAAGGCAGGCGGCTGGGAGGTGGAGGTTGTAGCGAGCCGAGATCACGCCACTGCACTCCAGCCTGAGCAACATTGAGCATTGAGTGAGCGAGACTCCGTCTGCAATCCTAGCACCTCGGGAGGCCGAGGCGGGCAGATCACTCGAGGCCAGGAGCTGGAGACCAGCCCGGTCAACACGGCGAAACCCCGTCTCCACCAAAAATACAAAAACCAGTCAGGTGTGGTGGTGCGCGCCTGCAATCCCAGGCACTTGGCAGGCCGAGGCAGGAGAATCACAGGAGCCCGAGGCAGGGAGGTTGCAGCGAGCCGAGATCACGGCAGTACAGTCCAGCTTCGGCAACAGAGGGAGACCAAAAAAAGAAGGGGAGGGAGACCGAAGAAAGGAGGGAGATGGAGACGGAGACGGAGAGGGAGAGGGAGAGGCGGAATAAAAGATTTTATAACCTGAAGGTAAGTAGCCATTTCCAAATGTCCTTTGACCTCTGAAATATATAATGTCTTAAGTTTTGCCATATTGGGACATGTAATTATTGTGCAGTTTATCATGTTAAAAGTGAATCAAAGAACTAGAGACTGAGTCACTCTTTACATGAATCCTCACCTACAGTTACAGTCTTAGAGTAAGAGCTTCAGGATGCTCTTACACATTACATTTGTGTGGTTCCATCAAATACGTAGATTTTAATGCCTGCAAAGCTGTGAGGCCTGAATAAAGCCTCTGCCACACACAGTACATTTATGTGATTTCTCATTATTATGGACTCTTGGATGTCTATTAATACTTGAACTCATGAAGAGTTTGCCACAGTCATTGCATTTTTTTTCCTTTAAGATGGAGTTTCACTCTTTTTGCCCAGGATGGAGTGCATTGGCACGATCTCGGCTCACTGCAACCTCCGCCTCCTGGGTTCAAGTGATTCTCCTGCCTCAGCCTCCTTTATAGCTGGGATTACAGGCGCACGCCACCAGGCCTAGCTAATTGTGTACTTTTAGTAGAAATGGGGTTTCATCATGTTGGTCAGGCGGGTCTTGAACTCCTGACCTCAGGTGATCCACCTGCCTTGGACTCCCAAAGTGTTGGGATTACAGGCGTGAGCCACTGCACCCAGCCAGTCATTGCATTTTCAAGGAATCTCACGGGCATAAATTCTCTGATGTTGTCAAAGGAATGAATTCTAACTGCAAAAGTTACCACCTTCATTTGTAAGGTTCCTCTCCACTATGAATTCTGTGATGACTTGCGAGGTTTGAACTCTGACTTTAGAACTTTCCACACGTTACATTTGTAAGGTTTTCCACCAGTATGGATTGTCTGATGTGTAGTTAGGCTTGAAGAGATACTAAAGGGTTTCCCACACTCATATGGTTTCTCTCTGGTATGAACTCTCTGATGCCTTGCAAGTTTTGAAGTTTGACTAAAGGCTTTGCCACACTCATTACATTTGTAAGGTTTCTCTCCAGTATGAATTCCCCGATGTCTTGCAAGGTGTGAATTCTGAGTGAAGACCTTCCCACACTCATTGCATTTGTAAGGTTTTTTTCCAGTATGGATTGCCTGATGGGTAGTTAGGCTTGAACGGACACTAAAGGCTTTCCCACACTCATTACACTCATATGGTTTCTCTCCAGTATGAACTCTCTGATGCCTTGCAAGCTTTGATGTTTGACTAAAGGCTTTGCCACATTCATTACACTTGTAAGGTTTACCTCCAGTATGAACTCTCCGATGCCTTGCAAGGTGTGAATTCTGAGTGAAGACCTTGCCACACTCATGACATTTGTAAGGTTTTTCGCCAGTATGGATGACCTGATGGGTAGTTAGGTTTGAATGTTCACTAAAGGCTTTGCCATACTCATTATACTTGTAAGGTTTCTCTCCAGTATGAATTCGCTGATGCCTTGAAAGGTATGAATTATGCCTAAAGACCTTGCCACATTCATTACATTTATAAGGTTTCTCTCCAGTATGAATTCCCCGATGTCTTGCAAGGTGTGAATTCTGAGTGAAGACCTTGCCACATTCATTACATTTGTAAGGTTTTTCTCCAGTATGGATGACCTGATGGGTAGTTAGGCTTGAATACACACTGAAGGCTTTGCCGCACTCATTACACATATAAGGTTTCACTCCAGTATGAATTCTTTGATGATTTGCAAGGTGTGAATTTTGAGTGAAGACCTTGCCACATTCATTACATTTGTAAGGTTTTTCTCCAGTATGGATGACCTGATGGGTAGTTAGGTTTGAATGTGCTCTAAAGGCTTTGCCGCACTCATTACACTTGTAAGGTTTCTCTCCAGTATGAATTAGCTGATGCCTTGCAAGGTGTGAATTACGCCTAAAGACCTTGCCACATTCATGACATTTGTAAGGCTTTTCTCCAGTGTGAATTACCAGATGAATAACTAGGCTTGAACGAACACCAAAGGCTTTGCCACACTCATTACACTTGTAAGGTTTCTCTCCAGTGTGAATTCTCCAGTGATTCGTAAGGTGTGAATTTTGCGTGAAGACCTTGCCACATTCATTACATTTGTAAGGTTTTTCTCCACTGTGGGTTGCCTGATGGATAGCTAAGCTTGAACGAGCTCTAAAGGCTTTCCCACACTCATTACACTTGTAAGGTTTCTCTCCAGTATGAATTCCTCGATGTCTTGCAAGGTGTGAATTCTGAGTGAAGACCTTGCCACATTCGTTACATTTATAAGGTTTCTCGCCAGTGTGAATTTTCCGATGTTGTGAGAGTTGTGAATTTCGACTAAAGACCTTACCACACTCACTACATTTGTAACGTTTTTCGCCAGTATGGATCACCTGATGGGTAGTTAGGTTTGAACGTGTTCTAAAGGCTTTGCCACACTCATAACATTTGTAAGGTTTCTCTTTAGTATGATTTCTCTGATGACTTGCAAGGTGTGAATTTTGAGGAAAGACCATGCCACATCCGTTAGATTTGTAAGGGCTTCCCCAATTATTTGCTTTTTGTCCCTGTGTGAGTAATAAAGAAGAGATAAAATCTTTGAGATATTTCTTAGAAATGTGGGTTTTGACATTATAAGGCATTTGTTGAGGTGGTGAAACTGAGGAACTATTGTTGAAAGACTTCTCAACCTGATTACATTCATAAATTTTCCCTTCATATTGAAAAAGCTGCAGTTCAGGCAGATGTGACTGAAGGCTTAATCCAAGCTGATTTTTAATAAGCTTGTTTCTTGCATCTCTTTTGTCATGTTCATCTCTTCCACGAGTGAGATTGCCTTCTTGTGTCAAAAGCACTCCTTTGTAATTTCCTTCAGCATCTCTGCATTGATACTCAAGGTCATGCGTATTTTTCTGGACTTCCCTGAAAGAACATCCTTCAATGTCATGGCCTTCCTGTCTTTCCAACATCACTGTTTGGAATACTTCTCCTGTATTACTCTTCCCTTTGTGTGGTAAATCTTTCATTACAAATTCAGAAGAGAGAGCTACAAGATATAAAGATCCATAGGTTTCCAATTAATTGTAGTATGTAAACAAGTATTTTACACTGAAAAACAATATTAAACCAAAAGCAATTCTTATATTGAACAGATTTATGAAACTTCAGAACAATAATATTCAATTTTTAGGAACACAAAAGAAAGAGGATTGTTTAATAAAGAAAAGTTGATTCCATGTAATTCAAATTAATAGTATGGAAGCCTAGTTCCCAACCTACAATACTGTAGCCAGCAAAGCAACTGTTCAGTCATAAAGGAGAGAAAGTCTTCCCCAGACAAACAAAGCTAAGGGAATTTACCATGATCAGACCTGTTTTACAAGAAATGATAAAGGGAGTTCTTCAAATCCAAAGAAAATGACACAATGTAACTGTTACACTAATATTAATATCATAATCATGGTGTGCAAACCATTTATATATTTACTAAGAGGGCTAAAAGATAAAACTATTAAAAATAAGCACAATAATTTGTCAAGTGACAGGCAGTACACAACATAAATTGCGACATAAAAAATTCAAAATGCAGGGTGAGAAGGGAACGAACACGCAGAGAGGTTTTAGTTTGTTTTGCAATCAAAGATAAGTTGATATTGATTTGAGATAAATTGTTAAAAGCTATAGTATGTTTTTATAAGCCTTATTTATTTATTTATTTTTTATTATACTTTAAGTTTTAGGGTACATGTGCACAACGCGCAGGTTAGTTACATATGTATACATGTGCCATGTTGGTGTGCTGCACCCATTAACTCGTCATTTAACATTAGGTATATCTCCTAATGCTATCCCTCCCCCCTCCCCCCACCCAACAGTCCCCGGTGTGTGATGTTCCCCTTCCTGTGTCCCTGTGTTCTCATTGTTCAATTCCCACCTATGAGTGAGAACATGTGGTGTTTGGTTTTTTGTCCTTGCGATAGTTTGCTGAGAATGATGGTTTCCAGCTTCATCCATGTCCCTACAAAGGACATGAACTCATCATTTTTTGTTGTTGTTGTTGATTTTATTTTTATTTTTATTTATTTATTTATTTTATTTATTTATTTTTTATTATTATTATGCTTTAGGTTTTATGGTACATATGCGCAATGTGCAGGTTAGTTACATATGTATACATGTGCCATGCTGGTGTGCTTCACCCACTAACTCGTCATCTAGCATTAGGTATATCTCCCAATGCTATCCCTCCCCCCTCCCCCCACCCCACAACAGTCCCCGAAGTGTGATGTTCCCCTTCCTGTGTCCATGTGTTCTCATTGTTCAATTCCCACCTATGAGTGAGAATATGCAGTGTTTGGTTTTTTGTTCTTGCGATAGTTTACTGAGAATGATGATTTCCAATTTCATCCATGTCCCTACAAAGGACAGGAACTCATCATTTTTTATGGCTGCATAGTATTCCATGGTGTATATGTGCCACATTTTCTTAATCCAGTCTATCATTGTTGGACATTTGGGTTGTTGGACATTTGGGTTGTCATTGTTGGACATTTGGGTTGGTTCCAAGTCTTTGCTATTGTGAATGGTGCTGCAATAAACATACGTGCGCATGTGTCTTTATAGCAGCATGATTTATAATCCTTTGGGTATATACCCAGTAATGGGATGGCTGGGTCAAATGATATTTCTAGTTCTAGATCCCTAAGGAATCACCACACTGACTTCCACAATGGTTGAACTAGTTTACAGTCCCACCAACAGTGTAAAAGTGTTCCTATTTCTCCACACCCTCTCCACCACCTGTTGTTTCCTGACTTTTTAATGATCGCCATTCTAACTGGTGTGAGATGTAAGCCTTATTTTATGGTCACCACAAAGTAAAAGCCTGTAATAGACATATTAATAATAAAAAGCAATGAATTAAAACATACTGCCATTTTGTTACTTCTTTTCTAATTGTTTTCTAACTTCTCTCTTGCTTGCTTTCTTACTGTCTTCCTTTGTGTTTAAGTGATTTTCTCTGGTAGTATAAGTCCTTACCTATCAATAATAACATTAAATAGAAATGGACTAAATTCTCCAATTACAAGAGAGAGGCCTGCTGAATGGATTATAAAACATACAGCTAACTATATGTTGCCTACAACAAACTCACTTCACCTATAAGGATACATGTAGACAAAAAGTGAGGGGATGGAAAAAGATATTTCATGGAACTAGAAATCAAAAAAGAGCAGTAGTAGGTATACTTAGATAAAATAGACTTTAAGTCAATAAGTGTAAAAAGAGACAAAGTCAGTATATAATGAGAAAAAGATCAACTTAGCAAAAGGATATAATAAATATGTACACACCCAAATATGTAAAGCTAATGTTAATAAATCTAAAGGGAGAGACAGGTAGCAATACAATAATATTAGGGGACTTCAAAACACAATTTTTGGTAATGAATAGGTCATCCAGGCAGAAAACCAATAAAAAAAAATTAGAGTTAAAATATACTGCAGACTAAATGGACCTAAAAACAGACTTTTTGAATTTTTTTTCTATTTTAAACAGATGGGATCTCCCTGTGTTGCCCAGGCTGTGGTCCAGTGCCTATTCACAGGTGAGTTCACAGTGCACTGCAGCCCTGAACTTCTGGCCTTAAGCATTCCTCTCTCCTCAGCCTCCCAAGTAGCTAAAATTACAGGTATGTTCCATGCCCTAACAGACATTTACAGACCATTTTATCCAACTGTTGCAAAATACATATTCTTCTCATCAGCACATGGATTATGCTTCAGGATAGATTATATGTTAAGACACCAAACAAGTCTCAATAAATTCAAAAAAGTGAAAATTGTATCTAGTATCTTTTCTGACCACAATAAAATAACACTAGAAACCAACAAGAAGAGCCTCGGAAGATACACAAACATGGCTGGGCATGGTGGCTCACACCTGTAATCCCAGCGCTTTGGGAGGCCAAAGTTGGGCAGATCACCTGGTGTCCAGGAGTTCGAGACCGGCTTGGCCAACATGGTAAAACCCTGTTTCTACTATAAACACAAAAAGTAGCCAGGCGTGGTGGCACACACCTATAATCCTAGCTACTCGGGAGGCTGAGGCAGGAGAATTGCTTGATCCCAGGAGGTGGAGGTTGCAGTGAGCCAAGATTGTGCCATGCACTCCAGCCTGGGTGACAGAGCAACACTCTGTCTAGAAAAAAAAAAAAAAAAAACAAGAGAAGATACACAAACACATGGAAATTAGACAACATATTCCTGAACAGCCATTGAGTTAATGAAGAAATTAAGAAGGAAATAAAACATTTCTTTTTTTTTTTTTTGAGATAAGGTCTTGCTCTGTCACCTACACTGGAGTGCAGTGGTGTGATCTCAGCCCACTGCAACCTCCACTTCCTGGGCTCAAGTGATCCACCCACCTCAGCCCCCCAAGTAGCAGAGACCACAGGCACACGCCACCATGCCCAGCTAATTTTTGTATATTTTACCAAGACGGAATTTGAACATGTTGCTCAGGCAGGTCTCAAACTCCTGAGCTCAAGCAATCCGCCCACCTCAGCCTTCTAAGGTGCTGGGATTACAGGCATGAGCCACCATGTCTGGCTAAAAATTTCCTGAAACAAATTAAAATGCAAAACAGCACAATCTACAGGATACAGAAAAAGCAGCAAAAAGAGGAAAGTTTGTAGCAATAAACACCTATATCAAAAAAACAGTAAGTCAACAAATAAAGCAACTAATGATACAACTCAAGGAACCAGAAAAGCAAGAACAAACCCAACCCAAAAGTAGTACAGGGAAAGGAATAATAAAGATCACAGTAGAACTAACCAAAATAAAGACTAAAAAAAAAATCTAAGATCAATAAAATGAAAAGTAGGATTAAAAAAAATTTTTTTTTTTTTTTTGAGATGGAGTTTTGCTCTTGTTGCCCAGGCTGGAATGCAGTGGCGTGATACCAGCTCACCACAACCTCCACCTCCCGAGTTCAAGAGATTCCTCTGCCTCAGCCTCCCGAGTAGCTGGGATTACAGGCATGTGCCACCACGCCCAGCTAATTTTGTATTTTTAGTAGAGATAGGGTTTCTCCATGTTGGTCAGGCTGGTCTTGAATTCCCGACCTCAGGTGGTCCACCCACCTTGGCCTCCCAAAGTGCTGGGATCACAGGTGTGAGCCACCGTGCCCGGCCTAAAAAAATTTTTTTTTTAGAGATGGGGTCTACCTTGCTCACACAGGCTGGAGTGCAGTGGCTCAGTCATAACTCACTGCAGCCTTGAACTCCTGGGTTTAACTGATCCTCCTCCCTCAGCCTCCCAAGTAGCTGGGACTACAGAAACGCACTACCATGCTTGGCTAATTTTCGTTTTATTTTTAGGGACGGGGTCTCTTACTATGTTGCCCAGGCTGGTTTGAACTCCTCACCTCAAGCAATTCTCCTTCCTCAGTCTCCCAAGTTCCTGGGATTACAGGCATGAGGCACCATGCCTAGCTTGAAAAGTAGGTTTTTTTAAAAGATAAGCAACATCGACAAACTTTTAGCTAAATTGAAATAAAAGGTGGGGGGAGGTACACTCAAATTAATAAAATCAGAGACAAAACAGAAAACATTAGAACTGATACCATAGACACACAAAGGACCATTAGGGACAATTATGAACAACTACATACAAATTTAAAAACCTAGAAGAAAGGGATACATTTCTTGACACATACAACCTATCAAGATTGAACCATGAAGAAATAGAAAACCTGAAGACACCAATAACAAAATTGAAGCTGCAAAAAGAAAAAAAAAAAAAATTCATGCAGAAGAAAAGTCCAGGATTGAATGGATTCACTGCTGAATTCTACCAAACACTTGAAGAAGAACTAATACTGGCTAGGCATGTTAGCTCACACCTGTAATCCCAACAGTTTGGGAGGCTAAGATGGGAGGATTGCTTGATGCCAGAAGTTTGAGAGCAGCCTGGGAAACACAGCAAGACCTCAGCTCTACTAAAAAGTAAAAAAGGATTTGATCAGGCACGGTGGCTCACGCCTGTAATCCCAGCACTTTGGGTGGTCAAGGCAGGTGGATCACCTGAGGTAAGGAGTTCAAGACCAGCCTGGCCAACATGGTGAAATCCCATCTCTATTAAAAATACAAAAATCAGCCAAGTGTGGTGGCACACGCCTGTAATCCCAGCTACTTGGGAGGCTGAGGCAGGAGAATTGTTTGAACTTGGGAGGCAGAGGTTGCAGTGAGCCAAGATCACGCCACTGCATTCCAGCCTGGACAAGAAAACAAGACTCCATCTCAAAAACAAACAAACAAAAAAACACAATTAGTTGGGCATGGTAGTGTGTGCTTGTAACCCCAGCTACTGGGGAGGATGTGGAGGGAGGGTCAGTTGAGCCCAAGAATTTGAGTTTGCAGTAAGCTATGATTGTGCCACTGAACTCCAGTCTGGGTGAGATAGAGACAGAGAGACTATCTCCAATAATAATAATAATAATAATAATAATAATAATAATAAAGAAAGAAAGAAAAGAAAAAATAAAGAATACTAATTCTACTCAAACTATTTCAAAAATTGAAGGAAGCACATATTTCCAAACTCATTTTATGAGGCCAGCATTACCCTGATACCAAAAAGCAGACAAGGACACCACAACAAAAAGAAAACTATAGGCCACTAACCCTGATGAATATACATGCAAAAATCCTTGACGAAATAGAATTCAACAACACATTAAAAAGACATTCACCATGATCAAGTGGGATTTATTCCAGGAATGCAAGGATAGTTTAATACACACAAATCAATTAATGTGATTCATCACATCAACAGAATCAAGGACAAGAAGCATATTATCATTTCAATAGATGCTGGGAAATGACTCAATAAAATCATTATCTCTTCATAATAAAAAGTCTCAACAACTTGGGTACAGAAAAAACATACCTAAGCATGATAAAAGCCATATATGACAAATCCAGAGGGAATGTACTAAACAAGAAAAAATTGAAAGCCTTTCCGCTAAGGTCTGAAAGACAAGGATGTCCCCTTTCACTACTTCTATTCGACATAGCATTGATGTTCTAGCCAAAGCCATTAGGCAAGAGAAAGAAATAAAAAGCATACAAATTGAAAAGGAAGAAGTCAAAATATACTTCTTTGCAGATGACATGATTTTATATTTAGAAAAACCTAACAACTCCACTAAAACACTCTTAAAATTTAGCTAACTATATAGAATGTGGATCTATATGACTGAGAACTGGGCATCAGATAGAATCAACTACAGAAGGAAACACCAAAGGAGATCAAACAACCCTTTTGTAACAGCCCTCCCTGTGCCACACGGAGTCAAGGAACCAGAGTTCTCAGAAGCTAGATAACAGTGTTGTCCATCATGATAAAGACTTTGCCTTTGTCTGAGCTGCAGCACCACTGGAAGGTGAAAGGATAAACTAGTACAAGTCTAAAGGATAGACAAAAGGGGGCAAATAAAGATATCTGTTCAGAGGTCACAGGATTCAAACTTCTGTTTTCCCATAGAACTCTCAGATTTGCATAGAGTTTCCCAAACACTATTTAATAAACGGCATTTTCTCTACCCATCTGAACTCTTACCTGTGATCACAGCTTTGATCCATTCCCATCCATCTGGGTTTCTTGCTATTTGTACTTGGCTCTCCACAGTGAAAGGCTCCTTCCCTTGCTCCAACATAGAGATAATACTGAGGTCAAAACAAGAGATTCCTGCTTATGAAAAGAAAGGAAAACAATGGGCTGTAGATTTTCCAGAGTCCCAGTCCTACGTTTACATGAGGAGGGAGGACTTTACAGCTATATCTAAAAAAACACTTCAAAAATTCATCCACTAAATGCTTCCTTATAAATTGTTAGGAAACACTATAATATGCAAATATATAGCTCTCATCCCAAAACCACTGAATCAAGGCATGGGGATAGAAAACAGGGAATTGGATATTTTAAAAGTCCTGAAACCCTCCAGTGACATCAGGAAGAGGACAATTAAAATCCAGTTCCCACATTATGGAGATTTTCATTTTTCAGTCAACACAGCTTCAGTTTCAGCCAAGCAATGCAGGGGCTCCCAGGAGACCCACATGGAAAATGAAAAGATACACAGGGGCAGATCCTGACTTCTGGGAGAAAGTCATCCTCACCCAGGGAGGCCAAGTTCCTATAATTCTCCAACATCACATCCCTGTACAAAGTCCTCTGAGCGGGGTCCAGGCATGTCCACTCCTCCTGAGAGAATTCTATAGCCACATCCCTGAATGTCACCTGTCCCTAAAATGAAAAACACATCCACCAAGGGGATATAAGAAAAAGTTCCAACTTCACATAAAATGAGAAGACAGAATAGATTAAACTGAAGTGAGTGGGCTGATATCCTAGTTGTGATATAATAAAATATACATATGGTCTTCATCCCCCTTTCCTGACATACATCTCACTTGGAATCTCTGGAGTGGTAAGTGCCTTTGTAAGCTAATGAGATGACTGGTGGCTGGAGGCCCCAAGATAGTTTCAGAATGCGGGGCGGGGGGTGGTCACCAGAAAGACCAAGGCTGGATTAGAGTTGGGACTTCGGGCCCCATCCCCCAACCTCCCCTGAGGGGACAGGGGCTGAAGGCTCAGCTGATCACCAATAGCCAAAGATGTAAGCAATCATGCCCACGTAATGAAGCCCCCATAATAACCCGAAAGGACAGGACCTGAACAAGCTTCAGGATAGGGAAACACATGGAGGCTCTGAGGACGCCCCACTGACCCCCACCAAAGACAGCACTCAGCCTCCCAAGTAGTTGGGATTACAGGTGTGCACCACCACACCATGCTCCTTCTCCCATACCATACCCAATAGACTGCTTACATCTGGCTGTTCATCTGTATACTCTGTAATATCCTATATAATAAATGGGTCAATATAAATAAAGTGTTTCCCTGATTTCTGTGAGCCATTCTAGCAAATTAATCAAACCTGAGGAGGGGGTCATGGGAATTCATGATGTATAACCCAGTCAGTGAGAAGCAAAGGCCATCTGTGTTTGCAACTGGCATTAAAGTGGGTACACTCTTGTTGGATTGAGCCCTCAACCTGTGGGATCTGATGCTATGTCCAGGTAGAGTGTCAGAATTGAACTGAATAGGAGGTCACTCAGCTGGTGTCCAGTGCAGAATTGCTCGCTTGGTGTGTGTGGGAAAACCCAGGACATCTGGGATCACAGATGTGTTCTCTGTTGTGAGAGTATAGTAGGAGAAAATGGGTCTGTTTTCACCACATTCTCACACACACAGGTATTTTTGGACAGAATGTTTCCTTAATTCTGTCTTCTTATACTTTTCTATAAGAGGTTATGATAGTCTTTAAGTCAGTGTTGATTTCTCAGTTTTGTAGACAATACAAAAAATACACAAATATACAAATAAAAAACCAACACCGGGTTATCTTTATTGAAGTGCTATATATTACGTCTGACACACCAAGTGATATTCAGTATCTAGATGATCTAGAGCATGAGTGATGTCTTACGAGATGAAAATGTGTGCAGTGACTTTAAAGAAAGACAGGTCAGAATCTAAAAACTGTGATCATCGTAATAACAATGACAGATGTTTCTGAGCACTTCCCAAGTGCAAGGCATTATTCTATTTATTTATTTACTTACTTACTTATTTTTTTGAGACAGAGTCGCTCTATCACCCAGGCTGGAGTGCAGTGGCATGATCTCAGCTCACTGCAATCTCTGGCTCCTGAGTTGAAGTGATTCTCCTGCCTCAGCCTCCCAAGTCGCTGGAATTACAGGCACCCACCACCACACCCGGCTAATTTTTGTATTTTTAGTAGAGACGGGGTTTCACCATGTTGACCAGGCTAGTCTCAAACTCCTGACCTCAGATGATCCACCCGCCTTGGCCTCCTAAAGTGCTGGGATTACAGGCACAAGCCACAGTGCTCGGTCTGGCATTATTCTAAATAAATGTCTTGCATGTACTAACTTGTATATGAATATGATAGCCCATGAGAGAAAGATCTGTTCCCATCTTACTAGCAGATAAATGTATATGACAGACACTCTAAGAAACTTGCGTCAAGTCAAAGAGCTAAAATGTCGGAGCAAGCACCTGAATCCAGGTGTCTGGGAATAAGAATTAAACCTAAAGAATCAAATAGTTGGCCAGGTGTGGTGGCTCATGCCTGTAATCCCAGCAATTTGGGAGGTCAAGGCAGGTGGATCACGAGGTCAGGAGATCAAGACCATCCTGACTAACATGGTGAAACTCCGTCTCTACTAAAAAAATACAAAAAATTAGCCAGGCGTGGTGGCGGGCACCTGTAGTCCCAGCTACTCAGGAGGCTGAGGCAGGAGAATGGCATGAACCCAGGAGGTGTAGCTTGCAGTGAGCCGAGACTGCGCCACTGCACTCCAGCCTGGATGACAGAGCAAGACTCTGTCTAAAAAAAAAAAAAACAAAAACAAAACAAATAGTTAAGTAAAAGAACATGAAAAGTATCTAAATGAGCAAAGTTGAAACAAGTTCATGAATAACAACATGGAACTTCATAAAAGGTAATTACATATATACACACATTTATTTATGCCCATAATATGTTACTATTCTTACTATTAAATCATTGTGATAGCTGAGAACAAATTTAAGGGCACAGAAAATATTTAAGATACAATTTGAATTGCTAAAAAACACAAAACTTATTTAAAATCATGATGTGTGGGCTGGGTGCAGTGGCTCACACCTGTAATCCCAGCACTTTGGGAGGCCGAGGAGGGCAGACCACGAGGTCAGGAGTTCGAGACCAGCCTGACCAACATGGTGAAACACCATCTCTACTAAAAATACAAAAATTAGCCGGGTGTGGTGGCGGACGCCTGTAATTCCAGCTACTCGGGAGGGTGAGGCAGGAGAATCGCTTGAACCCAGGAGGCAGAGATTGCAGTGAGCTGAGATCGCACAACTGCACTCCAGCCTGGGTGACAGAGTGAGACTCCGTCTCAAAAACAAAAAACACGCACTCATATCACATATACACAGTTTAGTAATAACAACAGTGAAAAGTTAATCCTCTCTGTCCTCATTCAGAGAAGGCTCCAATAAAGATGTAGAACGAGCTATACATCTTTCCTAACATGAAAACATGTAAATGTTCAAAATTTGCAGGCTAAAATGTCACAACAAAACATTCACTGAAGGGCCAGGCATGGTGGCTCATGCCTGTAATCCCAGCATTTTGGGAGGCCAAGGTGGGCTGATCACTTCAGGTCAAAAGTTTGGGACCAGCCTGGCCAACATGGTGAAACCTTGTCTCTACTAAAAATATAAAAACTAGCTGGGCGTGGTGGCATGCAACTGTAGTCCCAGCTACTTTGGAGGCTGAGGCGAAAGAATTGCTTGAATCCGGGAGGTAGAGGTTGCAGTGAGCCGAGATTGCACCACTCCAGCCTGGGCGACAGAGTGAGACTGTGTCTCAAAATAAATAAATACCATAAATAGAATATTTAATAATTGGTAAAACAGGCCAGGCGCAGTGGCTCACGCCTGTAATCCCAGCACTTTGGGAGGCCGAGGCAGGCGGATCATGAGGTCAGGAGATCAAGACCATCCTGGCTAACACAGTGAAACCCCGTCTCTATTAAAAATACAAAAAAATTAGCCGGGCATGGTGGCAGGCGCCTGTAGTCCCAGCTACTTGGGAGGCTGAGGCAGGAGAATGGCGTGAAACCAGGAGGCGGAGCTTGCATTGGGCCGAGATCATGCCACTGCACTCCAGCCTGGGCGACAGAGCAAGACTCCGTCTCAAAAAAATAAAAATAAAAATACTAATTGGTAAAACAAGAATGTGGTTCTATCCTCTCTAATGGGAAAGAAGTTCTGCTCCTATAACTGAACAAAATAATAACCATTCTCACCTAGCACCAGTTGAACAAGGGTCCCTGCAGAAACAGCAGTCTCCATTGTATGGGTTTTCTGAGAATAGTTCAATGATTCTCCTGCATTTTCCATTTAGGTTGATTTCATGTATTAAAATAGATGATGGGATGAAAGAACCCTCTGTCACTGATGTCTGTCAGTCTAAAATTCCCATTCCATTCCCAGTCATTAATAAGAGTTTGTGGTTAGAAACACAGTGACTCACTTGGTGAGCTTCAAATGTAATGTAAATGAGCCAGAAAAATTTCCCCTTATTAGCCTTATTTTACATAATTTAGCAGGTATTTGTGCACATTAACACGTGACTTCCATGTGCAGCTGCTCTAATCCTGCTCCACAGAGAGCTGACAGTGCATCCAGATGTGGCCCCTGAACAATCCCTGCTGCCCAACAGCACTGACACCACGGGACCCTCACCCCGTCTCCATCCATGTCTGGGTGTGAGCCCTTCCCAGGACCATGCCCAGTGCAGCCTCTTCCCAAGTTCATGTCACTGGGTCACGAGAGACGGAATCTAAGCGAGATGAGAAGGACTGAGGGAAGGCATGGGTGAGCGCGAGCAAACCTGTCAGGCAGCATGCTTCAGACTCAGAAGATTCCCAACTTCAAAGAATGACATTTCAGGAAGAAATAAGAGACAGAACAATCCACTGATAATATTACCTTACCTGGGTGAGCGCCATGCCTGACTTCTCTTTCTTTCCTCTTCCTCTTCTTCAAGGGTTCTTCCTTAGGTAACAGGAAAGTGCCTTTAGAAGTCAATACTGAATATCCAAAATGTGCTGTTTATTGCTCAGAATCAACACATCCCCTTCCTATGCCACAATCACACACACACAGGGAAGACCTCACGCTGTGGAAAGATGGTCTCAGCTGCCCACTGCACCAGGGCGATGCAGGGACAAGAAGCTCCTACAGGAAGATCAATAAGTGAGTTTCTGACCCCTTTCTTCAGAATCTGCTCTCCTCCTGGAGAAGCCCACACACATGCTGCAGCAATTGGGAGCTGGGCTGGACTGAGCTCCCCCATTCAGGGCACAGACCAAGCCCTGACCAAACCCCATGCAGAGAACAGCCTCCCTCACCTCTCTGTGGATTGCAGGCCAATCTCAGGCCTCAGAAACAAAAGGTAGAGGCTGAGTGGTGGCTCACACTATAATCCTAGCACTTTGGGAGGCTGAGGCAGAAAGATCAATTGAGGCCAGGAGTTCAAGACCAGCCTAAACAACATAGCGAGACCCCATTTCTCTTAAAAAAAAGAAATAAATTTAGCCATGCACGGTGGCTCACGTCTGTAATCTCAGCACTTTGGGAGTCCTAGACACAGGATCTAGAGTTCATAGGAGAGGCCTGCAGGTGACATGAAGCTGTGCAGGTGGGGTTCAAAGCCATGAGCTGAGTTGATAAGGAAAGGCAATGAGTGTAGACAAAGAAAAAAAGTGGCTGGAGGACTAAGCCCACATTCAGAGAACAGAAAGTTCTGGAGACACAAGAAGAGGAAAGCATAATGTGATCAGGGAGGCAACAAGAAAATTACAACAAATAGACGTGTAAAGCTTAACGGGATGTCCTAAAAGCCAAGAAAATAGAAGAGAAGGTGAGCAACTGTGCCACATGCTACTGATAGGAATGGAAAGATGACAGGAAATTAAACATTGAATTTCAAATTGAGTCGTCACTGGTAAATGAAAAAGAAAGGATCAGTAGAATGTTGGGTATGAGAGCTTGATTCAAGCAAGAGTTCAAGCAAGGACTGAAGGCAAGAATTGAACACAAAGTAAAAAAAAAAAATTGTAGTGTATTGTGCTCTTAAACGGAGCATAGAAGAGGAATACTTACTACAGTGTGAAAGGTAACTTAGAGTTTTGTTTTGTTTTTTTTTTTTGAGATGAAGTCTCACTCTTGTCACCCAGGCTGGAGTGCAATGGTGCGATCTCAGCTCACCGTAACCTCCATCTCCCAGGTTCAAGCGATTCTCCTGCCTCAGCCTCCCGAGTAGCTGGGATCACAGGAGCATGCCACTATACCTGGCTAATTTTTGTATTTTTAGTAGAGACGGTGTTTCACCATGTTGGCCAGCCTGGTCTCGAACTCCTGACCTCAAGGGATTCACCTGCCTTGGCCTCTCAAAGTGCTGGAATTACAGGCGTGAGCCACCGTGCCTGGCCAATTTAGAGTATTTTTTGTTTTAAAGATGGAGCATAGAAGAAAAAAAGACTTTATTCTGTGTGTGTGTGTGTGTGTGTGTGTGTGTGTGTGTGTGTGTATGTGTTTTTGTTATTTTGTTTTTGAGACAGGGTCTCACTCTGTTGCTCAGGCTATAGTGTGAGGGCATGAACATGGCTTACTGCAGCCTCAAGCTCTTGTGCTCAAGCGATTCTCTCACCTCAGCCTTGCAAGTAGCTGGGACCACAGGTGCAAGCCACCACATCCAGCTTATTTTTTTCTATTTTTCGTAGAGATGGAGTCTTACTATGTTGCCCAGGCTGGTCTCGAACTCCTGGACTTAAGCAGTCCTCCCACCTTGGCCTCTGAAAGTGTTGTGATTACAGGTGTGAGCCACTGTGCCCAGCACCGTGTACGTGTCTTAATGGAGAACACCACTCCCTGGGTACAGGGATGAATTCCCTTGAAGTTAAAATTTTGAAAGCTTTACGGATTGTGAAGAAAAAGAAAAGTTAAAATTGATGGCATGCATATTGTCCTGAGACTGTGAGTGAGGCTGGCACGTGGTGCACAATTGCACTGCCAGCAGCAGCCAGAAGCAGGAACAGGCCATTCCCAGTCACTACTGAGTAGAAATCACAGGTCCTGACAGGTGGGTGGGCCACTTGGAGGTCTTTTCCTTTAGTCTTTGAGATAGGAAAAAACCCAGCTCTACATTCTGCTCTCACACTAAACACAGAATACTTCACCTCTAGTCACCAAAATGTGTGTGTGGCTTTCCCCACAATGACCAGGGGACTCCCAGGGGACTCCCAGCTCCGGGGGCCGGGCGGGGGGGCGGTGAGGCGGGTGTCCTACAATTTCATCCAACTCTGACATTATCTACAAGACAACATGGGCCGGGCACAGTGGCTCATGCCTGTAGTCCCAGCACTTTGGGAGGCCAAGGCAGGAGGATCACTCGAGGCCAGGAGTTCGAGACCAGCACGGCCAACATGGCAAAACCTCGTCTCTACTAAAAATACAAAAATTAGCTGGGTGTTGTGGTACACACCTGTAATCCCAGCTACTTGGGAGGCTGAGGCAGGCAGGAGAATCGCTTGAACTCGGGAGGCAGAGGCTGCCTTGAGCCAAGATTGTGCCACTGCACTCCAGCCTGGGCAACAGAGCGAGACTGTTTCAAAAAGAAAAAAAAAAAAAAAGACTGCATGACGAGGTGCTACAGGTTCAGAGCTCAGTCTAAAACTGCCCCTCACTTCAGACACAGTATGCAAGTGGTAACTGTCACTTATACATTCGAGTGACCGGATAAATACCGTGGTTCTCTCAACCCCTCCTCGGCTTTGATGAACTTTCTAGGACGGCTCTTCCTTCTGACTGTTCATCTGTATCCTCTGTAATATCCTTTATAACAAATGTGTAAACTAAGTGAAGTGTTTCCCTGAGTTCCTTGAGCCGCCCTCACAAATGAATAGAACCTGAGGTGGTGGGGAGGGGGATGTGAAGGGAATCCACAATGTACAGCTGGTCGCTCAGAAGGTCAGGTACCAACGTGAGACTTGCAACTGCCGCCCGGTGCGGGGGCGATTTCGTGGAACTGAGCCTCAATCAGTGGGATCTGATGCTAACTCCAGGCACAGAGTTTCAGAATTGAGTTAAACTATAGGACACTCAGTTAGTGTCTGATAGAGAATGGGTTGTTGGTGGGAGAAATCCGCACACATTTTCGTGAGTGGAGGTGAGACATTGTATAGAATGTGCACTGTTGTATTGAGTGTGACAGGAAGGAAAATCAAAGGAAAAATTTTTTTTTCCTCTTAGTTCATACACTCGCCCACACCATACCCTATTCCAGGAAAAGGGAAGTGGGTGGACTCAAAACTAAATGAGCGAAGTCACTGCCCTCTGGTTTGAATAGTGATTGCAAATGAAGCTATACCCTAATACTAATCATTGTCAAATGCACGTCTTACGCATTTTACATAAAGGAGTTTCTTCCATTCTCATTTGCAACCGCATAATTTCAGTAAACGTATTTTAAATGTGTTGCATTATTATAAACCCAGAAACCAATGTCACGATGTAATCATCACATCTAATCAACACACCACTCACCTGGACCCAGGGTCCCTCTCTTGCTTCCATACTGTGTTTACCTCCCTCATTCTCTACATAGCTCTCATTCTCACATTAGCTTATTTTTTATTTTCTGTGTTTTTTCCCTGGTTCTTTGCGCGTCGTTTTGAGCCCCTCTCATCTCCTGCTATTTCTCCCCTTGCACCTGTTCTGTCCCATTCTGGGGCCTTGTTTCAACTGATTCCTCTTTCTCCCCAATCTTTTCATTGTCCCCAGTCTCCATATATTTCTGCCTCTTTCTTCTCCCATCTCTGCTCCCTCTGTTAAATCTCCTCTTCCCTGCTACACCTCTTGCCCCACTCTTTGGCACCCCCAGATCCCAGGCCTCCCCCTGCTGTGGTTCTCCTTCTGCTCTCCTCGTCACTGGCTGTCCCCTCTTGCTGTCCCAGGACCACGCTGCTCTGTCTGCCCTGGCTCCAAATCCCTCCTCCTCTCCCGGACTCTGTGTGAGGAGCCTCCCACTTTCCGCCCCTCTCCCTCCCTTGCTGTCCTTCATCTCTCTGGACATCGAGCTTTTCTCTACATTTCTCCAGTTGCTTTTCTCCTTCTGCCTTCTCAGCTCCTTCTCTTACTATCTGCAAATCCCTCGTCCATCCTCTACTTTGCCATCTGTTTACGGGTTTCCCTCACTCTTTCCTCTCAGTTTTTCTACTTCTCTCTCTGTCTCTGCCCCTTTCTCTATCTGCTAATCCCCTTGGTCCACACATTCACAGGAAGGTTTGGACTAAGACGCCTGCATCTTGGAGGAGCGCATTTTCCAGGGGCTGGAGCTGGGCAGGCAAGAACACCGGGTGTCACAGGACAGGGCCCAGGCACCTCCCCAGCACGGGATCAGGAGAAGCGGTAACTGCGAAGGGGAGGCCTGGGGAGCAGCAGGGCCCGACACGAGGAGGAGGGAGGTGGCGGGGCGACGGCGCCTTAGAAGAGGGGTGGGGTCTGCAGGATGCCAGGACCAGGCAAAGGACGTGGCCTCCCGGGTACCGGGGCTGCGGCGCTGCGCTCCAGGGGCCGACAAGGGCGAGGCTGGGAGGCGCCCAGTGCGGGAATCCACCTCGCGGGTGAGGACTTTAAAAAGCCCGGGGCGGGAGGAGGGGTCAGGAAACGGTTTTAAGCGGGAGGAAGACGCGAAAGGCCGGGGACAGGGAGAAGCCTCAGAGCGACTTCAACCCAAAGAGAAGCGACTCCGAACCCACACCGCGAGTCACCTGGGGTGGAGGGCGCGGTGCGGGGATCTTAAAGTCTGTAGCTGCCGGGCGCAGTGGCTCACGCCTCTAATCCGAGCACTTTGGGAGGCCGAGGCGGGCGGATTACCTGAGGTCAGGAGTTCGAGATCAGCCTGGGCAACACGGTGAAACCCCGTCTCTACTAAAAATACAAAATTAGCCGGGCGTGGTGACACATGCCTGTAATCCCAGCTACTCGGGAGGCTGAGGCAGGAGAATCGCTTGAACCTGGGAGGCGGAGGATGCGGTGAGCCGAGATCGCGCCATTTGCACTCCAGCCTGGACAAGAGTAAATCTCTGTCTCACCAAAAAAAAAAAAAGAAGAAGAAGAAAAAAAAAGGTCTGTAGCGAGCCCGGGAACTGGCTGCGGAAACGGGGCACGGCGGTTCGCAAGTTTAATCCATACTGAGGGACACTCACGCTCGGCGGCGTCACCTGCACCCAACACGATCCGCTTCCGGAACTGCAGAAAACTGCGCGTGCGCGGAAAAGAGCCCGGACGCTCTGGGGGCGGGGCGTGGGGAGAGGCGGGATCTGCGGACGAAACGCTGGGGCGGAGCTGGGGCGGGCGAGCCGGGGCGGGGTCTGCGCTTCTCTCAGCCTCCCTAGCCCGCAGTTTCATTTTTCTCTGTTTGGAAACGGAATGTTCACCATGTCCCCGGGAGCACCGTTGCAATTTGAAGCAGTTTTAAGGTGAAAGAATAGACTTATGTGGACCACTTATGATAGAAACCAAAATGATTTCCTCTTACCAAGTTGAAAACGGTTTATGTTAAAATTGTTTGCTGGCGGGTTGGACCCAGTTCTGCTAGGGAGTCTGCTGCAGCTCAGGAACGGGGATCTGGGAATCGGGGAATCGGGGATCTCGGTCTGGGAACTGGGATCTTAGTGGAGGATCCACGAGGCACGGCGATTGGATCCAGCAATTCCTGCAATTAAAATGTATTTAATTTAACTAAAATGTCTGGAAATTATCTCTGAGGATGATTCAAAGTAGAATGGGAAATGCAGCATTCTACCTGGACGGATATGCAATTTAATGCAGTAGCCCAACAGAACCTCCTTTGCATTTCAAATCCCCATTCTCCCCAGTGGAAGAGTCAAGCCTGTGCTCAATTCATGGGAAGGTTAAGGCCCCCGATAAGTTAGATCACCAAGGGCTGCTTTATTGTTCTTTAAAACATATATTTTTGTAAAGATGGGAGTCTCGGCCCAGGCTGGTCTCCAACTCTTGACCTCAAGCAATCCTCCTGCCTGGGCCTCCAAAATTGCGGGGATTACAGGAGTGAACTACTGTGTCCAGTCAACTACTGATTTAAACCATGTGAATTTTTAAAAAATAGAGATAAACTGCATTATTTTTGCTTATATTCGTTATTCCGTTCCACACTTGAAATGACTTAACCACAAACAACTTTGACATAATCTTTCTTTGCATCAAAATATGCTTAAGTCAATAATTTCTAAATATCATGTAATTTCAAATTCACTTTATGGGCATTCTGAAGGGAACTTGACACAGTACTTTTTATTTTAAAATTGTAATCTACATTGGATCTATTTTTTTGTTTTCTGTTTCTTAATGTTCTATCAGATGTGGATAACAGAGTGTGGAAAATAGTCACCACATGACAATTGGATTTATTTTCGCCTAAAGAATAATTTTCCAGCATTTCTAACATATCATCCCAGTACATTCACTGAACTCAAGACTCACAGGGATACCCTTTTTTCATGTTTATAGAGAACCTAGTTTATACCTGCTATTGTCTTATGTACATTTTCATGTCACACAATTTTATCTCCAAACAACACCCTTATTTATATATACCCTATAGTTTTCACTTTAACAAAATATTAAACGTTTCATCTGGGTTACAATGTATGAAAGAAAAAAATAAAAGGGAAAATCATATTAAAAAATAAAAAGTAATTTTACTACAATTGAACATAAACCATGAAATATATTGCTTAATACCATAAACTGAAAGTAACATTTCCATAGCCTTTGGAGAAATGCCCTTCCAGTAAAACTGCTTAATCACATTTATTATGTAATAAACTTTTCCACAGATTTTCACTTAGTATAAAAACATCTTAGGCATTATAACTAAACAGGATTTCAAAAACATTTTCAACAGTTGTGTTATTTTTAATGAGTCCTATGGGTACAGCGGACAAATAAATGTAGAATATTACTATGAAGAAAACTAGGGCAGGGCGTGGTGGCTCACACTTTGGGAGGCAGAGGCGGGTGGATCACTTGAGGTCAGGAGTTCGAGACCAGCCTAGCCAACATGGTGAAACTGTCTCTACTAAAAATACAAAAATTGGCCAGGCGTGGTGGCATATGCCTTGTAGTCCCAGCTACTTGGGAGGCTGAGGCAGGAGAATCACTTGAACCTGGGAGGTGGAGGTTGCAGTGAGCCGAGATCACACCACTGCATTCCAGCTTGGGTGACAGAGCAAGCCTCTGTCTCAAAAAACAAAACAAAACAAACAAACAAACAAAAAAGAAAGCTGGGGTCTTCCCAAACCAAGAATTCAGGAGTTTCCAGAGTAAATAATTCAGTGTACTAGTGTCAGTCTCCATTTTGTGATGTTGTACTACTAACACTTTTACAGCTCTGCACCTCTTGTTCTGCCCATTTGGTCAAACTGATCATGCTTGAGTGCTTCCTCCTTTGTCACTAGATGGACGTTCAAACCACACAAAGCTTCATCTAACCCATCCCCACACCTTATCAACCATAACACACCAAGCAAGTTGCTTATCTGGGCTCTCAAGCCATTTTTGGACCAGCTTTGGAAGTCTACTCAGCTTTCCCCAGAAACCCACATTATGTAATCAACAGTCTCATAACACTTCTCAACCAAACTTTAGGTGAAGTTTGATACAGTTCCAGTAGAGAAGTCACAAGTTCAAATTATCAAAATGTTATGAGGGTGAACATATAAACTTTGTAGTTTATCTGCCAGGAAAAAAAAAATCTGTATGTGTTATGTCCTTTCTTAAAAGAAAATTTATATATATTAATTTTTCCAATTGCCACTGAGCATTCCAAGGGTAAAAAAGAGATGTTGTTGTTTTTATCCATATTCCCCACACTTTTTTGTTTCCTAATATGTCATATTTTTACTATACTTGTATTTTCACTTCAGGTACATCAAGATAAATGCCATAGGTGTTATTCGGCATGCAAGAAAGAGACATACAAAAATATAATAATACTGTGCATATGCATCAAGAGCAATGCAGACTTCAGGGTGTGAGAGTCTGAAATATCCTTTCTATGGGATTTTCATTATACCACATAAGTATCCCAAGGCAGAGTGTGGAGAGAATTCAAGTACAAAATACAATTAGTTTCTGGGCTGGGCATGGTGGCTCACACCTGTAATCCCAGAGCTTTGGGGGGCCAAGGCAGGTGGATCACTTGAGTTCAGGAGTTCGAGACCAGCCTGGCCAACATAGTGAAACCTTGTCTCTACTAAAAATACAAAAACTAGCCGGGCGTGGTAGCGGGCACCTATAATCCCAGCTACTTGGGAGGCTGAGGCAGGAGAATTGCTTGAACCCGGGAGACAGAGGTTGCAGTGAGCCGAGATCACGCCGCTGCACTCCAGCCTGGGTGACAGAATGAAACTCCATCTCAAACAAACAAACAAAAAAACCAAAATACACTTAGTTTCTGAAAATTATATGTTGTTTGATCCAACAATGGAAATCATTGTTCTAGATCCTTCGATAGCTTAATGGTGCACTGTTGTTATCTGTTATGAAGTATGCTACTGAGGTAGGATAAAACTATGTTGGCAAGAAATGATTCATTCATACTTATAAAATACATCAAATTTTATTAGTTTAAACATTAAATCTATGATGCATTCTTAAATAGTAGCAAAATGTGATTCCAGCAGTTAATGTAAATCCTAGTAACAAACATGGGATTCTGGTTACTTTGATTAAACTGCCTATGCTCGGCCGGCCGGGCACGGTGGCTCCAGCCTGTAATCCCAGCACTTTGGCAGGCCAACGTGGGCGGATTATGAGGTCAGGAGTTCGAGACCAGCCTGGCCAGCATAGTGAAACCCCGTCTCTACTAAAAATACAAAAATTAGCCAGGCGTGGTGGTACATGTCTGTAATCCCAGCTACTTGGGAGGCTGAGGCAGGAGAATCGCTAAAACCCAGGAGGCGGAGGTTGCAGTGAGCTGAGATTGCATCACTGCACTCCAGTCTGGGCAACAGAACAAGACTCCATCTCAAAAAAAAAAAAAAATCAATCTTTGCTATGCAACAGCTATTGGCATTTGATGGAGAAGGTAGCCTCCACTTTTCTGCATTATTTGTACCACACATCAGTCCCTAATAAGCTATTACTCTCCTCTAATAAAAATCCGAGTGCCTTCCTGGCTCTATTTCATGGTCTGTTGGTAGAGAATTTCTTTCTTTTTTTGAGTCAGAGTTTCGCTCTTGTTGCCCAGACTGGAGTGCAGTGGCACGATCTCGGCTCACCACAAACTCTGCCTCCCGGGTTCAAGCGACTCTCCTGCCTCAGCCTTCTGAGTAGTTGGGATTACAGGCATGCACCAGCATGCCTGGCTAATTTTGTATTTTTAGTAGAGATGGGGTTTCTCCATGTTGGTCAGGCTGGTCTCGAACTCCCGACCTCAGGTGATCTGCCTGCCTCGGCCTCCCAAAGTGCTGGGATAACAGGCGTGAGCCACCGTGCCCGGCCAGTAGAGAATTTCTTTCCATACCCACAGTGCCCTTCTGTCAGAAGAAGGGCACCTGGAGTGCAATAAGGATGATGAGTGACATCGTAGTTCATTATCCTCTGCCCTTTCCAAGTGCTCTCTAATTCAGACTATATTTAATTTTAAAAGACGGAGTCTTTCTTCTTCAGGAGCTTGGAGAGAAATAATCCTCACCTAATGAGTGAGCCCTTCCATCCTTTGATTCTTCCCCAAACAACACCATGTAAGGCATATAATCATGTATAAAATCAGCAGATTGCAAAGTTCTGGTTGGAAGTTATAAATAGTCGCCTTTTCAATAAATCTTAAATACTTCAACAAAACATTTTTTAAGCTGAAAGTAATTGGCCATTTCCAAACATCCTACAACCTTTGATATGTATCATGTAATGAGTTTTAACACATTTGGACTTCTGATTATGCTGAAGTATATAATATCAGAGGGTTATGAGGAAACTAGAGACTGAGTTCTACTCTTCCTATGAATCCTCACCTACAGTTGTGGTCCAGGAGTAATAGTCTCGGCACGCATGTTACATTTGTGTGATTTCATCAAAGATGTATCTTTTGATGCCTATTGAGCTCTGAGACCTGGATAAAGCTTCTGTCATACATAGTATATTGACAGGATTTGAACTCTGATGTCTGTTAATGCTTAAACTCATCAGGAGTTTGCCACAGTCACTGTATTTGTAAGAATTGTCTCAAGAATGAATTCTCTGATGTTGTGAGAGAAGTAATTTGTGGCTGAAGAACTGGCCACACTCCTTTGTAAGGTTACTTTTTTTTTTTTTTTTTTTTTTGAGACGGAGTTGCACTCTTGTTGCCCAGGCTGGAGTGCAATGGCATGATCTCGCTCACTGCAACCTCCGCCTTCTGGGTTCAAGCGATTCTCCTGCCTCAGCCTCCTGAGTAGCTGGGATTACAGGCGTGCACCACCACGCCCAGCTAATTTTTGTATTTTTAGTAGAGACAGCATTTCACCATGTTGGCCAGGCTGGTCTCGAACTCGCAACCTCAGGTGATCCCCCCACCTTGGCCTCCCAAAGTGCTGGGATTACGGGCATGAGCCACCATGCCCAGCGTCCTTTGTAAGGTTTCTATCCACTATGAATTCTTCGATGTTTTGCAAGGTTTGAATTTTGAGTAAAGACCTTGCCACATTCGTTACATTTGTAAGGTTTGTCTCCAGTATGGATTGCCATATGGGTAGTTAGGGTTGAGCGAACACTAAAGGCTTTCCCACACTCATTACACCTATAAGGTTTTTCTCCAGTGTGAATTCTTCTATGATTTGCAAGATGTGAATTTTGAGTAAAGACCTTGCCACATTCGTTACATTTGTAAGGTTTTTCTCCAGTATGGATGACCTGATGGGTAGCTAGGTTTGAATGTACACTAAATGCTTTGCCACACTCATTACACTTGTAAGGTTTCTCACCAGTGTGAATTCTCTGATGAACTGCAAGGTACGAATTGTGCCTGAAGACCTTGCCGCAATCATTACATTTGTATGGTTTTTGTCCGGTATGTATTGTCTGATGGGTAGTTAGGCTTGAATGAACACTAAAGGCTTTGCCACACTCATTACACTTGTAAGGTTTTTCTCCAGTATGAACTCTCCAATGCCTTGCAAGTTGTGATGTTTGACTGAAGGCTTTACCACATTCATCACACTTGTAAGGTTTCTCTCCAGAATGAATTCCCCGATGACTTGCAAGGTGTGAATTTTGTGTGAAGACCTTACCGCAGTCATTACATTTGTAAGGCTTTTCTCCAGTATGAATTGCCTGATGGGTAGTTAGGCTTGATCGCACACTAAAGGCTTTGCCGCACTCATCACACCTGTAAGGTTTCTCTCCAGTATGAATTCTTCGATGATTTGCTAAGTGTGAATACTGAGTGAAAACCTTGACGCATTCATTACATTTGAAAGGTTTTTCCCCGGTATGGATGATCTGATGCTTAGTTAAGTTTGAATGCATACTGAAGGCTTTCCCACACTCATTACACTTGTAAGGTTTCTCACCAGTATGAACTCTCCGATGCTTTGTAAGGTATGAATTGTGCCTGAAGACCTTGCCACATTCATTACATTTGTAAGGTTTTTCTCCAGTGTGGATTGTCTGATGGGTAGTTAGGCTTGAGCGAACACTAAAGGCTTTGCCACACTCATTACACTTGTAAGGCTTCTCCCCAGTATGAATTCTTCGATGACTTGCAAGGTGTGAATTTTGAGTGAAGCACTTGCCACATTCATTACATTTGTAAGGTTTTTCTCCAGTATGGATAACTTGATGTGTAGTTAGTTTTGAATGTGCTCTAAAGGCTTTGCCACACTCATTACACTTGTAAGGTTTCTCTCCAGTGTGAATTCTCTGATGACCTGCAAGGTTTGAAGGTTGACTGAAGACCTTTCCACATTCATTACATTTGCAAGGTTTTTCTCCAGTATGGATGACCTGATGGATTGTTAGGTTTGAACGAACAGTAAAGGCTTTGCCACACTCATTACACTGGTAAGGCTTCTCTCCAGTATGAATTCTCTTATGACTTGTTAGCCGTGAGTTTTGATTGAAGACCTTGCCACATTCATCACATTTATAATGTTTTCCTCGATTACTAAGAGACTTTTCAACTTGATTGTATTCATAAATTTTCCCTTCACCTTGAAATTGCTGCAGTTCAGGCAGATGTGACTGAAAGCTTACTCCAAGCTGATTTTCAATAAGCCTGTTTCCTGCAGCCCTTCTATCACGTTGATCTCTTCTACCAGGGAGATTTTCTTTTTGCAACGTAAGTACTCTTTTAGAATTTCCTTCATCATCTTTCCACGGACACTCAAAGTCATATGTATTTTTCTGAACTTCCTGGAAGGACAAGCCTTCAGTGTCATGGCTTTCAAGTCTCTCCAACTTCACCATGTAGAATGCTTCTCCCATATTGTTCTTCCCCTTTGGTGGCAAATCCTTGTTTATACATTTACAAGAGATATCTGTCAGATATAAACAACCATAGGTTTCCAGTTAATTATAGTAGGTAAATAATTATTTCCCATTGAAAAACCTAATGTTACACCAAAAGTAATAGTTATGTTGAACAGACTTATGATTCTTCAGAACCATAATTTTCCAGAACACAAAAGGAACAGGATTCCTTATCAAAGGTGATAACATGTAATTCAAATAGTAGGGGATCCTAGTTTTAAACAATCTGTGAACAAAACACTCATATTGTGCAAACCCATATTAGCCCTGAAAGGAGTATTTTTCAACCATGACCCAAGGCTACCAATTGGCAGTATGTTTCACATGGCTGTCACAGAATTCAAGACAAAGAATTCTTATATTGTGCCTATTTAAAGCGTATTTGTTATGCATAAGTAAATGCTAAAGCACAACATGATATACTCTAATGGTAAATAACTCACAGCAAACATATGTAATGAATAATTAAAGAAGTAGTAATTTTGAATTGGAAAACAATAATAGCACTGAAAAAATGAGGAGGAATTCAATTTTAAAATGTCAGAAAAAACTATTTTTCTGAATACCTGTTATAAAACTACATACCCCTATATACCCACACAGAGCAAATATTTTGCAACATTAACAAGTGGTATATAACAGTTATATTTCTTTCTTTCTTTTTTTTTTTTTGAGAAGGACTTTTGCTCTTGTTGCCCATGCTGGAGTGCAGTGGTACAATCTCAGCTCACCGCAAACTCTGTCTCCTGGGTTCAAGCAATTCTCCTGCCTCAGCCTCCTCAGTAGCTGGGATTACAGGCATGCACCACCACGCCAGACTAATTTTGTATTTTTAGCAGAGACAGGGTTTCTCCATGTTGGTCAGGCTGGTCTCGAACTCCCGACCTCAGGTGATCCACCTGCCTCAGCCTCCCAAAGTGCTGGTATTACAGGTGTGAGCCACTGCACCCAGCCCCAACAGTTACATTTCTTACACACAGTGAAAAACCATCCTCTATCAATAATAATCAAAATTAAGAAAATATTTTAGCAACTCAGGATATACGCAGTAGGCAAGAATTAGTAACCGTGTTTACAGGAAGTTATAGTCTGTGGATTTGTCAACAATTTCTTTCTTTTTTTTTTTTGGAGACAGAGTCTTGCTCTGTCGCCCAGGCAGTGGCGCAATCTCGGCTCACTGCAAGCTCCGCCTCCCGGGTTCACGCCATTCTCCTGCCTTAGCCTCTCGAGTAGCTGGGACTACAGGCACCCACCACCACGCCCAGCTAATTTTTTGTATTTTGTTTAGTAAAGCCGGGGTTTCACCGTGTTAGCCAGGATGGTCTCGATCTCCTGACCTCGTGATCCACCCGCCTCAGCCTCCTAAAGTGCTGGGATTACAGGCGTAAGCCACGGTGCTCAGCCAACAATTTCTCTTGAGAAAACAGGAGTTTGCTGGGCGCGGTGGCTCCTGCCTGTAATCCCAGCACTTTGGAAGGCCGAGGCAGGTGGATCACGAGGTCAGGAGATCAAGACCATCCTGGCTAACACGATGAAACGCCATCTCTACTAAAAATACAAAAAATTCGCCATGCGTTGTGGCAGGCGCCTGTAGTCCCAGCTACTCGGTAGGCTGAGGCAGGAGAATGGCGTGAACCCAGGAGGTGGTGCTTGCAGTGAGCCGAGATCGCGCCATTGCACTCCAGCCTGGGCGACACAGCCTGACTCCCTCTCAAAAAAACAACAAAAAAGAGGAGTTCTACTTCAGAACCAGCACAGGATATAGGAACCGGAATATAATTTTTTAAAGAAAACTTACATTGTATAATGGCAAACTACAGGTGTATATATTTATGGGGAACAAAATGATGTCATGATGCATATATACAATGTGGAATGATGGAATCACGCTTATTACCACATCCATCATGTGAAAAATGTGTCATTTACTCTTGTTTAATTGAACCTTTGTGTTGAAACGACAAACATCTTCCTAATCTCCCCAATCCCACCCTCTTGTAACCAACGTTCTTCTTTCTATGAGTTCAAGAGGTTTAGATTCCACATATAGGTAAGAAGGTGCAGTACTTGTACTTCTGTGCCTAGATTATTTCATTTAGCAAAATATCCTCGGGGTCCATCCATGTTCTGGCAGACAGAACTTCCTTCTTTTAAAGGCTAAACAGTGTTCCATCGTTTTCTTTATCCATTCATCTGTTGATGAACACGTAGTTTGATTTCATAACTTGACTATTGTGAACAATGCTGCATTAAACATGGAATGCAGATATGTCATAGATATGCTGATTTAAATCCTTTGGATATATACTTGACCCTTAAACAATGTAGGGGTTAAGAATGCCAACCCTCCACTCAGTTGAAAATCTGTATATAACTTTTGACTCCCCAAAAACTTAACCACTAATAGCCTGCGATTGACTGGAAGCCTTACTAACAAACATATAATGTCGATTAGAATGTATCTTGTATTTTTTATGTTATATGTATTATATACTGTATTCCTTTTTTGTTTGTTTGTTTTTGAGATGGAGTCTTGCTCTGTCACCAGGCTGGAGTGCAGTGGCACAATCTCAGCTCACTGCAACCTCCACCTCCCAGGTTGGAGCAATTTTCCTGCCTCAGCCTCCCAAGTAGCTGGGATTACAGGCGCCCACCACCATGCCCAGCTAATTTTTTATATTTTTAGTAGAGACGGGGTTTCACCATGTTGGCCAGGATGGTCTCGAACTCCTGGCCTCAGATATCTGCCCACCTTGGCCTCCCAAAATGCTGGGATTACAGGCGTGAGCCACCACACCCTACAAGAGATCACTTTTTATTATGATATGCAATTTACTGAAGAGATGAACTACTTACATAAAGATGATTAGCGCTACAGAGTGTATTAAGCAAATACTTGCAACACTTGAGCTCCATGTAATAGCAATAGGAGGTGGCTATGAAATTGTATGGCAGTACACTATGTACTAAAATTAGTTCTATATAATTATGATTATTATATCTTTACATTTGTGTGTATATATATTTAATATATTATATATTATATATAATATAATATATATTATATATATTATATATATTTTATATTATATATATTATATATATTTTATATTATATATATTATATATATTTTATATTATATATATATATATTTTTTAGATGGAGTCTCGCTGTGTCACCCAGGCTGGAGTGCAGTGGCATGATTTCAGCTCACTGCAACCTCCGCCTCCCAGGTTCAAACAATTCTCTGCTTCAGCCTCCTGAGTAGCTGAGATTACAGGTGCCTGCCACCACGCCCAGCTGATTTTTGTATTTTTAGTAGAGACAGGGTTTCACCATCTTGGCCAGGCTGGTCTTGAGCTCCTGACCTCGTGATCCACCTGCCTCAGCCACCCAAAGTGCTGAGATTACAGGCATGAGCCACTGCGCCCAGCCTGTTTATATTATTCTTGACTGCAAATGGTGTCACATGCAGTAAGTGTGTGTATAAGTTTTGATAAGTTTTAATTTTTTATCATAGATTTGTGTTTTTATTTTGAAAGAGAGTCTCATTCTGACACCCAAGCTAGAGTGCAGTGGTGTGATCTCAGCTCACTGCAACTTCTGTTTCCCTGGTTCAAGTGATTCTCCAGCCTCTGCCTCCCAGCTAGCTGGGATTACAGGCATGTGCCACCATACCCAGCTACTTTTTGTATGTTTAGTAGAAACAGGGTTTCACCGTGTTGGCCAACTGGTCTCAAAATCCTGACCTCAGGTGATCCACCCACCTTGGCCTCCCAAAGTGCTGGGATTACAGGCGTGAGCCACCGCACCCAGTCAGATTTGTGTATTTTTTATGGTGGTAAATAATAGAGTAATAATTTATGCATTCATGACATACCTAATTTTTTCTTAATTTTTATGATATTTTTAGGTTATGCAATTTGTCTGCTTTTTCAAATTGTTGCAAATGTCTTTAAAAATTTCCAATATATTTACTGGAATAAAACCCATATATAAGATGACCCACGGAATTCAAACCTGTGCTGTTCAAGGGCCAACTGTATACCCAGAAGTGGGATTGCTGGATAATATAGTACTTTTATTTTTATTTTTTTGAGAAATTTCCATATAATTTTTCATAATGCCTGGACTAATTTACATTCAACCAATAGTGTATTGGTTGAACCAATATGTGTAAAGATATGGAGAACCCCCAGTCTCCATATCTTTGCTAACACATATCTTTTGTCCTTCTGACAGTAGCCATTCTGACAGCTATGTGATATTTTATGCTGTTTTAAATTTGCATCTCTGCAAGTAGTGATGTTGGCTGTTTGTCTGTCTTCCTTCAAGAACTGTATATTGAGGCTCACACCTGTAATCTCAGCACTTTGGGAGGCCAAGGTAGGTGGATCACCTGAGACCAGGGGTTTGAGACCAGCCTGGCCAACGTGGTGAAACCCTGTCTCTCCCAAAAATGCAAAAATTAGCCAGGCGTGGTGGTGCACGCCTGTAGTCCCAGCTACTTGGGAGGCTGAGGCAGGAGAATTGCTTGAACCTGGGAGGCGGAGATTGCAGTGAGCCGAGATCGCGCCACTGCACTCCAGCCTGGGTGACAGAGCGAGACTCTGTCTCAAAAAAAAAAAAGGAAATAAAATGTATATTGAGGTCCTTTGGCCATTTTTTAATTGGTTTGTTTTCAAGCTATTGAGTAGTTTCGATTTCTCATACATTTTGGACATTAAATTGGTGTCAAATATACAAATTGCAAATACTTTCTCACAATCCGTAGGTTGTCTCTTCATTATGTTAATTGTTCCCTTTGCAGTGCAGAAGCATTTTCAGTAGATGATACCCCATTTATCTGTTTGCTTTTGTTGCATAAGCTTCTGGGGTCAAGGCCAAAAAATCATTGATAACGTCATGTAGGTTTTCCTCTATGATTGCTTCTAGTAGTTTTACATTATCAGGTCTTATGTTTAAGTATTTAATACATTTTGAATCAATTTTGGTATCTGGTGTGAGATTAACATCCATTTCATTCTCCTGTGTGTGGATATTGCGTTTTTCTAGCAACACTTATTGAAAAAACTGTCCTTTTTTCATTGTGTGTTCTTGGTACCTCTGTCAAAAGGCAACTGGCCGTATATCCATCTTTTTTTTTTTTTTTTACTCTTTTTTTTTTTTTTTTTGAGATGGAGTCTCGCTCTGTCACCAGGCTGGAGTGGAGTGCAGTGGCACAATCTCAGCTCGCTGCAACCTCTGCCTCCTGGGTTCAAGTGATTCTTCTGCCTCAGCCTCCCGAGTACCTGGGACTACAGGTGTGCGCCACCACACCTGGCTAATTTTTCTATTTTTAGTAGAGACAGCATTTCACCATATTGGACAGGCTGGTCTTGAACTCCTGACCTCGTGATCCACCCACCTCAGCCTCCCAAAGTGCTGGGATAAGCCACCACATCTGGCATTTTTTACTCTTTCTATTCTGTTCCACTGGTTGATGTGTCTATTTTTAAGGAAGTACTATCCTGTTTTAATTACTATATCTTCATAATAAGGTATATGATGAAATAAGGTAGTGTGATGCCTCCAGGTTTGTTTTGTTCAAAGAATCCCATGCTCAAGTGTGAAAAAAATAGGATACACGCCCCATGTAGGACTGGGATCAAAGAGAGGACATTTCTGTTCACTGTACTTAACATTGGCTAACCATCTCAGAAGATCCAACCCACTCCCCTTGTCACCCACACCCACAAACTGTCACAAAGTGGAAGAGAAGAAGTAGCTGAGACCTCAACAGGCAAGGAAAGCTTAAGACAGCTCCGTGAAGTTTCCGGGGCCCCAGGTGCAAAGGAGGAGCAGCCAATGTTTTCTATCTCTTGGAAGTAGGTCTTCCAAGCTTATGAAATGGGATAAAATATGGATAGGGGCACTTGTCGAAACTATGGAGGCCTCATGTATGTCTCTGTGGACAGAAAAATAAGGATTTTTGATTGAATCAAGCACAGAAGGAGAGACTAAGGAGGAAAGCAACCCTTTTGAAAGGAACTAAGAGTTCATAGAAACCCAGTAACAGACGGTTGGAGATCATGACCAAGACTTTGCATGTGTTGCTGTTTGGGCTGTAGCACCACTGCAGGTTGGAAGGATAAAGTTTTACACATCTAAAGAACAGGGTATTAAGTGGTAGGGAAAAAAATTCTTATCAGTGATCACAGGATATAAACTTTTAAACTTTTATTTCCCAAAAACTCTTCCATTTGCAGGGTGTTTCTCAAACACTGTCTAATGAGATGCTTTCTCCCTGCCCATCTGAACTCTGACCTGTGATCACACCTCTGATCCACTCCCAGTTTCTATTGTCTCTTGGTTCTCCACATTCCGGGGCTCCTTCCCTTGTTCCAACAAGGAGATAATACTCATATCAAAAGGAGAGATTCCTGCTTATGAGAAGAAAGAAGGCCAGGCATGGTGGCTCACGCCTGTAATCCCAGCACTCTGGGAGGCTGAGTTGGGCAAATCACCTGAGGTCAGGAGTTCGGGACTAACCTGGCCAACATGGTGAAACCTCGTCTCTATTAAAAATACAAAAATTAGCTCGGCATGGTGGCTAAAGCCTGTAATCCCAGCTACTCGGGAGGCTGAGGCAGGAGAATCGCTTGAACTCAGGAGGCGGCAGTTGCGGTTGCAGTGATCCGAGATCATGCCATTGCACTCCAGCCTGGGTGACAAGAGTGAAACTCCGTCTCAAAAAAAAAAAAGAAAGAAAAAAAAAAGAAAAAGAAATATAATGTGCTGTGGCTTTTCCAGAATCGCACCCTTAGGTTTATGTGAGAAGAGAGGAAACTGCAGATGGATTTGGGAAAACATTTCAACAATTGATCCACTGAATGCCTCCTGAGTGGTTGGGAAACACCACACTACGCAGATATCTAGCTTTCTTCCATGAACCACTAAATCAAAAGCACAGAAGTAGAAAACAGAAAATCAAACATTTTAAAAGTCTGGTACAAGGTATTACGCATACAAAGCTCTAAAACTCTTCACAAAGTGGGCAGATCATCTCGAGAAACCGCAAGATTAAAGTCCAGATTCTGCATGATCAGGCTTTTCATTTCTGAGTCAACAAGACATCCATCCTCATCGAGCAACGCAGGGGCTCTCAAGAGACTCACAAGGGAAAATGAAAACATACACAAGAACAGACCCTGACTTCTAAAAGAAAGTCATCCTCACCCAGGGAGACCAGGTTCCTATAATTCTCCAACATGACGTCCCTGTATAAAGTCTTCTGAGCAGGGTCCAGGCATGTCCACTCCTCCTGAGAGAATTCTATGGCCACATCCCTGAATGTCAACTGTCCCTAAAATGAAAAACACATTTCACCAAGTGACTATGAGGAAAATTTGAATCTTCACATAAAACGAGAAGAGGAGAGAGCTGTAAGAATAGGTTCAAGTCAGCAGACTGACACATCCAGGCTGTGATCACGGTACATACAGATTTGATCTTCATCCCTCTTTCCTGAAAAGAGCTCACTTGAAATCTGTGAGGTGATAAGTATCTTTTTGTACGTCAATGAGACTAACTGGTGGCTAAAGGCCGCTAGATAGCTTCAGGGTGTGCGCTGGACACTGCAAAGGCCAAGGCAAGATTACAGGGTTAGGGCGGGCGCCATAGCTCATGCCTGTAATCCCAGCATTTTGGGAGGCCAAGGCCAGTGGATCACTTGAGGTCAGGAGTTTGAGACCAGCCTGGCCAACACAGTGAAAAAACCATGTCTGTACTAAAAATACAAAAATTAGCTGGGCATGGTGGTGTGTGCCTGTAATCCCAGCTATTCAGGAGGCTGAGGCAGGAGAATCACTTGAACCTTGGAGGCAGAGGTTGCAGTGAGCCGAGATCACACCACCACACTCCAGCCTGGGCGACAGAGTGAGACTCTCTCAAAATAAGTAAATAAAAATAAAAATAAATAAAAGATTACAGGGTTGGGACTTTCAGGCTCAATCTCCAACACTGCAAAAGGGAAGAAGGGCTGAAGGTTCAGTTGAACATCCATGGCCAATAATTTACACAGTTATGCCTATGTAATAAAGCTTCCATAAAAATGCAAAAAATTAAGGTTCTGAGGAGCATCTGGGACAGATGATAACATGGAGGCTCCTTGAGTGGTGCACCCACAGAGGGCATGGAAGCTCAGAGTCCCTTCTCCCTATCTCACCCAATAGATCGCTTCCATCTGCATTCTTTGTTATATCCTCAGCAATAAATGAATCAATATGAATCAAGTGTTCCCCTGAGTTTTGCGAGCCACGCTAACAAATTAATTGATCCCAACGAAAAGGTGATGAGAATTTACAACTTAAGCCAGTTAGTGAGAAACCCAAGCCACAACCTGTGTTTGCGAATGGCAATGAGGTGGCTGCACCCTTGTGGGACTCAGCCCTACACCTGTGGGATGTGATGCTATATCCAGACAGCATCAGAATTGAACTGAATGGGAGGACACCCAGGTCATATCCACTGCAGAACTGCTTGATTGATGTGATGGAAAACCCAACACATCTGGGAGAACAGAAGCGTTCTGTGTTGCAAGAGGACAGTAGAAGAAACTGAATCCGGCTGGGCGTGGTGGCTCATGCCTGTAATCCCAGCACTTTGGGAGGCCGAGGCGGGTGGATCACCTGAGGTCAGGAGTTCGAGACCAGCCTGGCCAATGTGGTAAAACCCCGTCTCTATTAAAAATACAAAAATAGCCAGGTGTGGTGGGGGGCACCTGTAATCCCAGTTACTCGGAAAGCTGAAGCAGGAGAATCATTTGAACCTGGGAGGCGGAGGTTGTGGTGAGCCGAGATCACACCATTGCACTCCAGCCTGGGCAACAGAGCGAGACTCTATCTCAAACAAAAACAAACAAACAAACAAACAAAAAAAAAAGAAAAAAAAAGAAACTGAATTAGTTTTTCCCTATATTCTCACACACTAAGGTTTATTTGAGCAAGTTATGTCTGCTTAATCCTGTTTTATTATTCTTTTCCCTAAGAGGTTATGATATCCTCGAAATTAGTGTGGATTTCTGTTTTGTGGACAATAAATAAATATACAGATACAAAATTGGCTGGGCGCAGTGGCTCATGCCTGTAATCCTAGCACTTTGGGAGGCCAAGATGGGGGAATCACTTGAGGTCAGGAGTTTGAGACCAACCTGGCCAACATAGTGAAACTCTGTCTCTACTAAAAATACAAAAATTAGCTGGAAATTGCTTGAACCCGGGAGGCAGAGGTTGCAGTGAGCCAAGATTGTGCCACTGCACTCCCGCCTGGGCAACAGGGAGGCAAACAAAACAAAACAAAACAAAAAAGCCCAGCACAAGTTTATCTCTAGCAGTGTTAGACAGATATTGTGTCTGACACATCAAGTAATATTCAGCATCTAGATGACCTAGAGAATGAGTGGTGTCTTCAAGGATGACAGCATCCACAGTGGCTTTGAAGAAAAAACAAGTCAGAGTCTTAAAACTATGATGAGAGCAATAGCGATGACAGGGATTTAAGAACAATGCCCATATGCGAGGTAGGATTTTAAATCCTTTATGTGTAATAACACATACAACACTGTAGCCCATGAGAGAAAGATCTGCTCCCATTTTACTGTGGGGACAACTGTTTCACAGACACGCTGAGAAACCTGTCTCAGGTCAAAGGGCTAAAAATGACAGAGCAAGTACCTGTACCCAGGTGTCTAGGAATTAAAATTAAACCTAAGCAATCAGTTAAGCAACAGGCAAGCTACCTGGAAGAGCAGCTCACAATGACCTGAATAATCTTCCAAAGAGGGTAAGTGGGCGGTTTGGAATGCTAAAGCATTAAGGAAGGCTACATAGTCAAGAGCCTTCAGAGTTTTCATTTTAGAATCTCAGTGTCTGAGATCAGCACAAAGGAGTCAATGTATCTGTCCAAGGTTCTGAAAGGGTGGTCATTTTGGAAGAATTCATTTATGTAACGACGTGTACCAATGTCTAATAGATTCCCAACATCCTTTTGTGCAACATCTATCAGCAGCTGCCCACAGCTCTTTGGTTTACCATTCTACCGTGGATGACTGACATGTAGATTGGTCTGAATAGTTTCTTGGTCATTAAACTGGTTAGAAAAGAACTTTCCCAGTCTTTTAGATGCTACACGGTGGCTGAAATCCTCAGAATTACTGTGAAAATGAGGTTTAAAAAATAAAGAAATTGGCTGGGCATGGTGGCTCATGCCTGTAGTCCCAGCACTTTGGGAGGCCGAGGCAGGCAGACTGTTTGAGCCCAGGAGTTTGAGACCAGCCTGGGCAACACAGCAAGACCTTGCTTCTACAAAAAAGTAAAAATAAATAAATACAAATAAATAAAGAAGTACAAGAAATGAGAGAATGTTGGAGAATGAAGGGTAAAATGATGTCGAGCAAAACTGGCCACAGAATGTGTTAATATATTCAAGTTCAAATAGTGTTTTATGAAGAAAGAGACTTTAAAATCTCAGGGGTAAGCAAATTTAAACTGAAAACAGAATAAAAAGTCCTAGAAAGATACAGTAAAAAGTAGTGTCTGTCTCTTTGCATGAAGTAGTATAATATAGTTTGCATAAAGTAGTGTAATATAGTTTGCACACATTTGGAAGACAACCAGCTGGCAAGGGAATTATCTCAAAGAACTACACAGGAGCCAAATGAGATTATCAAGGACAACAAACCACTTCCTTTATTACAAGGTCACACTTACAGAAAAAAGCACATGTAAAAGCCTAATTTCAGCCCTGAATTCAGGACTTTCTCACTGGAAATTTGGGTAGACTCAAAAGAGAAAACAAAGATAAAAGTGGCTATGAGTTTTGGCTGAGCACAGTGGCTCACGCCTGTAATCCCAGCACTTTGGGAGGCCGAGGCAGGCGGATCACGAGGTCAGGAGATCGAGACCATCCTGGCTAACACGGTGAAACCCCGTCTCTACTAAAAATACAAAAATAAATTAGCCGGGCGTGGTGGCGGGCACCTGTAGTCCCAGCTACTCGGGAGGCTGAGGCAGGAGAATGGCATGAACCTGGAAGGCGGAGCTTGCAGTGAGCCGAGATTGCACCACTGCACTCCAGCCTGGGTGACACAGAGCGAGATTCCGTCTCAAAAAAAAAAAAAAGTGGTTATGAGTTTTGTATGACTATATAAATTTCTTTCTTTTTTTTTGTTTTTTTTTTGAGATGGAGTTTTGCTTTGTCACCCAGGCTGGAGTGCAGTGGGTTCAGGGAGCTTCCAGAGGGCTGACACGTGGAGGTTCCTGGAGGACGGCATACCCAGGGAGGGCAGGGAAGCTCTGCACCCCTTTCCCCATACCTCAACCTTATGCATCTCTTCACTGGTATCTTCTGTAATAGTATTTATAATCAACCAGTAAAACTGAGTGTTTCTCTGACCTCTAAGAGTTGCTCCAGCAAATTAATCCAACCCAAAGAAGGGTTCATGGTTCGGAACCTCAACTTGAAGTTGGTTGGTCAGAAGTTTCAGAGACCTGGACATGCAATTGGGAACTGAGCCATCAATCTGTGAGATCTGACACTGTCTTCATGCAGACAGTGTTGGAATTGAACTGGAGGACAGCCAGTTGGTTGCTCGCTGTTTGTTGGTGGGGAGAAATCCCTCGCATTTGGCCACAGAAGTCTTCGGTGTGGATTGTGGTGTTGGTGTGAGACCAGAGGAAAACATGGTTTTTGAGTTGTTTTTCCTAAACAGCACCAAAAGTAAATTGACATGAGGTCACCTAACTGAGAAAAACTGAAACAAGTTCAAGGCTAACAATATGGAACTTCACCAAAGGTCATTATATACACAAACGCATTTATGTCCATATATTACTATCCTATTAGTTCATTAATAGATAGTAGAGAACAGGCTGGGCGTGGTGGCTCACACCTGTAATCTCAGCACTTTGGGAGGCCGAGTTAGATGGATCACCTGAGGTCAGGAGTTCGAGACCAGCCTGGCCAACATGGTAAAACCCCGTCTCTACTAAAAATACAAAAATTAGCCAGGTGTGGTGGCAGGCACCTGTAATCCCAGCTACTCGGGAGGCTGAGGCAGGAGAATTGCTTGAACCTAGGAGGCGGAGGTTGCAGTGAGCCGAGATTGCACCCCTTCACTCCAGCCTGGGCAAAAGAGTGAAACTCCATCTCAAAAAAAAAAAAAAGACAGTGGAGAACAAATTTAAGGCCACAGAAAATATTTAAAATATGACTTCAAACGATAAAACACATACAATTTATTTAAATGATGGTATGTCTTTTATAAAACCATGGGCGTATGCATCTATATATTCATGTGTACACATCACATATACCAGTTAAATTAAGTGAAATAAGGAGATGTGTCTCAATGATGTATTTTTTTTGATGATATCTTTAGTTGTTTTTTTTCGCTCATGTGCTTTTCAGAAAGTCTGGGACAATTAAAATGCATGAATTGTACTTAATGTAGTTTACAAACATTTTTGTAAATTAAGCTGTAAAAACGCTAAAACAAAAATATGTAAGAACTTGTACTCCAATTGGTATTAAATACAAATATTAAAAATACAGATACCATTTTTTCCCAGTTAAATTTAGATATTTAGGCATTAACAAAAGCCCAATGGAGGTTTTAGTTTATTTTACTCATGAAATCATAACATAAGATTAGGACATTTTTTAATACCATACATTAATTTAATAGATTTAAGAAGTACATATTGCAACAATACTTACTCAAAGAAATTATTGGATAACTAAAAATCAGTCCAAAAAGGAAATTTGAAAAACACCAAAAGCTAATATTAAACAAGAAAATTTCACCAAACATCATAATCAAGCAGTAAATGCTGGATGCATTTGCTCTAAATTAAAATGGAGAAAATGGGCTGGGTGTGATGGCTCATGCCTGTAATCCTAACACTTTGGGAGGCCAAGGCGGGTGGATTGCTTGAGCTCAGGAATTCGAGACGATCCTCGGCAAAATAGTGAGACCCCTATCTTTACAAAAAATATAAAAATTAGCTGGGTGTGGTGGCATGCACGTGTAGTCCCAGCTACTTGAGAGGCTGAGGTGGGAGGCTGGCTTGAGCCCAGGAGGTGGAGGTTGCAGTGAGCCAAGATTGCACCACTGCACTCCAGACTGGGCGACAGGGCCGGACCTTGTATCAGAAAAAAAAAAAAAGGAGAAAATGGGGCTCACCAAGGCTCCAGCTAAAGCCCACTTCAGAGCATGCCTGAGCTGAGACCAAGAAAAAGGTAAAGTAGGAGCTGGATCTGTTAAAACTAACAGATGACATACTCACAACCCAGGAGAAGAATGCATTGAAGTATAAGAACTAATAACAATACTGTGAAAACAATCTTCATTCTTTCTTTAGCAGCTCTCATTAAACACAAACACACAATGCATCTCACGAGTACATTAGGAATTATACAATGCTACCTATTAAAATACGTTTCCAGACCTATTTAAAGAAATTATAAAACTGTACTAAAGTGATGTCAATAAAATAGAGGAATAGAACTCCCAAACACTACCTCCACCATGGAGACACACATTTAGTAGCAACATATGAACCAATTGCCTTTGTGAGAAATCCAGTAATCATGTAAGAGGCTGGAACTCTTAACAGAAGTCTAGTAGGAAAATACAGGACATCTGCTCACAGAGGCCTCATCCTGGCATGATGCAGTGTCACTACAAGAAAAACACCCATTTCCCATTTCTCCTGGGAGAGGAAACGTATGAAAACATTCATCCAATATTCTGCCTTTCCAGGGTGCTGCCTGAGGGATAAGTTTCTCTCTTGGTTGAATATAAGTAATGAAGGCCGGGCGCGGTGGTTCACGCCTGTAATCCCAGCACTTTGGGAGGCCAAGGCGGGTGGATCGCTTGAGCTCACGAGTTGGAGACCGGCCTGGGCAACATGGTGAAACCCCATTTCTATTAAAAATACAAAAAAATAGCCGGGCGTGGTGACGCACGCCTGTAGTCCCAGCCGGGCGTGGTGACGCACGCCTGTAGTCCCAGCTACTCAGGGGGCCATGGCAAGAGAATCACTTGAGCCCAGGAGGTGGAGGTTGCAGTGAGCTGAGATCGCATCACTGCACTCCAGCCTAGGCGACAGAGCGAGACTCTGTCTAAACCAAAAAAAAAAAAAAAAAAAAAAAGGAGTTTGGTTTGGAGTCAGAAACACAGTGACTCACTTGTTCGGCATCAAATGCAATATAAATAAGGCTACAAAGCTTTCCCCACAGTGGTCTCGTTTTACAGCATTTCATGGGTGCTTGTACACAGTAACATCTGACTTCATAACCAGCTTCTCTTATCACAGTTTACACAGAGCTGGCAATATATTCAAATATGGCCTGAACAATCCGTGTTGCCCAACAGCACTGATGCTACAGGACCCTCACCCCATCTCCATCCATGTCTGGGTGTGAGCCCTTCCTAGGACTATGCCCCGTGCAGCCTCTTCCCAAGTTCATGTCACTGGGTCACAAGAGATGGAATCTAAGTGAGATGAGAGGGACTGAGGGAAGGCATGAGTGAGTGTGAGCAAACCTGTCAGGCAGGATGCTTCAGATTCAGAGAAGATTCCCAACTCCAAGGCCCAGGGTTTCTGAAAGGAAGGAGACAGAACAATCCACCGAGAATATCATCTCACCTGACGAAGAGCCATCCCTGACTCCTTTGCTTTCCTCTTCCTCTTCTTTCAGGGTTCTACCTTGGGTAACATGAAAGAGACTTTAGAATTCAGTCCTGAATGTAAAAAATATGCTGTTTATTGGTTAGAATCAACACACCCCCTCCTGGGCCATAACCTTATACACAGGGAAGACCTTATACACAGGAAAGATGGTCCTCTGCTGCCCACTGCACCAGAAAAGATGCAGGGATAAGAAACTCCTATAGGAAAAACAAGTGAGTTTCTGACCTCTTTCTTTAGAACCCACTCCCCTCCTGAAGAAGCCCCCACACAGGCTGCAGCAGTGGGGAGCTGGGCTGGAATGAGCTTCTGTTCAGGGCACAGACCCAGCCCTGACCAAACCCCACGCTGAGCACAGCCCCCCTCCCCTCTGAGGGTCACAGGCTGATCTCAGCCTTCAGAAACGATCAGCAGTGCCCTGGTGCTCAATGGCAGATACACAATAACAGAACAGAACCAATCTTAAATGTCATTGAAGCTGGGCTGCAACTTATTTGCATGAAAATCTCTGCTAAGGGGGCGTAAGAGACGTATTTGCAAAATGCCTCAGCGTTCTTGAGCTCCACTGAGAGGGGCCAAGCCCGGCACAGCCCCCCACCTTCTGGCTGTACTCTCCCTGGGGGCCTTGTTGTCACCAGGATCCAGACAGTGGAAGGAGAAGCAGCACAGAGAAACACGCAGAACAGCCAACACAGACAAGAGGTGAGGGTGGGGGTGGGGATGGAATGCTGAAGCGGGGGTCAGGGAGAGGGCCACAGAAGTCCCCACTGAGGAAGTGATATCAGAACAAAGACTTGGGTTAGGAAGGGTGTTTGCACCTGCAGCTGAGGGGCCAGAGTCCTAGGCAGAGGGACCACCCATGTGAAGGCCCTGAGGCAGGAGTAACTTGGGGACCCCGGAAAAGGAAAGGGGCCTGAGTGGCTGAAGCAGAGGGAGTGAGGACATAGGCAGGAGATGAGGTCAGAGAGGTCCTGGGGGAGCAGGTCAGGCAGGGTTGAGGTCTTCAAACAATTTTTCTCCCACATCTCCAAAGAATGTTTAGGCGGGATGCAGTGGCTCTTGCCTGTAATCTCAGCACTTTGGGAGGCAGAGGTGGGTGGACTGCTTGAGCTCAGGAGTTTGAGACCAGCCTGGGCAACATGGCAAAACCCCATCTCTAAAAAAGGTACAAAATTTAGTCAGGTGTGTTGGTACGGGTCTGTAGTCCCAGATACTTGGGAGGCTGAGGTAGGAGGATCGCTTCAGCCCAGGAGGTGGAGGTTGCAGTGAGCCCAGATCACTCCAACCTGGGCGACAGAGCGAGACTCTGTCTCAAAAAAAAAAAAAAGACTAGAAGAAATAATAAATAAGTTTTTAAACAATGTATTTCTTTAATTCGCTTATCTTATTTTTAACTCACAAATAATGTCCTATCTTCTATATTTTAAATACATGCTGACATGTTCAGCTAAGCCCTGGGTCTTAGCTGAAGACCCCTACCCACGCTGGGTGTGCTGGGGAACACCTTTGGGGGAATTCAGGATGACCCTTTTGGACATACGAAGGTGGAGATGCCTGTTCCACCTCCTAGCAGACTGTTGAGGAGACAACTGGACAAAGGATTCCAGTGTTCAAGGGAGAGGTCTGCAGGGAACAGGGAGCTGTGTAGGTGGGTTTAAAGCTGTGAGATGAGATGATAAGGAAGAGCAGTGGGTTGCAGGGTCCAGCCCCACAGGGTCGGTGGGTTTTCTCCTCGTGTGTGGGGACGAGACAGCGTAGAAATAATGACACAAGACAAAGAGATAAAAGAAAAGACAGCTGGGCCCAGGGGACCGCTACCACCAAGACGCGGAGACCGGTAGTGGCCCCGAATGTGAGGCTGCACTGATATTTATTGGATACAAGACAAAGGGGCAGGATAAGGAGAGTGAGCCATCTCCAGTGACAGGTAAGGTCACATGGGTCACGTGTCCACTGGACGGGGGCCCTTCCCTGCCTGGCAGCCGAGGCAGAGAGAGAGAGAGAGAGAGAGAAAGAGGGAAACAGCTTACATTATTATTTCTGCTTATCAGAGACTTTTTGCACTTTCACTAATTTGCTACTGCTAACTAAACGGCAGAGCCAGGTGTACAAGATGGAACATGAAGGCAGACTAGGAGCATGACCACTGAAGCACAGCATCACTAGGCCTCTGGATAACTGCGTCCGAGCCTGACTAATGTCAGGCCCTCCACAAGAGGTGGAGGAATAGAGTCTTCTCTAAACTCCCCCGGGGAAAGGGAGACTACCTTTCCCCGTCTGCTAAGTAGCGGGTGTTGTTCCTTGACACTAACGCTACCGCTAGACCATGGTCTGCTTGGCAACGGGTGTCTTCCCAGACGCTGGCGTTACCGCTAGACCAAGGAGCCCTCTGGTGGCCCTGTCTGGGCATAACAGAAGGCTCGCACTCTTGTCTTCTGGTCACTCCTCACTATGTCTCCTCAGCTCCTATCTCTGTATGGCCTGGCTTTTCCTAGGTTATGATTCTAGAGTGAGGATTATTATAATATTGGAATAAAGAGTAATTGCTGCCAACTAATGATTAATGATATTCATATATAATCATATCTAAGATCTATATCTTGTATAACTATTCTTATTTTATTATACTGGAACAGCTTGTGTCCTCGGTCCCTTGCCTCGGCACCTGGGTGGCTTGCCGCCCACAGCGGGTGTGGACAGGAACCAAGAAGCTCACGGAGTAAGCCGTGCACACTCCACATTTAGGGAACAGAAAAATCAAGAGACACCAGAAGAGGAAAGAGTGACGTGATCAGCGAGGTATCAAAAACTTGAAAACAAATAGTTTTAAAAGGTTAATGGAATGTCCCTAAAGCCAGGAAAACAGAAGAGAAAGTGAGAAAAGAAAAAAAAAGAACACGAAGTTTTTGTGTACTATTCTCTTAAACAGAGCATAGAAGAGGGGAACTTACTACAGAAGGAAAAGTAGTTAAGGATTTTTTGTTTTTTTTTTTTGAGATGGAGTCTCGCTCTGTCACCCAGGCTGGAGTGCAATGGTGTGATCTCGGCTCACTGCAAGCTCTGCCTCCTGGGTTCAAGTGATTCTCCTGCCTCAGCCTCCCAAGTAGCTGGGATTAAAAGCACACGTCACCACGGCCAGCTAATTTTTGTATTTTTAGTAGAGAGGAGGTTTCACCATGTTGGCCAGGCTGGTCTCGAACTCCTGACCTCAGGTGATCCGCCTGCCTCGGCCTCCCAAAGTGCTAGGATTGCAGGCGTGAGCCACCGTGCCCAGCCTTATTTTTTGTTTTAAAGTTGGAAGAGTAAATGGGAAAGAAAGGCTTTATTTTCTGTGTGTGTGTGTGTGTGTGTGTGTGTGTGTGTGAATAGACAAGACCACTAATCTGGATATGCTCATCAAAATAATTCCCTTGAAGTAAAAGTTGACGCATTGGAGGAGGAAGCCACACCGTCCTGAGACTGTGGTGCAAAATTGAAGAGCCAGCAACAGCCCCGAGCAGGGACAGACCATTCCCAGTACCTCCTGCGTTGAGATCGCAGGCCTTAAGACAGGTGGGTGGGCCTGTTGGAGAGCTCTTCCCTTTACTGTTTGAGACAGGAAAAAATCAAACTGTTCATACTATTGTCACATTCAACCCAGAATACCTCACCTGTAGTCACCAAAATGTGTGTAGTTTTTCCCACAATGACCAGTTGTGCAGTGCACTCCCAGTGGTGGGTCCTACAATTTCACTCCACTCTGACAGTGTCAGATCTCCCAGGTGAAGATCTCAGTGTGCTACATGCTACTAGTAGCTGATGGCTACACTCTCACCAGATAAATACGGTGATTCTCTTAACCCTTTCCTTGGATTCAATTAACTTGCTAAAACCATTCATCTGTATGCTTCGTAGTATCCTTTGTAACAATTAGGTGGGCTGGGTGCGGTAGCTCATGCCTGTAATCCCAGCACTTTGGGAGGCCAAGGTGGGTGGGTTACGTGAGATCAGCAGTTCAAGACCAGCCTGGCCAACATGGTGAACCCCCTTCTTTACTAAAAATACAAAAATTATCCAGGCATGGTGGCGGACGACTGTAATCCCAGCTACTTGGGAGACTGAGGCAGAAGAATTGCTTGAGCCCGGGAAGTGGAAGTTGCAGTGAGCAGAGATCGTGCCATTGCACTCCAGCCTGGGTGACAAGAGCAAGACTCCGTCTCAAAAACAAACAAACAAAAAACAATTGGGTAAACCAAGGAAAATGTTTCCCTGAGTTCTATGAGCTGCTCTGGCAAATTAATAGCACCTCAGGAAGGGATAAGGAGAATCCCAAATTTATACTCAATGGGTCCGAAGCTCAGAATCTGGGACTTAGGGCTGGTATCTGAAGTGGGGACCCTCAACTAGTGGGATCTAATGCTAACTCCGGGTAGATAGTGTCCGAATTGAATTAAATTATAGGACAGTCAGGTAGTGTTTGTTGAAGAACTGCGTGTTGGTGAGGAGAAATCCCCACCCCACACGTTTTGGTGATGAGAGGCGATGCATTCTTTGTTGAGCGTTCATTACTTGATTATGAGAGTAGGAAAAACACTTTGGTTTTTCCTCCTCACTCATACACTTGCCTACACATTACCCCATCCTAGGAAAAGGAAAGAGGGTGACCCACAACTGAATAAGTCAAGTCACTGCCCTCTGGTAGAATAGAGATTGCAAATAGAAGCTAACCTCTAATGCCAGGAATTATAAAATGCACATGTCTTACAGACAAAACTTTTGCAATTCTCACCAGCATCTCCATAACAGAAACAAAATATATACATACAAAATTTGTTATATTATTAGGGGCTGGGCACAGTGGCTGATGCCTGTAATCCCAGCACTTTGGGAAGCTGAGGTGGGTGGATCACCTGAGGTCAGGAGTAGTGAAATCTCGTCTCTACTAAAAATACAAAAGTTAGCCAGGTGTAGTGGTGCATGCCTGTAATCCCAGCTACTCGGGAGGCTGAGGCACGAGAATCGCTTGAACACGGGAGGCAGAATTACAGTGAGCTGAGATTGTGCCATTGCACTCCAGTCTGGGAAACAGAGTGAGACTCTGTCTCAAGAAAAAAAAAATTTGTTAGATTATGGATACAGAAATCAATACATCACGATGTAATTACCCGTATCCAGTGAAACCACCACGCATCTGGGCCAAAGTCCCCCTCTTTCTTCCTTCCTGTGTTTCCCTCCCTCATTCTGTATGTCTCTCTCATTCTCTTCTTCTCTCTCCTTTTTTCTTTTCTGTGTTTCAGCCTGGGTCTCTGCTCCTCATTTTGAGCCCCTCTCCTCTCCTGCTGTTTCTCCTTCCCTCTATTCCTTCTCTTCCACTTGTTCTGCTCCATTCTTGCAACTTGTTTCACCTTATTCCTCTTTCACCCCAATCTTTTGGTTGTCTCCAATCTCAATATATTTCTGCCTCTTTCTTCCCTTATCTCTGCTCTCCCTGTTAAATCCCCTCTTCCCTGTTTCACTTCCTTGTCCCCACTCTTTGGCACCCCCAGATCCCAGGTGTCCCCCTGCTGTGGTTCTCCCTCTGCTCTCCTTGTCACCGGCTGCCCCTTCTTGCTGTGCCAGCACCATGCTGCTTTGTCCGTCCTGGTTCCAAATACCCCCTCCTCTCCCTAACTCTCTGTCTGAGGAGCTGCCCCTCTCCCTACCTTGCTGTCCTTCATCTCTCTAGACATCGAGCTTTTCTCTACATTTCTCCAGTTGTTTCTCCATCCTGTTACTTTCTCAGCGACTTCTTTCACCCGTACTGTCTCTTTACAAATCCCGACCCATCCTCTACTTTGCCATGTTTATTGGTTTCCCTCATTCTTTCCTCTGTCTCTGTTTTTCTACTTTTCTCTCAGCCCCTCTCTCTGTCTCCTGATCCCCTTGGCCCACACATTCACAGGGAGGGTTTGGAGTAAGACGCCTGAATCCTGGAGGAGCACATTTTCCAGCGGGTGGAGCTGGGCAGGCAAGAACACCGGGTGTCACAGGTCAGGCCCCGGGCACCTCCTCAACGTGTGCTCAGGGGAAACGGTGACTGCGAAGGGGAGGCCTAGGGAGCAGCAGGGCCCCGCACGAGGAGGAGGGAGGTGGGGGGCGACGGCGCCTTAGGAGAGGGGTGGGGTCTGCAGGATCCCAGGACCAGGCAGAGGCGCGGCCTCCCCGGGACTGGGGCTGCGGCGCTGCGCTCCAGTAGCCGACTAGGGCGAGGTTAGGGGACGGTAAAATCCTGCACCCACTTCGCGGATGAGGACTTCACAGGGCGCAGGTCAGTAAAGGGTTTTAAGCAGGAAAACGCAGGTCAGTAAAGGGTTTTAAGCAGGAAACGGCGCAGGAAAGGAGGTGTCTGCATGGTCTGAAGGCCGAAAGACCACGGGCAGGACCAGCCTGTGTGATTTTAACCCAAAGCGACGCGACCCCCAGAGTCTCGCGACAACGTCTGAATTTACTTGGAATGGAGGGAGCTGTGCGGGGACTTTAAGGGCTATAGGAACCCCCGGACATCGGGTACGGAGGAGCAGGGGACTCCGAAACGCAGGTTTAATCTACATAGAGGGAAACTCACGCGGCGACGGACAGCCTTCACTCCAAGAGATCTGCTTCCGGGTTTGCAACAAACTGCGCGCGCAGTAAACGGAGCCGGCGGCCTGGGGGCGGGGCCTGGGCCGACCGGTGCAAAGTGGCGGGTTGCGGTGGGGAAAGGCCAGGCGTTGGGAGGGACTGAGAGCATAGGGTGGGCGGGGCCGGGGCGGGCCCTGAACCCGGGAGGCGGAGGTTGCAATGAGCCGATATCGTGCCATTGCACTCCAGCCTGGGTGTCAGAGTGAGACTTCGTCTCTCCTAAAAAAAGAAAAAAAAAACTTAGCCTATCTAAAAGTTTAACCAATGGCCAGTAATATATGCAATCATGCATATGTAATGAAGGCTCCATAACAACCCAAAAGGAGAGGATTCAGAGGAGCTTCTGGATAGGTGAACACTGGGAGGCTCCTACAGTGTGGTGCACCCAGGGAGGGCACCAAGGCTCAACGCCTCTTCTCCCATGCCTCACCTCACTGATCCCTTCCATCTGCCTGTTCATCTGTCAACTTTGTAATATCCTTTATAATACGTAAATCTATGTAAAGTGTTTCCCTGTATTTTGTGAGCCACTCTAGCAAATTCGTTGAACCCGAGGAGGGGGTCAAGGGACTCCTGGATTTATATCTGACCCGTAAGCACAGGTCACAACCTGTGCGTGAGACTGGCATTGAAATGTGTGCACTATTGTGGGACTGAGCCCTCAACGTGTGGGATCTGATGCCATGTCCCGGCAGAATGGAACGGAGTGAGAGAACACGCACCTGGTGTCTGTGGCAGGATTGCTTGCTTGGTGTGTGTGGGAAAACCCAGTACCTCTGGGCTAACAGTAACATTCTGTGTTGTGAGAGAACAGTAGAAGAAACTGAATCAGTTTTTCCTATATTCTTAAATATGAATATGTGAGGGTTTTTTTTTTTTTTTAGACAGAGTCTTGCTCTTGTCACCCAGGCTGGAATGCAATGGCATGATCTCGGCTCACTGCAACCTCCGCCTCCCGGGTTCAAGCGATTCTCCTGCCTCAGCCTCCCGAGTAGCTGGGATTACAGGTGCCTGCCACCACACCCGGCCAATTTTTGTATTTTTAGTAGAGATGGGGTTTTGCCATGTTGGCCAGGCTGGTCTCGAACTCCTGACCTCGTGATCTGCCCGTCTCGGCCTCCCAAAGTGCTGGGATCTCAGGCGTGAGCCACCGCGCCCGGCGTGAAGGCATTTTTGAGCAAGTTATGTCTCCCTAATTCTGTTTTATTGTACTTTTCCCTAAGTAGTTATAATAGCCTCTAAATCTGTGTGGAGTTTTCAGTTTTGTGGACAATACAATAAATATACAAATAAAACCCCAAACACAAGCTGATCTCTATAGAAGTGTTCGATATTATTTTCAACACACTAAGTGATACTCAGTATCTAGATAAGCTAAAGCACGAATGATGTCTTCCGAGGTGACGAGGTCCACAGTGGCTTTACAGAAACACTGGCCAGAAGTAAAAACTGATGATAATAGCAATAGCTATGATAATGGCAATAGCAATGACTAACTTTTCTGAACACTATGTGCAAGGCATTATTCGGAATACTTTACCTGTATTAACTCAAATAACAACATAATAGCTCATGAGAAAAAGATCTTTTCCTATCTTACTAGGAAACAACTGTGTCGGCCGGGCGCGGTGGCTCACGCCTGTAATCCCAGCACTTTGGGAGGCCGAGGAGGGCGGATCACGAGGTCAGGAGATTGAGACCATCCTGGCTAACACAGTGAAACCCCGTCTCTACTGATAATACAAAAAAATTAGCCGGGCGTGGTGGCGGGCGCCTGTAGTCCCAGCTACTTGGGAGGCTGAGGCAGAAGAATGGCGTGAACCCGGGAGGCGGAGCTTGCAGTGAGCCGAGATCGCGCCCTTGCACTCCAGCCTGGGCGAGAGCAAGACTCCGTCTCAAAAAAAAAGAAACAACTGTGTCACAGATACGCTAAGAAAGTGGCCTACGGTCCAACAGCTAGAAATGACAGAGCAAGCCCCGAACCCAGGCATCTAAGAATTACAATTAGGCTGAGAGCAGTGGCTCACACCTGTAATCCCAGCACTTTGAGAGCCTGAGGCAGGAGGGGTGCTTGAGCCCAGGAGTTCAAGACCAGCCTGGGCAATATAGTGAAACCCCATTTCAACAAAATAAAGACAAAACAAAAACAAAAAAGACCTCAACAATTACAATTAAACCTAAAGAATCAGTTAAGTAACAAGTAACATCAAAAGTGACAGGATGCCAGGTCAGGGAAACCATTGAGAACAAAGGCAAGCAACATAAACCAGAGTCTGCAGTAACGCAGGCAGACACTAGGTGGAGAACCAGACCACAGCTTACCATGAAAACACAGGTACTGCAGAATTGCAGACTGTCAACAGGAGAGCTCCTGAAGAAAAACTGGCAAACCTCAGGTAACTACAAGCAAAAGCCCAGAGACGACACATTCCCAGAAAAGCCTTCAGAGGTCTCCAGAATCTCTAGTCAGGCTGAATAGAGAGGGTCCTCCCTGAAGGAAGCCAGAAATAAAAAAGTAGGAGTGGCTGATTAGTGAAATGCTGAGGTACCAAGATAACAAGACATTCAAGGAGAAAAGGAAGCATGATCCACACAAAGGAACAAATGAAACCACCACAAACTGACACTAAAGAAATGAAGATGTATGAATTATCAGACAAAGAATTGAAAATAAGAGTCACAAGATGGTCAATGAATTAAGAGAGCACACACAGACAACCACAGGAAATCAGGAAAACAAGATATGAGCAAAATGAGACTATCAATATAGAGACAGAAGCTATAAAGGAGAAACAGAGAAATTTTAGAGCTGAAAAATGTAAACAGAAACGCAGAACACAGAGCCTTGGTGCTCAATGCTGCACACAGATTACAATGCCCTGGGCCACCATAGTTATTATTGAGGATAGATCCCAACTTGACCATGGGAACAGGAATCTTGGGCAAAGGAAAGTTGAAATGGTTAAACTTATACGTTAATACGTTAAAATACGTTAAAAGGTATTTTTGCCAGCGAATGGGACAGAAGTTGAAATGGTTCACGTTGAAATGGTTATTTCTGCCAGCAGGTAGGACAGAAGAGCTGCTAGTGAGACTGAAGCAACTCTGGGTGGGGATCTGGCTTCTCTGGGGGTGTCGATTTGGGGTAGATTGAATCCAGGAAAGTTTCTGCAATTTGAATTAATTTAAACAACTTAACTAAAAAGCCCTGAAAATGACTGTGAAGGGTATGCAAACTAGAATGTGAAATGCAAAACTCTGCCTGGGCAGAATGTGTAAGTAATTTCAAGTCACCTCGCAACAGAACTTAATGCAATTGCCTCCATATTCTACACCCATTCACCATGGAGGGAGAGAGTCAGCGCTGTGCACAGTTGCAGAGATTTTCATATGGTAAATACCTGGGGTGTGGAGCGAGGAGGGCTAATACCGGTGACATTAACTCTTGCTTTAGAAAAAGCAGTAACTTTTTAAAAATAGTTGAGCAACTTAAGTTTCCAACTTAGGAAAACATCTTAGTTTCCAACAGAGATGGCCCACATAACTCTAAGGGTTTACCTTAAAATTGAAACATTAACTTAAAATAAGCAGAAAGCAAAACTGCGCCGCAGGACACGAAATAGACTTGTGTTCCCAAACCCAGAAAATAGGGACGCTCTGGGAACCAGGTGGCTGGAAACGCAGGCTCCCGCCCGCCTTCCTTTGGTCCCTCCCGGCCCCGCCCCCTGCCTGTCCAGGCCCGCCCCACCCTCCGCGTTTTCTCCCCGGCCCCCTCCCTGTGCCGGTCGCGCCCCGCATAGGCCCCGCCCCTAGGCCGCCTCAGCCCTCTCCGGCCCCGCCCCCTGCCGGTCTCTCCCTGGCCAGGCCCCGCCCCTTCCCCGCCCCCAGGCCGCCCAGTCTCAGCTGCGCGCGGTTTTCTGTAGACCCGGAAGCGGATCGTGCGGAGTGAAGGCTGCGCCGCCGAGCCTGAGTTTCGTTCTCTCTAGATTGTATCTGCGCTTCGCAGTACCCCTTCTTCCATCCCCCGGGTCTGGAGGGGGTCCCTACAGATCTTAAAATGACCGCACCGCGCCCTCCACCCCAGGTAAATTCTGACGTTGCTGTAAGAGTGCGGAGATCGCTTTCCCTTTGGGTTAAAGTCGCTCTAAGGCTACTTCCTGAATCTGGTCTTTCTGCCCTGCGCTAGGTAAACATGGCCTTTCGTGTCTTTTGCTGCCTAAAATCCTTTACCGATTTTTCTTCCCGCCACGCGGGAGGGCACTTTTTTTTTTTTTAAGACGGAGTCTCGCTGTGTCGCCCAGGCTGGAGTGCAGTGGCGCGATCTCGGCTCATTGCAAGCTCTGCCCCCCAGGTTCACGCCATTCTCCTGCCTCCGCCTCCCAAGTAGCTGGGACTACAGGTGCCCGCCACCACACCCAGCTAATTTTTTTGTATTTTTTTTTAGTAGAGACGGGGTTTCACGCGTGTTAGCCAGGACGGTCTCGATCTCCTGACCTCGTGATCCGCCCGCCTCGGCCTCCCAAAGTGCTGAGATTACAGGCGTGAGCCACCGCGCCCGGCCGGGAGGGCACTTTTTAGAGCCCTCACCTGCAACGTGGATTCAGGTCTATCCGGTTCTCCAAGACCTGCCCTTGTCGGCCCCTGGTGCGCAGCGCTGCAGTCTTAGTCCGGAGGGGCCGCGTCCTTACTTGGTTCTGGGATTGTGTAGACCCCACCCCTGTCCTAAGGTGCCACCTCTGTCTTTCTCACCTGATATCTTTCTCAGGAAGGGCCTTCAGCTCCCAAGCCCCTCTAGGCAGTCACCTTCCGTGGTGGGAAGGTGAGCTGGGCTTGTCCTGTGACACTCACGGTGGAGGAGGAGGTGACCTGGGCCTGTTCTGTGACACCCAGTATGCTTTTTTTTTTTTTGAGAATGAGTCTCCCCCTCTGTTACCCAGGCTGGCGTGCAGTGGCGCGACCTCAGCTCACTGCAACCTCCACCTCCCAGGTTCAAGCGATTTTCCTCCCTCAGTCTCCCGAGTAGCTGGGATTGCAGGCATGTGCCACCACGCCCAGCTAATTTTTGTATTTTCAGTAGAGTCGGGGGTTTCACCATGTTGGCGAGGCTGGTCTCCAACCCCTGACCTCAGGTTATCCGCCCGCCTGGGCCTCCCAAAGGGCTGGGATTACAGGCATGAGCCACCGCGCCCAGCCAACCTATAACACTTCTGACAGCAAATGTGTGGGAGTTTTTTTCCCACACGCTAGGCAATTCTCCAGTCTACACCAGTTGTGTGTCCTATAATTCAATTCAAGTCTGACACTGTGCACCTGGACTTAGAGTCAGATACAACAGGTTAAGTTCTTAGTCCCACAAGACCACCCCCCCGCCCCACTCTGCCACCACTTCAGACATCAGTCAGAAGTAATAGGTTGTCACCTCTCCTTAAAACTGACCTATATATTGGGGCTCCCATGACTCCCTCTTTGGGTTTGATTAATTTGTGAGGACAGCTCACAGAACTGCTGGAAGCACTTACTTATGTTTACTGATTTTTGTGCAGTCATTCCTCACTTAATGTTTTCTATAGGTTCTTGGAAACCAGGTCATGAATGAAATGATATACAGCAGGTCCTCGAATAACGTTGTTTTTTTCAATGTCATCATTATCATTATTATGATTATTATTATTTTGAGATGGAGTCTAGCTCTGTCACCAGGCTGGAGTGCAATGGCGCAGTCTCTGCTCATTGCAACCTCCACCTCCCAGGTTCAAGTGATTCTCCTGCCTCAGCCTCCTTAGTAGCTGGCATTACAGGCACGTGCTGCCATGCCCAGCTAATTTTTGTATTTTTAGTAGAGACAGGGTTTCACCATGTTAGCCAGGATGGTCTCAATCTCCTGACCTCTTGATCCGCCCACCTTGGCCTCCCAAAGTGCTGGGATTATACAGCATGAGCCACCGCGCCTGGCCATTCAATGTCATTTTTTATGTTGATGAGGAAAAGAAGTTGCCATTTCACTTAAAGTTCCGGTTCCCAAGAATCTATTGATAACATCAAGTGAGGATTTGGTGTATTAATAAAGGATATCATAAAAGATACCCATGAGCAGCCAGATGAAGAGATACGTATGGTGAGGTCTGAGAATGTTCTGAGCACAGGAGCTTCTGTCTTTGTGGATTTGGGTGCACCCACCCTCCTGGCATTCAGATGTGTTTATCAACCAGAAAGCTCTCCGAACCCTATAGATCAGGAATTTTTATCGAGGCTTCATCCTGTAGGCATGAGAGATTATTAACTCAGTCTTCAGCCTGCTCCACTCTTTCGGAAATAAGTGATGGAGCTGAAATTTCCAAGCTTCTAATCATGGCTTAGTCTTTCTGGCAACTGGCTCTATCCAGGAGCCCACCAAGACTTGCCTCATTGGAACAAAAACACTCCTATCATGTAGAAAATTCCAAGGGATTTAGGAGCTTTGTGCAAGGACCTGGGGTCAAAGACCAAATATGAGAACCAAAGATTCTCCTAACACCCCTTTCTGTGAGGGGTTTAGGATCTATGTCCCAGGAACCAGGGGCAGAGACCAAAAATATATTTCTTGTTATTTCACACTCCCTCTGAGTGGAGCTCAATCCTGGTTTGACTTGAGAGTACTGAGTCATTCTGCAAATAAAACTCTTGTGCCTCTTTACCTGAGTTTTCCATTCATGTAATGGGGTTGGAGTCCAGCCTTGATAGTAGTTATGTTACCCCAGCTGATTCTAATCTGTGTCCAGCATTGATACTGAGGCTCTGTGTCCTCCATTTCTTTTTTAAACATTTTTTAGATGGAGTCTCACTCTGTCGCCCAGCCTGGAGTGCCATGGGGCAATCTCAGCTCACTGCAACCTCCGCCTCCTGGGTTCAAGCGATTCTCCTGCCTCAGCTTCCCTAGTAGCTGGGACTACAGCACGCACCATCACACCCAGCTAATTTTTGTATTTTTAGTAGAAACAGGGTTTCACTGTGTTGGCCAGGCTGGTATCGTACTCCTGACTTCAGGTGATCCGCCTATCTCGGCCTCCCAAAGTGCTGGGATTACAGACTGTTTCCTCCATTTCTGAGGCCTAAGCTCAGCCTGGGATCCATAGGGATGTGAGGGCGCTGTGCTGTGCGTGAGGTTTGCTCAAGGCCAGGTGTGCACCCTGAAGGGGAGTTCAGTCCAGCCCAGCTCCCCACCGCTGCAGCGTGCATGTGGGCCTCTCTAGGAGGAGAGTGAGTTCTGAAGAAAGGGGTTACAGACTCACCTGTTGGTCTTCCTACAAGTTTCTTTTTCCTCCATCACTCCTGGTGCAGTCGGTGGCAGAGGACTGTCTTTGCACGGGGTGAGGTCTTCCCTGTGTGTGTGGTCGTGGCACAGGAAGGGGGTGTGTTAATTCTAGGCATTAAATAACTTCTTTTTCACATTCCAGATTAACCTTTAAAGACTCATGTGGCCGAGGAAGAAGTCCAGAAGAGAAGAAAGAGGAGACAGGGATGGCTCTTTCTCAAGTAAAGTGATATTCTTGGTGGATTGTTCTGTTTCCCTTTTTTTTTTTTTTTTTGGAGACAGAGTCTTGCACTATCACCTGGGCTGGAGTGCAGTGGTGTGATCGCTTACTGCAACCTCCGCCTCCCGGGTTCAAGCAATTCTCCTACCTCAGCTTCCCTAGTAGCTGCAATTACAGGTGCCTGCCACCACGCCTAGCTAATTTTTTGTATTTTCAGTAGAGACAGGGTTTCACCATGTTGGCCAAGCTGGTCTCCAACTCCTGACCTTGTGATTCACCCGCCTCGGCCTCCCAAAGTGCTGGGATTACAGGCGTGAGCCACCGTGCCCAGCTTGTTCTGTTTCTCTTTCCTTTCTGAAATTTCATTCTTTGGAGTTGCACATCTTTGAGTCTGAAGCATCCTGCCTGACACGTTTGCTCTCACTCACCCGTGCCTTCCCTCAGTCCCTCTCATTTCACTTAGATTCCATTGCCTGTGACCCACTGATATGAACTTGGGAAGAGGCCCCACTGGGCATGGTCCTGGGAAGGGCTTACACCCATACATGGATGGACACGGCATGTGAGCCCCGTAGTGTCAGGACTGTTAGGCAACAGGGATTGTTTAGCGGCCACATCTGGATGCACTGTGAGGTCTCTGTGGACCAGGAGTAGAGAAGCTGCACATGGAAGTCATGTACTAATGTGCACAAGTACTTGGTAATTCCAGAAAAGGAGGCTGATGAGGGGAATTCTGGCACATTGTTTGTCTGATTTAAGAATACAATCGAAGATAAATACATGAATCTGTATGTTTTTGGCTCCAGAATTGTTATGATTTGGAATGGAATGGAAAGTTCAGAAACACCTTAGTGAGGGGAGGGTGTTTTATTCTAGCACTGATTTGTTTTTTTTTTTTTGAGATGGAGTTTCACTCTTGTTGCCTGGGTTAGAGTGCAATGGTGTGATATTTGCTCACTGTAACCTCCGCCTCCCGGGTTCAAGTGATTCTCCTGCCTCAGCCTCCCAAGTAGCTGGGATTACAGGCATGTGTCACCATGCCCGGCTAATTTTGTATTTTTAGGAGAGACGGGGTTTCTCCATGTTGGTCAGGCTGGTCTCAAATTCCCAAACTCAGGTGATCCATCCGCCTCGTCCTTCCAAAGTGCTGGGATTACCGGCGTGAGCTACCACACCTGGCTCCACCAATTTTAAAATATGAAATCAATCTAAATCTCTTTTTTTTTTTTGAGACAAAGTCTCACTCTTGTCCCCTAGGCTGGAGTGCGATGGTGCGATGTTGACTCACTGCAACCTCCGTCTCCTGGGTTCAAGCGATTCTCCTGCCTGGGCCCCCTGAGTAGCTGGGATTACAGGTGCTTGCCACCACACCAGGCTAATTTTTGTATTTTTAGTAGAGTTGGGGTTTTACCATGTTGGTAAGTCTGGTCTTGAACTCCTGACCTGAGGTGATCCACCTGCCTTGGCCTCCCAAAGTGCTGGGATTACAGGTGTAAGCTACCGCGCCTGGCCAGAAAACAATCTAAATCTCTAACAGAAGGAGATTCTTTAAGTCATTTTCAGCACATCCTTCTCTTGGAGGTTGCTTTTCAGTCTCTTGATTCTTTCTTTTGATGCAGAGATGTTTGTAAGTTTGATGTAGTCCCTTTGCATATTGTTGCTTTTCTTGCCTGTGTCTTTGGTGTCATATCTTAGAAATGATTGCGAAATTCAGTTTCACAAACCTTTTCTCCTACACTTTCTTCTAGGAGTTTTATCATGTTAGGTCTTATGTTGAGGCTTTTAATTCATTTTTCTTTTTTTTTGTTTGTTTTTGTTTTTTGTTTTTTTTTGTTACCCAGGCTGGAGTACAGTGGTGCGATCTCAGCTCACTGCAGCCTCTGCCTCCCGGGTTCAAGTGATTTTCCTGCCTCAGCCTCCCGAGTAGCTGGGACTACAGGTGCCCGCCATTTCACCATTTTGCCCAGGCTGGTCTCGAACTTTTGACCTCAGGTGATCCTCCCGCCTCAGCCTCCCAAAGTGCTGGGATTACAGGCATGAGCCACTGCGCCCAGCCTAAATATTTAAATTTAAATGGATAGAATTTTATTTGTAGTTTGACTATAACTATTTCATAGGGATTGGAGTTAAAGTTTTAAATATTTTTTCATGTTTTTACCATTCTTTTATTGGCATTATATAACATAATGTTGACAAACTAAGTTAAATACAACTTATACACTTTACTGTCCCCAAGATGCTGAAATGCACATGAGGAAAAATGATAATGAAAAAGTCATAAAAAATATGTCATTGAGAGGCATGTTTTCTCTTTGTCAATTTACATTTGTGTATATACGTGTGCATGAATGTATGGATGAACTATCCTATGGCTTTTATAGAAGACACATCACCATTTCATAAATCAGTTCCGTATTTTTATTTATTTTATTTTATTTTATTTATTTTTTTTGAGACGGAGTCTTACTCTGTTGCCCAGGCTGGAGTGCAGTGGCACGATCTCGGCTCACTGCAACCTCTACCTCCTGGTTCAAGTGATTCTCCGCCTCAACCTCCCGAGTACCTGAGATTACAGGCGTGCACCACCACGCCCAGCTAATTTTTGTATTTTTAGTAGAGACGGGGTTTTACCATGTTGGCCAGTATGATATCAATCTCTTGACCTCGTGATCACCAGCCTTGGCCTCCCAACCTGCTGGGATTACAGACGTGAGCCACCATGCCCGGCCACACTTTTTAGCTTCTGACCTTTCTTTCTTTAAAGACACCATGGACATTGTCATCTCTGAAGACAACACACTTCTTCCGGCTCATCCAGATACTGAATATCACTTTGTGTGTCAAACATAATATCTAGCACTTCTTTTTTTTTTTTTTTTTTTTTTTAATCTTTTTTTTTTCCTTTTTTTTTTTTTCTTTTATTATTATTATTATTATTATTATTATTATACTTTAGGTTTTATGGTACATGTGCGCAATGTGCAGGTAAGTTACATATGTATACATGTGCCATGCTGGTGCGCTGCACCCACCAACTCGTCATCTAGCATTAGGTATATCTCCCAATGCTATCCCTCCCCCCTCCCCCAACCCCACAACAGTCCCCAGAATGTGATGTTCCCCTTCCTGTGTCCATGTGTTCTCATTGTTCAATTCCCACCTATGAGTGAGAATATGCAGTGTTTGGTTTTTTGTTCTTGCGATAGTTTACTGAGAATGATGATTTCCAATTTCATCCATGTCCCTACAAAGGACGTGAACTCATCATTTTTTATGGCTGCATAGTATTCCATGGTGTATATGTGCCACATTTTCTTAATCCAGTCTATCATTGTTGGACATTTGGGTTGGTTCCAAGTCTTTGCTATTGTGAATAATGCCGCAATAAACATACGTGTGCATGTGTCTTTATAGCAGCATGATTTATAGTCCTTTGGGTATATACCCAGTAATGGGATGGCTGGGTCGAATGGAATTTCTAGTTCTAGATCCCTGAGGAATCGCCACACTGACTTCCACAAGGGTTGAACTAGTTTACAGTCCCACCAACAGTGTAAAAGTGTTCCTATTTCTCCACATCCTCTCCAGCACCTGTTGTTTCCTGACTTTTTAATGATTGCCATTCTAACTGGTGTGAGATGGTATCTCATTGTGGTTTTGATTTGCATTTCTCTGATGGCCAGTGACGGTGAGCATTTTTTTCATGTGTTTTTTGGCTGCATAAATGTCTTCTTTTGAGAAGTGTCTGTTCATGTCCTTCGCCCACTTTTTTATGGGGTTGTTTGTTTTTTTCTTGTAAATTTGTTGGAGTTCATTGTAGATTCTGGATATTAGCCCTTTGTCAGATGAATAGGTTGCGAAAATTTTCTCCCATTTTGTAGGTTGCCTGTTCACTCTGATGGTAGTTTCTTTTGCTGTGCAGAAGCTCTTGAGTTTAATTAGATCCCATTTGTCAATTTTGGCTTTTGTTGCCATTGCTTTTGGTGTTTTAGACATGAAGTCCTTGCCCATGCCTATGTTCTGAATGGTAATGCCTAGGTTTTCTTCTAGGGTTTTTATGGTTTTAGGTCTAACATTTAAGTCTTTAATCCATCTTGAATTGATTTTTGTATAAGGTGTAAGGAAGGGATCCAGTTTCAGCTTTCTACATATGGCTAGCCAGTTTTCCCAGCACCATTTATTAAATAGGGAATCCTTTCCCCATTTCTTGTTTTTGTCAGGTTTGTCAAAGATCAGATACTTGTAGATATGTGGCATTATTTCTGATGGCTCTGTTCTGTTCCATTGATCTATATCTCTGTTTTGGTACCAGTACCATGCTGTTTTGGTTACTGTAGCCTTGTAGTATAGTTTGAAGTCAGGTAGTGTGATGCCTCCAGCTTTGTTCTTTTGGCTTAGGATTGACTTGGCGATGCGGGCTCTTTTTTGGTTCCATATGAACTTTAAAGTAGTTTTTTCCAATTCTGTGAAGAAAGTCATTGGTAGCTTGATGGGGATGGCATTGAATCTGTAAATTACCTTGGGAAGGATGGCCATTTTCATGATATTGATTCTTCCTACCCATGAGCATGGAATGTTCTTCCATTTGTTTGTATCCTCTTTTATTTCCTTGAGCAGTGGTTTGTAGTTCTCCTTGAAGAGGTCTGTCACATCCCTTGTAAGTTGGATTCCTAGGTATTTTATTCTCTTTGAAGCAATTGTGAATGGGAGTTCACTCATGATTTGGCTCTCTGTTTGTCTGTTATTGATGTATAAGAATGCTTGTGATTTTTGCACATTGATTTTGTATCCTGAGACTTTGCTGAAGTTGCTTATCAGCTTAAGGAGATTTTGGGCTGAGACAATGGGGTTTTCTAGATATACTATCATGTCATCTGCAAACAGGGACAATTTGACTTCCTCTTTTCCTAATTGAATACCCTTGATTTCCTTCTCCTGCCTAATTGCCCTGGCCAGAACTTCCAACACTATGTTGAATAGAAGTGGTGAGAGAGGGCATCCCTGTCTTGTGCCAGTTTTCAAAGGGAATGCTTCCAGTTTTTGCCCATTCAGTATGATATTGGCTGTGGGTTTGTCATAAATAGCTCTTATTATTTTGAGATACGTCCCATCAATTCCTAATTTATTGAGAGTTTTTAGCATGAAGGGTTGTTGAATTTTGTCAAAGGCCTTTTCTGCATCTATTGAGATAATCATGTGGTTTTTGTCTTTCGTTCTGTTTATATGCTGGATTACATTTATTGATTTGCGTATATTGAACCAGCCTTGCATCCCAGGGATGAAGCCCACTTGATCATGGTGGATCAGCTTTTTGATGTGCTGCTGGATTCTGTTTGCCAGTATTTTATTGAGGATTTTTGCATCAATGTTCATCAAGGATATCGGTCTAAAATTCTCTTTTTTTGTTGTGTCTCTGCCAGGCTTTGGTATCAGGATGATGCTGGCCTCATAAAATGAGTTAGGGAGGATTCCCTCTTTTTCTATTGATTGGAATAGTTTCAGAAGGAATGGTACCAGCTCCTCCTTGTACCTCTGGTAGAATTCGGCTGTGAATCCATCTGGACCTGGACTTTTTTTGGTTGGTAAGCTATTGATTATTGCCACAATTTCAGCTCCTGTTATTGGTCTATTCAGAGATTCAACTTCTTCCTGGTTTAGTCTTGGGAGGGTGTATGTGTCGAGGAATTTATCCATTTCTTCTAGATTTTCTAGTTTATTTGCATAGAGGTGTTTGTAATATTCTCTGATGGTAGTTTGTATTTCTGTGGGATCGGTGGTGATATCCCCTTTATCATTTTTTATTGCATCTATTTGATTCTTCTCTCTTTTTTTCTTTATTAATCTTGCTAGCGGTCTATCAATTTTGTTGATCCTTTCAAAAAACCAGCTCCTGGATTCATTTATTTTTTGAAGGGTTTTTTGTGTCTCTATTTCCTTCAGTTCTGCTCTGATTTTAGTTATTTCTTGCCTTCTGCTAGATTTTGAATGTGTTTGCTCTTGCTTTTCTAGTTCTTTTAATTGTGATGTTAGGGTGTCAATTTTGGATCTTTCCTGCTTTCTCTTGTGGGCATTTAGTGCTATAAATTTCCCTCTACACACTGCTTTGAATGCATCCCAGAGATTCTGGTATGTTGTGTCTTTGTTCTCGTTGGTTTCAAAGAACATCTTTATTTCTGCCTTCATTTCGTTATGTACCCAGTAGTCATTCAGGAGCAGGTTGTTCAGTTTCCACGTAGTTGAGCGGTTTTGAGTGAGATTCTTAATCCTGAGTTCTAGCTTGATTGCACTGTGATCTGAGAGATAGTTTGTTACAATTTCTGTTCTTTTACATTTATTGAGGAGAGCTTTACTTCCAAGTATATGGTCAATTTTGGAATAGGTGTGGTGTGGTGCTGAAAAAAATGTATATTCTGTTGATTTGGGGTGGAGAGTTCTGTAGATGTCTATTAGGTCCGCTTGGTGCAGAGCTGAGTTCAATTCCTGGGTATCCTTGTTGACTTTCTGTCTCGTTGATCTGTCTAATGTTGATAGTGGGGTGTTAAAGTCTCCCATTATTAATGTGTGGGAGTCTAAGTCTCTTTGTAGGTCACTCAGGACTTGCTTTATGAATCTGGGTGCTCCTGTATTGGGTGCATATATATTTAGGATAGTTAGCTCTTCTTGTTGAATTAATCCCTTTACCATTATGTAATGGCCTTCTTTGTCTCTTTTGATCTTTGTTGGTTTAAAGTCTGTTTTATCAGAGACTAGGATTGCAACCCCTGCCTTTTTTTGTTTTCCATTTGCTTGGTAGATCTTCCTCCATCCTTTTATTTTGAGGCTATGTGTGTCTCTGCACGTGAGATGGGTTTCCTGAATACAGCACACTGATGGGTCTTGAGTCTTTATCCAGTTTGCCAGTCTGTGTCTTTTAATTGGAGCATTTAGTCCATTTACATTTAAAGTTAATATTGTTATGTGTGAATTTGATCCTGTCATTATGATGTTAGCTGGTTATTTTGCTCGTTAGTTGATGCAGTCTCTTCCTAGTCTCGATGTTCTTTACATTTCGGTATGATTTTGCAGTGGCTGGTACCGGTTGTGCCTTTCCATGTTTAGCGCTTCCTTCAGGAGCTCTTTTAGGGCAGGCCTGGTGGTGACAAAATCTCTCAGCATTTGCTTGTCTGTAAAGTATTTTATTTCTCCTTCACTTATGAAGCTTAGTTTGGCAGGATATGAAATTCTGGGTTGAAAATTCTTTTCTTTAAGAATGTTGAATATTGGCCCCCACTCTCTTCTGGCTTGTAGGGTTTCTGCCGAGAGATCCGCTGTTAGTCTGATGGGCTTCCCTTTGATGGTAACCCGACCTTTCTCTCTGGCTGCCCTTAACATTTTTTCCTTCATTTCAACTTTGGTGAATCTGACAATTATGTGTCTTGGGGTTGCTCTTCTCGAGGAGTATCTTTGTGGCGTTCTCTGTATTTCCTGAATCTGAATGTTGGCCTGCCTTGCTAGATTGGGGAAGTTCTCCTGGATAATATCCTGCAGAGTGTTTTCCAACTTGTTTCCATTCTCCCCGTCACTTTCAGCTACACCAATCAGACGTAGATTTGGTCTTTTCACATAGTCCCACATTTCTTGGAGGCTTTGCTCATTTCTTTTTATTCTTTTTTCTCTAAACTTCCCTTCTCGCTTCATTTCATTCATTTCATCTTCCAGGGCTGATACCCTTTCTTCCATTTGATCGCATCGGCTCCTGAGGCTTCTGCATTCTTCACGTAGTTCTCGAGCCTTGGTTTTCAGCTCCATCAGCTCCTTTAAGCACGTCTCTGTATTCGTTATTCTAGTTATACATTCTTCTAAATTTTTTTCAAAGTTTTCAACTTCTTTGCCTTTGGTTTGAATATCCTCCCGTAGCTCGGAGTAATTTGATCGTCTGAAGCCTTCTTCTCTCAGCTCGTCAAAGTCATTCTCCGTCCAGCTTTGTTCCGTTGCTGGTGAGGAACTGCGTTCCTTTGGAGGAGGAGAGGTACTCTGGTTTTTAGAGTTTCCAGTTTTTCTGCTCTGTTTTTTCCCCATCTTTGTGGTTTTATCTACTTTTGGTCTTTGATGATGGTGATGTACAGATGGGTTTTTGGTGTGGATGTCCTTTCTGTTAGTTTTCCTTCTAACAGACAGAACCCTCAGCTGCAGGTCTGTTGGAGTACCTGGCCGGCCGTGTGAGGTGTCAATCTGCCCCTGCTGGGGGGTGCCTCCCAGTTAGGCTGCTCGGGGGTCAGGGATCAGGGACCCACTTGAGGAGGCAGTCAGCCCGTTCTCAGATCTCCAGCTGCGTGCTGGGAGAACCACTGCTCTCCTCACAGCTGTCAGACAGGGACATTTAAGTCTGCAGAGGTTACTGCTGTCTTTTTGTTTGTCTGTGTCCTGCCCCCAGAGGTGGAGCCTACAGAGGCAGGCAGGCCTCCTTGAGCTGTGGTGGGCTCCACCCAGTTCAAGCTTCCAGGCTGCTTTGTTTACCTAAGCGAGCCTGGGCAATGGCGGGCGCCCCTCCCCCAGCCTCGCTGCCGACTTGCTGTTTGATCTCAGACTGCTGTGCTAGCAATCAGCGAGACTCCGTGGGCGTAGGACCCTCTGAGCCAGGTGCAGGCTATACTCTCCTGGGGCACCGTTTCCTAAGCCCGTCGGAAAAGCACAGTATTCGGGTGGGAGTGGCCCGATTTTCCAGGTGCCGTCTGTCACCCCTGGAAGGGGAACTCCCTGACCCCTTGCGCTTCCCGAGTGAGGCAATGCCTCGCCCCTGCTTTGGCTGGCGCACGGTGCGCTCACCCACTGACCTGCGCCCACTGTCTGGCACTCCCTAGTGAGATGAACACGGTACCTCAGATGGAAATGCAGAAATCACCCGTCTTCTGCGTCGCTGGCGCTGGGAGCTGTAGACCGGAGCTGTTCCTATTCGGCCATCTTGGCTCCTCCATATCTAGCACTTCTATAGAGATAGCTGTGTGTTCATTGTTTATTTCTACGTTTCTTCCATTGTCTACAGAAAGAGCAATCCACGCTTATTTAGAAGATATCATAAGCTCTTACAGAAGAGTATAATAAAATACAATTAGGGAGACATACCTAATGTTCTTCGTAACATCCCTAAATGCCCCAAAATACCTTAGCATGGAGCTGCCAGAACTCTCCCTTCAGTAAATCAATACAATTCTTTTTCTCATTTTATGTAAAGATGATAACTCTCCCCCATGCGCTTGGTAAAATGTGTTTTTCAGACACAGTTTGCCTGAAAATACCTTTCCATGGATTTCCCAGAACGTTCATTTAAACTAAATTGACTTATATCTCTCTTTTTGTCGTTTTGTGTGAAGATAACAGCTCTCCCCATGACTTCTTGGTGAAATGTGTTTTTTCATATCAGGGAAGGTTGACATTCAGGGATGTGGCCATCGAATTATCTCAGGAGGAGTGGAAATGCCTGGATCCTGCTCAGAGGGCTTTGTACAGGGATGTGATGTTGGAGAACTACAGGAACCTGGTCTCCCTGGGTGAGGATAATGCCCCTCCAGAAGCTGGGATCTGCTCTGCTGTATCTCTGCATGTTCTCTGGTGTGCCTCTTGGGAGCCCCTGCATTGCTCAATTAAGATTGAAGCTATGTTAATTCTCAGATGAAAAGCTTAATAGTGCAGCATCTGGACTTGTTTAATTATCCTGTTTTCAAATGATCTACCCCCTTCAAGATACATCATTGGTGGTTCCAGAGCTTAAGTAGAAATAAATCCTATGGTAGACTTTAAAAATCTCTACTTTGGGCCGGGCACAGTGGCTCATGCCTGTAATCCCAGCAGTTTGGGAGGCTGAGGCGGGTGGATCACGAGATCAGGAGATCAAAACCATCTTCGCTAACACGGTGAAACCCTGTCTCTACTAAAAATACAAAAAAAATTAGCTGGGCGTGGTGGCGGGCACCTGTAGTCCCAGCTACTCAGGAGGCTGAGGCAGGAGAATGGCGTGAACCCAGGAAGCAGAGCTTGCAGTGAGCCGAGATCTCGCCACTGCACTCCAGCTGAGCAACAGAGCAAGACTCCGTCTCAAAAAATATATATATATATCTACTTTGGGCTGGGCGCGGCAGCTAACGCCTGTAATCCCAGCACTTTGGGAGGCCAAGGTGGGTGGATCACCTTAGGTCAGGAGTTTGACACTAGCCTGGCCAACATGGTGAAACCCCATCTCTACTAAAAATACAAAAAATTAGCTAGGCATGGTGCCAAGCGCCTGTAATCTCAGCTACTTGGGAGGCCAAGGCAGGAGAATCACTTGAACCCAGGAGGCGGAGGTTGCAGTGAACCAAGATCGCGCCACTGCACTCCAGCCTGGGCAACAAGAGCAAAACTCCATCTCAAAAAAAAAGAAAAAAAAAATACACTTTGCTGTTTTCTACCCCTTTGCTTGTGATTCAGTACTTCTTAGAGGACAGCTCAATGTCCATATCTTACCATGTTCCCCAAACATTCAGAAGGAGGCGTTCAGTGGGTGAATTTGTGAAATATTTTTCTAGATCCATTTGTAATGTCCTCTTTCCTCCTCTAAACAAAGGGCTGGGATTCTGTAAAAGCCACAGCACATTACATTCCTTTCTTTTTCTAAGCAGGAATCTCTCTTTCTGAAATGAGTATTATCTCCATGTTGGGGCAAGGGAAAGAGCCCTGGACTGTGGAGAGTGAAGTGAAAATAACAAAAACATCAAATGGTTGGGAATGCATCAAAGGTGTGAACACAAGTAAGAGCTCAAATGGACAGAGAGGAAGCTGTACTGTTGTATTCGGGTAACTCTTTCTGAGTTGAAGAGTTCTATCGGATAAAAAGGGTTTAAATCCTGTGAGCTCTCAATGGAAACCTTTCTTTGCCCTCATTTATCCCTCTGCCCTTCTGACGTGTAGTAGTTTATCCTTTCACTCTGCCATGGTGCTGCAGCTCAAACAGTGACAAAGGCAAAGTCTCTGTCATGATGGACAACACCCTGTCATGTGGCTCCTGTGGCCTCTTTGGTTTCTTCACTCTGAGGGGCACAGGGAGGGTTGTGTCTCCTGTGTTCTCTCCTGTACCTGCATCTGATGCTCAGTTCTCTGTCTATACAGATCAGAGCTGAGGCCTCCATAGACCTGCCCCCTTGACCTATTCAGGCTTTGCCCCATTTCCTGTACTTGGGAGACCTAATCAGGTGATGGGAAAACATTGGCAGCTTCTCCTTTGCATCTGGGGCTCCAGAAACCTCATGGTGCTGTCTCCAGTGCTCTCTGTCTGTTGAAGTCTTTCAGCCTCAGTCATTTCTTCTGTTCTGCTTTTGCCACAGATTGCAGTGTATGCTACAGGGGAGTACACTGGGTTTTCTGAGATTGTTTACTCAGGTCTGGAATGGCACTAGACAGAGAGGTCCTCTTTTTTTTTTTTTTTTTTTTTTTTGAGACAGAGTCTGGCTCTCTTGCCCAGGCTGTGATGCAGTGGTGAGATCTCAACTCACTGGAACCTCTGCCTCCCAGGTTCAAGTAATTCTCTTGCCTCAGCCTCCTGAGTAGCTGGAACTACAGGTGCATGCCACCACACCTGGCTAATTTTTGTATTTTTTTTTTAATTATTATACTTTAAGTTTTGGCATACATGTGCAGAATGTGCAGGTTTGTTACATAGGTATACATGTGCCATGGTGGTTTGCTGCACCCATCAACCCGTCATCTATATTAGGTATTTCTCCTAATGCTATCCCTCCCCTAGCTCCCCATCCCCTCGACAGGCCCTGGTATGTGATGTTCCCCTCCCTGTGTCCATGTGTTCTCATTGTTCAACTCCCACTTATGAGTGAGAACATGCAGTGTTTGGTTTTCTGTTGTGTTAGTTTGCTGAGAATGATGGTTTCCAGCTTCATCAATGTCCCTGCAAAGGACATGGACTTATCCTTTTTTATGGCTGCATAGTATTCCATGGTGTATATGTGCCACATTTTCATTATCCAGTCTATCATTGACGGGCATTTGGGTTGGTTCCAAGTCTTTGCTGTTGTGAACGATGCCACAATAAACATACGTGTGCATGTGTCTTTGTAGTAGAATGATTTATAATCCTTTGGGTATATACCCAGTAATAGGATTGCTGGGTCAAATGGTATTTCTAGTTCTAGATCCTTGAGGAATCGCCACACTGTCTTCCACAATGGTTGAACTAATTTACACTCCCACCAACAGTGTAAAAGCATTCCTATTTCTCTACATCCTCTCCAGCATCTGTTGTTTCCTGACATTTTAATGATCAGCATTCTAACTGGCATGAGATGCTTTCTCATTGTGGTTTTGATTTGTGTTTCTCTAATGACCAGTGGTGATGAGCTTTTTTTCATATGTTTGTTGGCCACATAAATGTCTTCTTTTGAGAAGTGTCTGTTCATATCCTTCGCCCACTTTTTGATGGGGTTGTTTTTTTCTTGTAAATTTGTTTAAGTTCTTTGTAGATTCTAGATATTAGCCCTTTGTCAGATGGATAGATTGCAAAAATGTTCTCCCATTCTGTAGGTTGCCTGTTCACTCTGATGATAGTTTCTTTTGCCGTGCAGAAGTTCTTCAGTTTAATTAGATCCCATTTGTCAATTTGTTGCCATTGCTTTTGATGTTTTGGTCATGAAGCCCATGCCTATGTTGTGAATGGTATTGCCTAGTTTTCTTCTAGGGTTTTTATGGTTTTAGGTCTTATGTTTAAGACTTTAATCCATCTTGAGTTAATTTTTGTATAAGGTGTAATGAAGGGATCCAGTTTCAGCTTTCTGCACGTGGCTAGCCAGTTTTCCCAACACCATTTATTAAATAGGGAATCCTTTCCCCATTGCTTGTTTTTGTCAGGTTTGTCAAAGATCATATGGTTGTAGATGTGTGGCATTATTTCTGAGGCCTCTGTTCTGTTCCATTGGTCTATATATCTGTTTTGGTACCAGTACCATGCTGTTTTGGTTACTGTAGCCTTATAGTATACTTTGAAGTCAGGTAGCGTGATGCCTCCAGCTTTGTTCTTTTTGCTTAGGATTGTCTTGGCTATATGGGCTCTTTTTTGGTTCCATATGAAATTGAAAATAGGTTTTTCCAATTCTGTGAAGAAAGTCAATGGTAGCTTGATGGGGATAGCATTGAATCTATAAATTACTTTGGGCACTGTGGCCATTTTCACAATATTGATTCTTCGTATCCATGAGCATGGAATGTTTTTCCATTTGCTTGTGTCCTCTCTTATTTCCTTGAGCAGTGGTTTGTAGTTCTTCTTGAAGAGGTCCTTCACGTCCCTTGTAAGTTATATTCCTAGGTATTTTATTCTCTTTGTAGCAATTGTGAATGCCAGTTCACTCATGATTTGGCTCTCTGTTCATCTGTTATTGGTGTATAGGAATGCTTGTGATTTTTGCATATTGATTTTGTATCCTGAGACTTAGCTGAGGTTGCTTATCAGCTTAAGGAGATTTTGGTCTGAGACAATGGGGTTTTCTAAATATACAATCATGTCATCTGCAAACAGAGACAATTTGACTTCCTCTTTTCCTAATTGAATACCCTTTATTTCTTTCTCTTGCCTGATTGCCCTGGCCAGAACTTCCAATACTGTGTTGAATAGGAGTGATGAGAGAGGGCATCCTTGTCTTGTGCCGGTTTTCAAAGGGAATGCTTCCAGTTTTTGCCCATTCAGTATGATATTGGCTATGGGTTTGTCATAAATATCTCTTATTATTTTGAGATACGTTCCATCAATACCTAGTTTATTGAGAGTTGTTAGCATGAAGGCTGTTGAATTTTGTCAAAGGCCTTTTCTGCATCTATTGAGATAATCATGTGATTTTTGTCATTGGTTCTGTTTATGTGATGGATTACATTTATTGATCTGCATATGTTGAACCAGCCTTGTATCCCAGGGATGAAGCTGACATGATCATGGTGGATAGGCTTTTTGATGTGCTGCTGGATTCAGTTTGCCAGTATTTTATTGAGGATTTTCACATTGATGTTCATGAGGCATATTGGCCTGACATTTTCTTTTTTTGTTGTGTGTCTGCCAGGTTTTGGTATCAGGATGATGCTGGCCTCATTAAAATGAATTAGGGAGGATTCCCTCTTTTTCTGATTGGAATAGTTTCAGAAGGAATGGTACCAGCTCCTCTTTGTACCTCTGGTAGAATTCGGCTGTGAATCTGTCTGGTCCTGGACTTTTTTTGGTTGGTAGGCTATTAATTACCGCCTCAATTTCAGAACTTGTTATTGGTCTATTCAGGGATTCGACTTCTTCCTGGTTTAGTCTTGGGAGGGTGTATGTATCCAGGAATTTATCCATTTCTTCTGGATTTTCTAGTTTATCTGCATAGAGGTGTTTATAGTATTCTCTGATGGTAGTTTCTATTTCTGTGGGATTGGTGGTGATATCCCCTTTATCATTTTTTATTGCATCTATTTGATTCTTCTCTCTTTTCTTCTGTATTAGTCTGGCTAGTGGTCTATCTATTTTGTTGATCTTTTCAGAAAACCAGCTCCTGGATTCGTCTATTTTTTGAAGGATTTTTCATGTCTCTATCTCCTTCACTTCTGCGCTGATCTTAGTTATTTCTTGTCTTCTGCTAGCTTTTGAATTTATTTGTTCTTGCTTCTCTAGTTCTTTTAATTGTGATTTTAGGGTGTTGATTTTAGATCTTTCACGCTTTCTCTTGTGGGCATTTAGTGCTATAAATTTCCCTCTATACACTGCTTTAAATGTGTCCCAGAGATTCTGGTATGTTGTGTCTTTGTTCTCATTGGTTTCAAAGACTGCCTTCATTTCCTTATTTACCCAGTAGTCATTCAGGAGAAGGTTGTTCAGTTTCCATGTAGTTGTGCAGTTTTGAATGAGTTTCTTAATCCTGAGTTCTAATTTGATTGCACTGTGGTCTGAGAGACGGTTTGTTATGATTTCCATTCTTTTGCATTTGCTGAGAAGTGTTTTACTTCCAATTATGTGGTCAATTTTAGAATAAGTGCGATGTGGTGCTGAGAAGAATGTATATTCTGTTGATTTGGGGTGGAGAGTTCTGTAGATGTCTATTAGGCCTGCTTGGTCCAGAGTTGAGTTCAAGTTCTGGATATCCTTGTTAGTGTTCTGTCTCATTGATCTGTTTAATATTGACAGTGGGGTGTTAAAGTCTCCCACTATTATTGTGTGGGAGTCTAAGTCTCTTTGTAGGTCTCCAAGAACTTGCTTTATGAATCTGGGTGCTCCTGTATTGGGTGCATATATATTTAGGATAGTTAGCTCTTCCGGTTGCACTGATCCTTTACCATCATGTAATGCTCCTCTTTGTCTCTTTTGATCTTTGTTGGTTTAGAGTCTGTTTTATCAGAGACTAGGATTGCAACCCCTGCTTTTTTTTGCTTTCCATTTGCTTGGTAGATATTCCTCCATCCCTTTATTTTGAGTATATGTGTGTCTTTGCACGTGAGATGGGTCTCCTGAATACAGCACACCGATGGGTCTTGACTCTTTATCCAATTTGCCAGTCTGTGTCTTTTAATTGGAGCATTTAGCGCATTTACATTTAAAGTTAATATTGTTATGTGTGAATTTGATCCTGTCATTATGATGCTAGCTGGTTATTTTGCTCATTAGTTGATGCAGTTTCTTCATAGTGTCGATGATCTTTACAATTTGGTATGTTTTTGTAGTGGCTGGTACCAGTTGTTCCTTTCCATGTTTAGTGCTTCCTTCCTTATAAGGCAGGCCTGGTGGTGACAAAATATCTCAGCATTAGCTTGTCTGTAAAGGATTTTATTTCTCCTTCACTTATGAAGCTTAGTTTGGCTGGATATGAAACTCTGGGTTGAAAATTCTTTTCTTTAAGAATGTTGAATATTGGCCCCCACCCTCTTCTGGCTTGTAGAGTTTCTGCTGAGAGATCTGCTGTTAGTCTTATGAGCTTCCCTTTGTGGGTAACGTGACCTTTCTCTCTGGCTGCCCTTAACATTTTTTCCTTCATTTCAACCTTGGTGAATCTGACGATTATGTATCTTGGGGTTGCTCTCCTTGAGGAGTATCTTTGTGGTGTTGTCTGTATTTCCTGAATTTGAATATTGGCCTGTCTTGCTAGGTTGGGTAAGTTCTCCTGTAATAATATCCTGAAGAGTATTTTCCAACTTGGTTCCATTCTCCCCATCACTTTCAGGTACACCAATCAAATGTAGATTTGGTCTTTTCACATAGTCCCATATATCTTGGAGGCTTTGTTCATTTCTTTTCACTTTTTTTTCTCTAATCTTGTCTTCTCACTTTATTTCATTAAGTTGATCTTCAATCTCTGATATCCTTTCTTCTGCTCGATCGATTCAGTTATTGATACTTATGTATGCTTCACGGAGTTCTCATGCTGTGTTTTTCAGCTCCATCAGGTCATTTATGTTCTTGTCTAAAGTGGTTATTCTAGTTAGCAATTCATTTAACCTTTTTTCCAGGTTCTTTTCTTCCTTGCATTGGGTTAGAACATGCTCCTTTAGCTCAGAGGAGTTTGTTATTACCCACCTTCTGAAGCCTACTTCTGTCAATTCGTCAAACTCATTCTCCTAGTTTTGTTCCCTTGCTGGTGAGGAGTTGTGATTCTTTGGAACAGAAGAGGCATTCTGGTTCTTCTTGTGCTGGTTTCTCCCCATCTTTGTGGATTTATCTACCTTTGATCTTTGATGTTGGTGACCTTCAGATGGAGTCTCTGAGTGGATGTCCTTTTAGTTGATGTTGGTACTATTCCTTTCTGTTTGTTAGTTTTCCTTCTAACAGTCAGGCCCCTCTGCTCCATGTCTGCTGGAGTTTGCTGGGGGTCTACTCCAGACCCTGTTTGCCTGGGTATCACCAGCGGAGGCTGCAGAACAGCAAAGATTGGTGCCTATTCCTTCCTCTGGAAGCTTCATCCCAGAGGGGCACCCGCCAGGTGCCAGCCAGAGCTCTCCTGTATGAGGTGTCTGTCGGCCCCCAACTGGGAGGTATCTCCCAGTGAGGATACATGGGGGGCCAAAGACCCACTTGAGGAGGCAGTCTGTCCTTTATCAGAGCTCGAACGCCACTGCTCTCTTCAGAGCTGTCAGGCAGGGATGGTTAAGTCTGCTGAAGCTGCTCCCACAGCCGCCCCTTCCCCCAGGTGCTCTGTCCCAGGGAGATGGGGGTTTTATCTGTAAGTCCCTGACTGGGGCTGCTGCCTTTTTTTCAGAGATGCCCAGCCTAGAGAGGAGGAATCTAGAGAGGCAGTCTGGCTGCAGTGGCCTTGCTGAGCTGTGATGGGCTCTACCCAGTTCAAACTTTCCGGCAGCTTTTTTTACACTGTGAGGGTAAAACCACCTACTCAAGCCTCAGCAATGGCGGATGCCCCTCCCCCCACCAAGCTCAAGTGTCCCAGGTCGACCTCAGACTGCTGTGCTGGCAGTGAGAATTTCAAGTTCATGGATCTTAGCTTGGTGGGCTCTGTGGGGGTGGGACTCCCCAAGCCAGACCACTTGGCTCCCTTGCTTCAGCCCCCTTTCCAGGGGAGTGAACAGTTCTGTCTCACTGGTGTTCCAGGTGCCACTGGGGTATGAAAAAAAAAACTCCTGCAGCTAGCTCGGTGTCTGCCTAAACGTCCAACCAGTTTTGTGCTTGAAACCCCGGGCCCTGGTGGCACAGGCACTGGAGAGAATCTCCTGGTCTGCCAGTTGTGAAGACTGTGGGAAAAGCACAGTATCTGGGCCAGAGTGCACCGTTCCTCATGGCACAGTCCCTCACAGCTTCCCTTGGCTAGGGAGGGAAATCCCCCAACCCCTTGCACTTCCCTGGTGAGGTGACACCCCACCCTGCTTTGGCTTGCCCTCTGTAGGCTGCACCCACTGTCCAACCAATTCCAGTGAGATGAAGTGTGTACCTCAGTTGGAAATGCAGAAATCACCCACGTTCTGCGTCGATCTCGCTGGGAGCTGCAGGCCAGGGCTGTTCTATTCGCCATCTTGCCAGCAAATCCTTAATTTTTGTATTTTTAATGGAGATGAGGTTTCACCATGTTGGCCACCTGGTCTGGAACTCCTAACCTCAGGTGATCTGCCTGCCTTGGCCTCCCAAAATGCTGGGATTACAGGCATGAGCTACCATGCCTGGCCAATATCTTTTTCAATATGAACTACTGATTTGCCAACTGTAGTTAATAGAAAACCTGTTTTTTAAATATCTTGCAGATGTCTCTCCTACACATATGATCAAGGAATTACCACCAAAAGAGAACAATAGCACAGGAAAAGTATTCCAAGCAGTGATGTTGGAAAGACATGAAATCCATGACATCAAAGATTTTTACTTCAGGGAAATGCAGCAAAATATTCATGACTTTGAGTGTCAGCGTCACAATGATGCAAGAAATTACAGAGAAATACCTGCAATTAAAATTAAAAACATCACTGGAAGAAGAGATCAACGTGATGGAAGGAATGCAGGAAACAAGCCAGTTGAAAATCAGCTTGAACTAAACTTTTGGTCACATCTGGCTGAACTGCAGGGATTTCAAATTGAAAGGAAAATTTATGAATGTACTCAAATTGAGAAGTTTGTCACCAGTGGGTCCTCAGTTTCATTACTTCAAACAAATCTTCCTCGTGTCAACACCAGCATTTCTAATATATATAGGAATGATTTTATGTGTCCTTCAATACTCACACAAGACCAGAAAGCATACATTAGGGAAAAACATTACAAATGTAGTGATTGTGGCAAGGCCTTTAATCAGAGGTCCAACCTTACTACACATCAGAGAATCCATACTGGACATAAGCCACATAAATGTGACATATGTGGCAAAGGTTTCAGGCGAATTGCAAACCTAGCAAGTCATCATAGAATTCATACTGGAGAGAAACCTTACAGATGTAATGAGTGTGGCAAGACCTTCAATCAGACGTTCAACCTTACTACACATCAGAGAATCCATACTGGACAGAAACCATATAAATGTGATATATGTGGCAAAGGTTTCAGGCAAATTGGAAACCTAGCTAGTCATCATATAATTCATACTGAAGAGAAACCTTACAGATGTAATGAGTGTGGCAAGACCTTTAATAGGATGTTCCACCTTACTAGACATCAGAGAATCCATACTGGACAGAAACCATATAAATGTGATATATGTGGCAAAGGTTTCAGGCAAATTGCAAACCTAGCAAGTCATCATAGAATTCATACTGGAGAGAAACCTTACAAATGTAATGAGTGTGGCAAGACCTTTAATTACAGGTCCCACCTTACTAGACATCAGAGAATCCATACTGGACAGAAACCATATAAATGTGATATATGTGGCAAAGATTTCAGTCAAAATTCATACCTTGAAAATCATCAGAGAATTCACACTAGAGAGAAATCTTACAGATGTAATGAGTGTGGCAAGACCTTTAATAAGATGATCAACCTTACTACACATCAGAGAATCCATACTGGACAGAAACCATATAAATGTGATATATGTGGCAAAGGTTTCAGGCAAATTGCAAACCTAGCAAGTCATCATAGAATTCATACTGGAGAGAAACCTTACAGATGTAATGAGTGTGGCAAGACCTTCAATCAGACATTCAACCTTACTACACATCAGAGAATCCATACTGGACAGAAACCATATAAATGTGATATATGTGGCAAAGGTTTCAGGCAAATTGCAAACCTAGCAAGTCATCATAGAATTCATACTGGAGAGAAACCTTACAGATGTAGTGATTGTGGCAAGACCTTCAATAGGATGTTCCACGTTACTAGACATCAGAGAATCCATACTGGACAGAAACCATATAAATGTGATATATGTGGCAAAAGTTTCAGTCAAAATTCATACCTTGAAAATCATCAGAGAATTCACACTGGAGAGAAATCTTACAAGGGTAATTAGTGTGGCAAAGCCTTTAGCGTGCACTCAAACCTAACTAAACATCAGGTCATCCATACTGGAGAGAGATCTTATAAATGTAATGAGTGGGGCAAGGCTTTTTTTTCAGAGTTCAAAATTGTAAAACATCAAAGGATTCATTCTGGAGAGAAAGAAAACAAATGTAATGAATGTGGTAAGGCATTTATTCAAAATTCAAGTCTGGTGGACCATCAGAGAATTCACGCTGGAGAGAAAACTTACAAGTGTAATGAGTGTGGTAAAACCTTTATTGGGCATTCAAGCCTAACTAACCATCAGGTAATTCATACTGGAGAGAAACCTTACAAATGTAATGACTGTGGAAAGGCTTATATGAAGTGGTCCCACCTGAGACATCATGAGAGTATTCATACTGGAGAGAAGCCATACAAATGTACCGAATGCAGCAAGGCCTTTAGACAATGGGCGGACATCAGGATTCACCAAAAAATCCATGCTGGAGAGAAACCTTACAAATATGATGAGTGTGGGAAAACCTTTACCCAGGCCTCTCACCTCACTATACATCAGATCATCCATACTGGAGAGAAACCATATGAATATGATATATATGGCAAAGTCTTCAGTCAAAATTCACATTTCGAAAGTTATCGTAGGATTTGTACTGGAGAGAAGCCTTACAAATGTGTGTGGCAAGGTCTTCAGTCAAAATTCACACTTGTAAATCATCGGATAATTCATACTGGAGATAAATCGTACAGATGTCATGAGTGTGGCAAAGCCTTTACTCGAGGCTCACGCTTCATTAATCATCAGATAGTTCATACTGGAGATAACTTTCCAAATGTACTGAATGTAGCAAGGCTTTTAAGCATGGCCCTAAACTCAGGACTCACCAAATAGATCATACTTGTAAATGCAATGAATGTAGCAGTGTTTTAAAGTAGTGCTCACTACTTGTTAGATAAGAGTATCTAATATATCTTGGGGCAAAGGCACACAAATGTAATGTGTGTGACAAGGATTTTATCTGAGGATCAGAAGTTGGGGAACAGAATAATTCATACTGGGGAGAAACCTTAGAAATCCAATGAGCATGTGAAAAACTTTACCATGAGTTCAAGTACTACATGACATCAGAGAGTTCATATTGAAGAGAAACCATGTAAATATAAGGTATGTGGCAGAGGCTCTAATCAGGCTTCACAGTGCACTGGACATCAGAGTATACATCTTTTGCCGGGCACGGTGGCTTACGCCTGTAATCCCAGCACTTTTGGGAGGCTGAGGTGGGAGGATCACCTGAGGTCAGAGGTTTGAAACTACCCTGGCCAACATGGCGAAACCCTGTCTCCATTAAAAATACAAAAATTAGCTGGGCATGGTGGTAGGTGCCTGTAATCCCAGCTACTCAGGAGGCTGAGGCACGAGAATTGCTTGAACCCAGGAGGCGGAGGTTGCAGTGAGCTGAGATTGCACCACTGCACGCCAGCCTGGGCGACACAACAAAACTCCATCTCAAAAAACAAAACAAAACAAAAAAACAGAGTATACATCTTTTACAGAAATCATAAAAAAGTTACATGCATGGTTGGCACATGTATACATATGTAACTAACCTGCACATTGCGCACATGTATCATAAAACCTAAAGTATAATTAAAAAAAAAAAAGTTACATGCATGCTAAGGCTTTTTTTTTCTTTTTGAGACAGAGTCTCACACTATCGCCCAGGCTGGAGTGCAGTGGCCTGATCTCGGCTCACCACAACCTCTGCCTCCTGGATTCCAGCAATTCTACCTCAGCCTCCCAAGTAGCTGGGACTACAGGCACGCGCCACCACACCCGGTTGATTTTTCTATTTTTTAGTAGATACGGGGTTTCACCATATCGGCCAGGCTGGTCTCGAACTCCTGACCTCGTGATCCGCCTGCCTCAGCCTCCCAAAGTGCTAGGATTACAGGCTTGAGCCCCTGTGCCCAGCCTATGCTAAGTCTTTTACCCAGTGGTCAAAACTGGCACATCACAGGATTTATACTGGAGAGCAACCTCACAAATGTAATGAAAGTGATAAGGCTTTTTATCAAATGTCCTTGTCTTTTGGGTCATGAGAAAACTCATACAGAATCTATTAAAAATGTACTAAACATGGAAAGACCTTTAAGCAACAGTGATGTGATGAAGGTGGTAGTTTTTTAAACGAACTCCCACAACAGCCTACACACCATAGAATTCATACCAGGAATCACAAAGTCTCTAATTTTCCAAAGTTAACTGGAAATATTACGAACTGCAGAATAATTCCAGGCCAAAATATGTTAAATTCATAACATGATGTATATCAAAGGAAAAAAGGACATGTGGAAATGACACATTATCTTCAGTGTATAAAATATTTATGTGAAGTTTCTTGGAAAGGCTACACTATTACTGGTTTCCATCTGATGTTTGAGATCTGTTGATTTTATGCTTTTCTTACACGCCTTTCATTATGATCTTTGGGAAGGAATCAATAAAATGATAGGGCCTGCTTCGTTAGGTGTGGTTCATTCCTATTCATGCTCCCTGGAAGAACAAGAATGCTGAATTTTGAAATTTAATATTGTATGAATTAGCCTCAGGGAGAGGTGGAGAATAATACAAAACTAAAAGTCATGCTTATTGTGTTCAGTGTGTCCTTCTCCAGAGGGCCACTGGCATATAGGAAAGGACTGCTGTTCTACCAGTTGACCATGAGATGGCATGCCAGGACATTAGGACACTGCAGTTTTGTTTTTGGTTTTTTTTTTTGAGATGGAGTCTCGCTCTCTTGCCAGGCTGGAGTACAGTCGTGCGATCTCGGCTCACTGCAACCTCCACCTCCCAGGTTCAAGTGATTCTTCTGCCTCAACCTCCCAAGTAGCTGGGAGTACAGGCGTGTGCCACCACCCCCAGCTAACTTTTGTATTTTTAGTAGAGACAGGGTTTCACCATGTTGGCCAGGATGTTCTCAATCTCTTGACCTCGTGATCCGCCCGCCTCCACCTCCCAAAGTGCTGGGATTACAGGCGTGAGCCACTGTGCCTGGCTGACACAGGGCTTTTTATGAGAGTGATAGATTACTAGGACCTCATTATGTGGTAGAAGCAATCATCTTTTTTTAAAAGCAATAGCTGTTGTATATCAATGATAAATGAAAAATTAGTTATTCTTGTAAATTGAAGAAAGAATGGTTATCATAGAGGGTAGTTCAAGTAAGAACCAGGGCTGGGTGTGGTGGCTTACATTCTGTAATCCCTGTACTTTGGGAGGCCAAGGCAGATGGATCTCTTGAGGCCAGGAGTTCGAGACCAGCCTGCCCAACATGGCAAAACCCCGTCTCTACAAAAAATACAAAAATTAGCCAGACATCGTGGTGGATGCCTGTAATCTCAGATATTCGGGAGGCTGAGGGGAGAATCATTTGAACCTGGGAGACGGAGGTTGCAGTGACCTGAGATCACACCACTGCTCACCAGCCTGGGCAACAGAGTGAGACTGCCTCAAACAAAAACAAAACCAAACAAAAGAACCAGAATAGCATGTGCACGTGTACGTAGACGTTTCACAACTGGCATTATGTTTTGCTACTGTTTTATTTAGAATGTATCACAAGTTTTATGCTTTAATTAATAACATTTAATCATAGCTTTTAATGAATCATGTTTCTTCTGCCACCACAGTTTTATCTCACCTCAGTTGGGTATTTCATAACAGATAGTAATAGTGCACCATTAGGCTGTCTAGGTTGAAGGAGTCTTGCAGGGGAACATGAGGTTTGTGCTTTAACTGTGGCAACTGACATCTGGTATCCTCGCCTTTAATTTGTTCCCATCCAAAACTAATCCATCTATTTTTCTTTAATAAGTGATTTTTCAAGTTTGCACTTATTTTTTCCTTTACATTACACTTTAAGTAAGAGTCACTGTTATTAGTGCTTCATGTGTAATAACAACCTGTGAGATAAGTACTGATGTTATTCACATATCACAAACGAGGAAACTTAAGGCCAAGATGCTTTAAGGACTCATCCACATCCCTGTAAGTGGGTGAATCAGGATTCACGTTTGGCTGCAAAGATGAGTGATATAGTTTGCATCTGTGTCCCTGCCCGGATTTCCTGTCAAATTGTAATCCCCAGTGTTGGAGGTGGGGCGTGATGGGAGGTGACTGGATCATAGGGGCAGATTCCCCTGTGGTACTGTTCTTGTGATAGTAGGTGAGTTCTCATGAGATCTGGTTGTGTAAAAGTGTGTGGCACCTCCCCCTCTGTCTCTTCCTCCTGCTCTGGTCATGTGAAGTGCCTGCTCCCACCTTGCCTTCCCCAATCATTATAAGTTTCCTGAGGCCTCCTCAGAAGCTGAGCAGACGCCAGCATCATGCTTCCTGTACAGCATGCAGAACTGTGAGCCAATTAAACCTCTTTTCTTCATAAATTACCCAATATCAGGTATTTCTTCATAGCAGTGCAAGAATGGACCAATACAATGAATGTCATAACCATGGCGATCCACTAACACGGCTAGTTATTTTTCTTTTTTCTTTTTTTTTTTTTTTTTGAGACGGAGTTTCCCTCTTGTTGCCCAGGCTGGAGTGCAATGGTGCGATCTTGGCTCACTGCAACCTCTGCCTTCTGGGTTCAAGCAATTCTCCTGCCTCAGCCTCCCGAGCAGCTGGGATTACAGGCATGCACCACCAAGCCTGGCTAATTTTGTATTTTTAATAGAGACGGGGTTTCACCATGTTGGTCAGGCTGGTCTTGAACTGACCTCAGATGATCCACCCGCCTCGGCCTCCCAAAGTGCTGGGATTACAGGCATGAGCCACCATGCCCAGCATGGCTAGTTATTTCTCTTTCATGTACTCGACATCTCAACTTAATTTTGTTAGTATCTTTTGTCATAGTGGTTTATCTTCACATGTAATTGTGACTGTAGTATTATGTCTATATTTTTATTTCATGGGCCAAATTACTATAAATACATACTTAAATAAGATGTAAATACACTGATTACCACGTAATCCCAGAAGAAAGATTGTCCAAGATGAAACTGCATTTATTGACCCAAGAATGGTTCACTATTTATGATGGAGAGAGATTTTCCTCAAGCAAGGAACAAGATTCAAATGATACCAGCTGTTGAAATAATTGCACTATATTGTGGTGAGCCAAGCTATAGAACCTGAAACATAAGACATAAAACATTGGCCAGGCGCGGTGGCTCAAGCCTGTAATCCCAGCACTTTGGGAGGCCGAGGTGGGTGGATCACGAGGTCAGGAGATCGAGACCATCCTGGCTAACACGGTGAAACCCCCTCTCTACTAAAAATACAAAAAATTAGCTGGGCGTGGTGGCACATGCCTGTAGTCCCAGCTACTCGCGAGGCCAAGGTGGGAGAATCACTTGAATCTGGGAGGCGGAGTTTGCAATGAGCCAAGATTGTGCCACTGCACTCCAGCCTGGGCAACAGAGTGAGACTCCATCTCAAAAAATAAATAAGTAAAGAAAAAAAAAAATTTTAGCGTACAGACTAAATTATTGATTTTAGATAATATAATTATTTGTTCGTTAATGGATGGCTACTAACAGCAACTTTATTATAATTAATGTAATCATTGAAATATACTCAAAAGATGTAAAATTGTACCTGGAAGGTATGGAAATGTGTTCATTAAGTAAATTGATATAGTTAGATTTGTAGTGAGTTCAGAGTTAACACTGGAATTTAAAAAACAGGTTTGTTGAGATCTAATTTATATCCATAAAATTGTTTCATTTTAAGTATATAATTCAATGACTTTTAATATACTTGCTATAAGTTGTGAAACCATCCCCCACATTCAAATCTTAGAACATTCCTATCAGCTGCCCCCGAAAAGATGTTTTTTTAACAAAAAAAAGAAAAATATCACATGATATATTTGAATGTGTAAACTGCCGAAGTTATATTGGTATGAAAGCCACATTGGTGACATTGTTTTCTAAAATGTTTCTTTTGTGAACTCCAGAGGGAAGTTACTCTCACTGTAGTCACCAGACAATAGAGATGTCCTGTTTAAATGCAATTATTGTCTCCGTTTAGCACATGGTAAGGCCAGCATTGGAGAAAAGATGCATATTCTAGCCACGTTCACCCAGACACATAGTTTCTGTAATAATGAGTCACTATTCCATTTTTAACATCATTGTATGCATAGAGGTTTTACAATAATTACTCTATTATCCTGAAAATAATATCAAGGACTCTTGTATGGCAGGTAAATCAGGGTTTAAAACCATAGAAAAGTTTATTCTCACATTGAATGCTATATAGATAAAATATCAGTAGTCACCATCAGAGATTGGTGTGGGGGATAGGACCTCTAGTCTGTCTCCATAGACTGAGTCTGTATCTCAGAAATTATTTCTCCTACTTTTGTATCTTTGCCACAGGAACAGTTTCTACTCCAGAGGAATCTCCTTTTTCAGATGTGAGCACTCACAGAGACCCAGCATACTCCTCTTTCCTTTACATAAAGACTCTGCCTCACATTCTAAAACAGAAAATACTCATCTGATTTCTTCTTAATGCCAGGACTTTGGGCTTAGTGTGATGTCCTAGTGTGTGTGTGGGAAGGAAGCCAGCCAGTCTCTGAGGTATGAGTTTGTCATTCTGAGATAGCATCTTTTCATAGAACTACAATGGTCAATTCACCATGAGTGAATGCTTGGTGAGGTGACAATACTTCTGAAAAACTTTTCATTACCAATTATCAGAAACAACTTCAAGTTCCTAATGAACATCACCAAAGAGATATTTGGAGTGTTTGGTAGAGGCCGTTCTGTTTCCAAGATCCCTGAAGACAGACTGTGGCGCTTATGGAGGAAGCAGAAAATGCTGAGGTCTGAACACTTGAGGACAGTAATGCTGAAAATCTTTGTATTTGCCTATAGGGTTTGTGTATCTGCTTCAGTGAAATGTTCTTAAATGTCTTTGCCTTTTTATAATTCATTTTAAATAGACTTTTTAAACAGCAGTTTTAGGTTTACAACAAAATTAAGCGGAAGGTAGAGAGATTTCCCATATACACTGTACCCCCACACAAGGACAGCCTCCCCCATTATTAACAACCCACCAGAGTGGTACATTTGTTACAATCAATGAACCTACATTGACGTGTCATTATCACCCAAAGTTCATAGTTTACATTAAGGTTCACTTTTGTGTTGTATAGTCTGAGTTTGGACAAATGTATGATGACATGTGTTTACCATCATGGTATCATACAAGGTACTTTTACTGTCCTCAAAATCCTCTGTGCTCCACCTAGATTGTCTTCTTTCTTTCAGTTCTATCACTTGTTTCACATATTTTGCAGCTCTCTGTCCTATATTGTCAATTATTCCCAATTAATTATCACCCTCCTATGAAATTACACATCTCTGCCCTTTGATATCAGGCATGGCCCTTGGCTTGAGGCAATGCTTCAAGTCAAGGATTGAAATTCCTTGCCTACTTTATGACAGGCTTGGCTTTCTGCGTTCCTTGGCCAATTTGGTGTGAGTGGAGATGACATGTTTACATTTAAAAACAATTTTTTTTAATGAGAAACTGTCAATAAGTTGGAGAAACTGTCAACTTATTTGTTGATTGTCCCTGTCAATTTTCTCTAATTATAATCATTTTGACTATTTTCAGCTCCTTAAAAAATTGTTTATCATGGGTATGTCCTTTGGTTGATATAAGCCACCTTCCTCAAGTAGCTCAATGTCATTCTTGTAGCTTTTTTCTTTATTCTTAGGCTTATTGCAGGAATGATACAAAATTCTTCTTTGCTCAGAGAAAATAACTAAAACTCCCCTAAAGGCAGTTGACTCACCAGAGTTCTCAAATGACTTGGAAATCGGTAAAATGCAGATTCCCAGGCCGCATTAGGCCCAGCTGAATTCATCTGGACAGTGTTTTTGTTTTCAACAGTTTTACTGAGGTGCAGTTGATACATAGTTATGCACTGCATAACAATGTTTTGGTCAATAAAGGACTGCATATACAATGGTGGTCCCATTAGAATACTGTATTTTTACCATACCATTTCCATGTTTGGACACGTTTAGATACACAAATACCATGGTGTTACAGTTGCCTATGATAACATGCTGTCCCCATTTGTAGCCTAGGATCAACAGTCTATATGGTGAAACCCTGTCTCTACTAAAAATACAAAAATTAATCGGGCATGGTGGTGCGTGCCTGTAGTCCCAGCTACTCGGGAGGCTGAGGCAGGAGAATCGAACCATGGAAGTGGAGGTTGCAGTGAGCTGAGTCTATTGTAAATTATTGTAAAAAGTCTACATGGTTTAGCCTAGGTGTGTAGTAGGCGATCCCATGTAGCTTTGTGTAAGCACACCCTATGATGTTAGCACAATGATGAAATCAACAAATTTCTCAGCACATATCCTCATCATTAGGTGGCCCATGACTGTGCTATAAAAGGCTGCACATATTGAGGGTTAGGTCAGCTTGGGGCCCCACTTGCTCAAGGGGCAGGCTCTACCCAGACAGCTGGCACCCCTCAGCTATGTGCATCCATCCTTAGGCAGGGCAAACTCAAGAGTCATCTCTACTCCCTGCTGTGCGCAACCCTTTGAGTACCTGGTTCTGCCAAGAAAGCTACAAAATTGTGTGGCTCCAGGGCAGCAACTTGTGGATCATGTTCCCGAGGCCTGGTGAGAGAAACTTGCATGTTTGAATTTAAATGGAAGCTAGAAGAGGCTTCATTTGCTTCCTCTAACCCTGTCTTTTCTCTGCTACTATGGTATGTCCTGATAGAGATTGAATTTTACCCTGAATCCCAGCATCACATTGTGGAACTAAGAGGTGAATAATGATAGTTCTGAGGAAGCAATAAATGTTTGTTCTTGCAAGCCTCTAAGAATTCAAAGATATTTGCTACCACATTACAACTTCCAGAAAGCTGAAAGTACACTTTCAATGACCTGTTTTTTTCTTTACTCACCTTAACCTTCCAAATCCACAGTCACAGATAGTAGCTCATTATCTCCACTAATTGTAGTAACTTTGAAATCTGCATTTGAGAATTCTCTTCATATGATTACTTTCTTCCCTTCCATTTTATATGTTCTACTTCCATTAGAATAACCATTTATTTTAGGCTGGGTGCAGTGGCTCACACCTGTAATCCCAGCACTTTGGGAGGCTGAGGCGGGCGGATTACAAGGTCAGGAGTTCAAGACCAGCCTGGCCAACATGGTGAAACCCTGTCTCTATTAAAGATACAAAAAATTAGCTGGGCGTGGTGGCACGCGCCTGTAATCCCAGCTACTCCGGAGCTGGGCAGAAAAATTGCTTGAACCCGGGAGGCAGAGGTTACAGTGAGCCAAGATTGCACCATTGCACTCTAGCCTGGTGACAGAGTGAAACTCCGTCTCAAGAAAAAAAAAAAAAACAACATTTATTTTTAATTCATCTAGAAATATATTACCTTTTATTATGTGACCACCCTCAATGAACTATTTGTTCTCTCACTTATAACTTTACCCAATTGGTTTATCATCATCAGATATTTGTAAATGTCAAGAAACTTGCCCTCTTTCACTCTGCCTCCTTCACCTTACTAATCCTCAGAATCAGATATGCTCAGTTACTGACTATGGTCCCCTTACAACCAGGAAGCTCACATTGATGACAAAAAAACAAAAAGAAAAGCCCAAGCAAACAAACAAATTTTAAAAAACCTCTAGGCTTGGGGGCTTTGTGTTAAATTTGAGTTAAAATAAAATTGCCGACGTTCATCCAAGGGTGCTGTTTCCCAATTTGTCATATGGTAATGGAAAATTTCTTCCAACTGGGGTGTTTAGACCACTTCCTTTTAAAGTGATTATTATATGGTTAAACTATCTTGGTATTAGTTTTATGTTGTTGGCTTTGTTCTCTTTTCTTTCATTTCCTTTGGGTTTTTAAGTGGCTCTCTTTCAATTCCTTTTTTGGCTTTAGTGTTAACAATAACCAAATTTTTAGCATTTGCTTTAGGGGGGTTATACTATACAGCTTATCACAGCCTACCTTCCAGTGATTCCATACAACTTCATGTAGAGCATCAGATCCTTACCCAAGTATACTTTCATTTCACAACTGTTGGTGTGTGTGCTGTCATTATCATACATCTAACTTTTAGATAACCTACAAGCGGCTCCAGGGCAGCAACTCATGGATCATGCTCCCGAGGCAGATTGTTATTTTCTAAACAGTTACATTTTAAAGAGATTTAAAAGGAAGAAATACATTTAAAAATTACCCATGTGGGGCCGGGTGCGGTGGCTCACGCCTGTAATCCCAGCACTTTGGGAGGCTGAGGCGGGCGGATCACGTGAGGTCAGGAGTTTGAGACCAGCCTGACCAACAAGGAGAAACCCCGTCTCTACTAAAAATACAAAATTAGCCGGGCATGCTGGCGCAGGCCTGTAATCCCAGCTACTCGGGAGGCTGAGGCAGGAGAATCGCTGGAACCCGGGAGGTGGAGGTTGCGGTGAGCCGAGATCTCACCGTTCCATTCCAGCCTGGGCAGCAAAAGTGAAACTCCCTCTCAAAAACAAAAAACGAAAAACAAAAACAAAAAAAAAAAACAAAAAAATTACCCATGTGGTTACTATTTCTGGCACTCCTCATTCTTTTGTGTAGATCATGTGTTACGAAACACAAGTCAAATATGAATTACTGAGAGAGGAGGCAGGACTCCAGACCAGATTGGACTCCAGACCAGATTGAAAACTAGCTGAAACAGGGAAGAGGCAAAAGCACCTCTCCATAAGACATGCCCTCCATTGCCATGTCAGTTTACCATTGCCATCGAAACACCTGGAAGTGACCACCCCTTTCCACTGCAATGACCTGGAAGTGACCACACCCTTTCTAGAAATTTCTGAAAAACCTGCCCCTTAGTTTGCACGTAATTAAAAGTGGGCATAAATAATGACTGCAGACCTGTCTCTGAGCTGCTACTCTGGGCACACTCCTTTTGGGGTAGCCCTGCCCTGCAAGGAGCCGTTCGTTCATCTGCTGCCGCTGTTGCCGCCACTCCAATAAAAGTTGCTACCCCACTTTGGGAGGCTAGGGCGGGTGGATCACCTGAGGTCAGGAGTTTGAGACCAGCCTGACCAACATGGTGAAGGCCCGCCCCCATCTCTACAAAAAATGCAAAAATTAGCTGGGCGTGGTGGCACAAGCCTGTAATCCCAGCTACTCAGGAGGCTGAGGCAGGAGAATCGCCTGAACCTGGAAGACGGAGGTTGCAGCGAGCTGAGGTAGTGCCTTTGCACTCCAGGCTGGGCAACAAGAGCAAAACTCCGTCTCGGGAAAAAAAAAAAAAAAAACGCGCTACCCACTACCAGTTCACCCTTGAATTACTTCCTGAGCGAATCCCCAGTTTGGGGGCTCGCCTGCCCTGCATCATCACCATCTGTTTTTAAATAATATTTACTTGGAACATGGCCAAACCCACGTGTAGGTACTATTGATCCATTAAAGGCAGAGTAGGGTATTTGCAACCGTATGGAAAGAATAAAATACCACTTGGCCCTTTAAAGTTTGTCAATTTCTCACGTAGAGTCATATTCTCTTTTTTCTTTTGAGACCGAGTCTTGCTTTTGTCACCCAGACTGGAGCGCAGTGGTGTGATCTCGGCTCACTGCAACCTCCATCTCCCGGGTTCAAGTGATTCTCCTACCTCAGCCTCCCCAGTAGCTGGGATTACGGGTGCTCGCCACCACGCCCGGCTAATTTTTGTATTTTTAGTAGACATAGGGTTTCACTATATTGGCCAGGCTAGTCTCGAACTCCTGACCTCAGGTGATCCACCCACCTTGGACTCCCAAAGTGCTGGGATTGCAGGCGTGAGCCACCGCACCTGGCTGAGTCATATTTTCATCACATATCTGAATTACAATAAAGTTGGGGAAATAAAGTATACAGTCAGTTTTGTAGTCCAGTGCAAGGGGGACACAAGGTTTCTCCTAATTGGAAAAGAATAACTGGTAGGTCTTTTCCCTTATACCAGGGAAAACATAGGAAATATGTGATTGTGTTGCTATTTGATTTGAAACTACAGTAATGGCTAGGCGCAGTGGGTCAGGCCTGTAATCCTGGCACTTTGGAAAGCCGAGGCGGGTGGATCACCTGAGGTCAGTAGTTTGAGACCAGCCCAACCAACATGGAGAAACCTCGTTTCTACTAAAAGTACAAAAAATTAGCCCGGCGTGGTGGTGCATGCCTGTAACCCCAGCTACTCAGAGAATTGCTTGAACCCGGAAGGCGGAGGTTGCGGTGAGCCGAGATCGCACCATTGCACTCCAGCATGGGCAACGAGAATGAAACTCCATCTCAAAAAAAAATAAAAATAAAAAAATAAAGAAAGAAACTACGGTATTTTATGTGAAAATAATTTTTGATGACATTGACAGTAAAGATATAAACTGGGGCTTAAAAACTCCACTAATTTTACTTGACGCGCATTCATAAGTGGAAGTAGCAATATACCCCTAAGTGGCCCCAGGAGTAGATGACAGAGGTGTGTATCCTAACAAGTCTTTGCAGAACTGGTACCATCAAATCTCTCAGACAGTTTTGACAAATGGTATTTACTATCTTTTCATTAACTCATTACCTCACCCTACCCCTACGTCTTCCCAATAGCTACGAGGCTCCTGTAAATAAATTTGTCTGTGCATTCCACAAATAGGTCATCATGATTCTGGATCCACACTTGTATCTTAACCCCTCTAGGAAAAGAATTGTTGTTAGAAGAATCAACATGCAAAAATATACACAGTTTATATAGGTGTTTTGACTTTTAGTTCCCCAAAATAAAAAAATTATGAACCATAAGAAGTCTCAAATTTTAAATGTCTCCAACAGATGATCACACACCTCACCAAGCCACATGCTGATTGTGGATATTCCTCAATCATTATAAATATGTTCCCAACCTGACAATTTTCTCCATTTCCTCTGCCCAATTATTTTTCCCCATTTGTATCTATATGACAGAGTCCAATTACTGATTTTGCTCAAGTATCATCTTATCCTATGGGCATTTCCTGAACAGTTTAAATTAGGACATCCTGTCATTCTGTCACTACATGTACACTTTGTTGAACTTATCCTCATATTATAATTATTGCTGACTTACCCGTATAGAACATAAGCTACTTGAGAGCAGGGAATTGGTTTAGTTTCTTGCTAGATCATCAATGATTAGAATAATCCCTGAGAGCAGGGACTCTGTGCATTTGTGTTGAATGAATGAATGAATGAATGCATGCATGCACTTTTTTTGATGCAAAGAAGAAAGTTACTGCAATGCATAGTAACTTTCTCATAGATTAGCAGGTCATAGATTCTACTTTTATTCCCACACTTTGTATCTCAGGCAACATGAGCTAAATAGATCCACCTAAGCAATGGAAAAAGGTTTTCATGAAGTTTTTCTAAGCCATGAAAATGGAAGATTCACTCTCAAATGCTCCATTCTATTCGCAGTGAAAAATAACAATCTTATTTGTCAGGTAGAAAAATTTTTGTGAGTAACGACAATCTGAAAAACAGGGACTAAAAAACAAGTAGGAAGTTTATCTTTCTCACATAATAGCAAGTCCAGAGGCTGCAGTTTGGGATGTGGCAGGTCCTCTGAGAAGTCCATTCTGCCTACTCTACCTCCTCAGCATTCCTTCTCCTTAAGGAGAATGCAGATGGCTGGTGTATGACTGAGAAGGGTATAGGATGAGGGGCAAAACCATTTTCATTTTGAGGCTTTGTCTTGTTTACCTGAAAGCAGTATTTCCATATTTTTCTCCAAAGAATATTAATTCTGGTAAATGGCTACTGTAATTATAATGAAGAATGGCGATTTTCAAATTTCATATTCACACATCAAAAACAGAGGAAGAGAAAAAAACAATTAAGTTAGAAAGCCAGGAACAGTGGCTCATGCCTGTAATCCCAGCACTTTGGGAGGCTGAGGTTGGAGGATCGTTTGAGCTTGAGCATGGGAGTTCAAGACCAGCCTGAGCAACACAGTGAGACCTCATCTCTACAAAAAAATTAAAAAGTTAGCCAGGTGTAGTGGCAACACCTGTGGTCCCAGGTACTTGGGAGGCTGAGGTGGGAGGATCATTTGAGCCCAGGAGGTTGAGGCTATAACAAGCTGTGATCACACTACTGCACTGCAGCCTGGGCTGGACAGAGGGACACCCTTTCTCAAACAACAACAACAACAAAACCCACAAACATGTTGCAGACCAAATACCTGTTACCAATTATATTAATGACAACGTGGTCACCATAATTTTGGGAAGAGCCAGATTACATCAACTGACTTTGTTCTTTATCCTGAGAGTCTAATATTCTATATAACCTATCGCCTGTCTTTTGGGTGTTCGAAAAGAAAGACAAAAATTATTAAACTGTCCTTAGTGATTTTTTTTCAACTTACAGATTTACTTCTATTGAGCTCTATTTGTATCTAAATGAAAATATTTCTCCAAGTTTTAATATATTCTAATTCCACTATCAAGGTAGGAAAATGAATTTGAGATTTAAAAAAAAATTCATGCCCTCTTACCTTAAAGTGAGAGATGTACACACTTCCAAATGTATTTTCATATTAGACTATAACTTAAAGGTAATCTGTTATATCATAACTCGGGGATTTTCAGAGGGAGCCTATATTTCCAATGAAGCATTAAAGACCTTCACAGGATTTCCTCGTGTATATAGAATATACTCAATTGAGGGTGAACATTTAAAATGTTTAAGGCTATATTTGTTCCAAAAAATGAATAATCCCATCTCGTTTTAGTTTTCAATTTGTTTAGTTTCCCTTTTTATTCATTGCTTTTCCACATGTAAAATATTTTTGTCTCTACAGTCAAAATTATATTACAAATATATGAAAATCCCTATTCTGTTTTGCCTTCTCAAACTTTTTATTTTCTTAAATAGGTTTCTTGATAGGTACTAATTTCAGATTTTTTTTTATCACAAAGAGAATACCATATATGATATTCTATACCTTGTTTTTTAGGTGTGGTGGCAATCACTCCAATATGACTTTCCTCATTCTTTTTTTTCTTTTTTTTTGAGATGAGTCTCGCTCCGTGGCCCAGGCTGGAGTGCAGTGAGTGGCACAATCTCAGCTCACTGCAACCTCTGCCTCCTGGGTTCAAGCGATTCTTCTGCCTCAGCCACCAGAGTAGCTGGGATTACAGGCGTGTGCCACCACGCCCAGCTAATTTTTCTATTTTTAGTAGAGACGGGGTTTCACCATGTTGGTCAGGTTGGTCTCGAACTCCTGACCTTGTGATCTGCCCGCCTCTGCCTCCCAAAGTGCTGGGATTACAGGCGTGAGCCACCGCGCTCAGCCCTGACTTTCCTCATTCTTTTAACAGCTTCACATACATAGCCAACATTCCCCTAATTTCTCAGCCACCTTGCCTCAAGTTAAAACCATGAGACCAGTTTTGCCAAACAGGGTGTAAGTGTAATGTATCACTTTCAGGACAAACCACTTAAAACTAAGTGTGACCTTCTTGCTTGTTTCCTTTGAAACAATCAGAGGCCCATTTTTGACATGGAGAAACCATAATATGGAAGCACCTCCATCTCTGAGTTACCACATAAGCATCAGTTGCCCTACAGGGTCAACTATCCCAGTGGTGCAATTGACAGAAAAGACTCATTTTATACAGTAAGCTTCCGGGATTTAACAAAAAAGGTTTTGTATCTCCAGGCGCCACAGGACATGCCATTCCTTACGAGACTTTTAAAAGCAAAGCCTAGACAGCTTTAGCAATACCCTTTCTTGACAAACTGTTAGAGATCTGGGCCTGAAGGGCAAGGAAAGGACAATAAAGTCTGTCTTTCGACATTATTTGCTTCTCAATGATGCTCATCAATTGCTATAAATCACTGTCATGTTTCCACTGCCAATTTTTTTAGATATTCACAATACATCCCCCAAACCCCAACCTGTCCTGTGTCTTAGTCCATTTTTTGTTGCTGTAACAGAAAACCTGACCTGGGTAATTTATATGTATGTATATAATTTACGTATGTGTATATATATAATTTATTTCTTCCAGTTCTGGAGGCTGGGAAGTCCAAGGCTGAGGGGCCACATGTGGCGAGGGCCTTCTTGCTGCATCCTAACAGCAGTCATCACATGGTGAGAGAGAGGAAGCATGCCAGCTCAGCTCTCTCTTCCTCCTCTTATGCGGCTACTAATCCCAACATAGGGACCCACCCCCATAACTCCGTCTATCCCTAATGACCTCCCAAAGGCTCCCACCTCTAAATACCATCAACATATGGATTTGAGGAGTCAATTTCCAACACGAGCTTTTGGGGAATACATTCAAACACGGCACCCAGTCACCATTTTCTAAAATAATAATACTGCAGCTACCCAAAATAACCGAACAAAGACATTAGGCACCATTTGCATTCCCTCTCAAAGTTTCTAAAACCATCTCCAGTTTTGAGGTCAGTATGTCTCAGCTACTTTTCTATACTGCAATGTCCTTTGTCCACTTAACACTACCACCCCTGCAATCTGGCACTCAGAACTGTTTTCCAGAAGGCTCTTCCTGTATGGTTCTTGCTAAACTTTGCCAATGAGAAAAACATGAACGGGCCGGGCGCAGTGGCTCACAACTGTAATCCCAGCACTATGGGAGGCTGAGGTGGGTGGATTGCTTGAGGTCAGGAGTTCAAAACCAGCCTGGGCAACATGGCGAAAACCTGTCTCTACCAAAAATACAAAAAATTAGCCCATTTCTTACTCCGGTCTCAAAATAAATAAATAGATAATAAATTAAAAATAAAAAAATTTAAAATGTTGTTAAAAAAAAAAAAAAAAAAAAGGAAAACCTGAATAGGAAAGGCAGAAGTGAAGCACTAAGCCATTAATCTCAGATGAATACTGCACAGACCTCACCATCTCTAATCCCAGCCAGAAGCAGTAACTTCTAAGACACCTCCGTGAGCTCTAGTTTCTCACTGAAGCTGCCAGTGACTATTTTTCTTTGATATTCCTGCTGGAGTCTTTTCTTAACTTATGTAACTATTCTTCTTGAAATAATTGTATACGTTTTCCTAAACACAGACTAATACAATCATCCAGAATAAAGCTAATTCCATGTTTTCAAAGTTTATTCATCACAATCTGCATTACTGTATTGGTCCTGAGTCTCACTCTGTCACTCAGGCTGAGTGCAGTGTCAGTCATGCCTCACTGCAGCCTCAACCTCCCTGACTCAAGCGATCCTTTCACCTCAACCTCCTGAGTAGCTGGGACTACAGGTGCATGCCATGACATCCAGCTAATTTTTTATTTTTTGTAGAGATGAGGTCTCATTATGTTGCCCAGGCTAGTCTCGAACTCCTCGACACAGATGATCCTCTCTCCTGAGCCTCCCAAAGTGCTGAGACTACAGGTATGAGCCATAGAACATTGCCAACTTTGCCGAAATTAAGAATGCTATCAAGAAAGTGGAAAAACAGAACACAGAAGTGGAAAAAGTATTTGCAAATCTCATAAGGGTGTAGTGTTCAGAATATAAAATAACTCTTACAACTCAACCAAAAATACACAATCTAATTTTTAAAATATTAAAAGAAATTTTTGAGTAGACATTTCTCCAATGGAGATACACATGGCTAATAAACATATGAACAGATGCTCAACATTCATCATTAAGAAAATCCAACCACAATGAAATATCACTTGTAAGTGACTAGAAGGCTATATACTACTACTACTGCTAACCCAACAACTACAAACATCAATAATCGATAGGAAGTGCAGAAAATGGAACACTGGAACATTGCTGGTAGAAAAGTAAAATGGTGCAGCTGCCTTTGAAAACAGTTTGGCAAATCCACAAAAGGATAATCACTGATAATTACTATATGACCCAGAAATTCCATGTTTACAGACATACCCAAGTGAAAACATGTATCTGCAAAAACATCTTGTAAAAAGTTGTTCATAGCAGCATTTTCCATAATAGCCTAATTTCTTTTTTTTCTTTTTTTTGAGACAGAGTCTCGCTCTGTCGCCCAGACTGTAGTGCAGTGGCGTGATCTGGGCTCACTGCACGCTCTGCCTCCCGGGTTCATGCCATTCTCCTGCCTCAGCCTTCCGAGTAGCTGAGACTACAGGTGCCCGCCACCAGGCCAGCTAATTTTTTGCATTTTTAGTAGAGACAGGGTTTTACCGTGTTAGCCAGGATGGTCTCGATCTCCTGACCTCGTGATCCACCCGTCTCGGTCTCCCAAAGTGCTGGGATTACAGGCATCAGCCACTGCACCCGGTCCATAATAGCCTAATTTCAAACAGTAAAAAGAGTTCAAATCTCCATCAAATAATGAATGAACAGACAAACTGTAGAATATTATTCAGCAACAAAAAGTGATGAGGTACTAGGCTGGGTATGGTGGCTCACACCTGTAATCCCAGCACTTTGGGAGGCCTAGGCAGGCAGATCACTTGAGGTCAGGAGTTCGAGATCAGCCTGGCCAATATGGTGAAACCTTGTGTCTATTAAAAATACAAAAATTAGCTGGGCATGGTGGTGCATGCCTGTAGTCCCAGCTACTCGAGAGGCTGAGGCAGGAGAATCGCTTGAGCCTGCTAGGTGGAGGTTGCAGTGAGCTGAGATTGCGCCACTGCACTCCAGACTAGGCACCAGAGTTAGACTCTGTCTCAAAAACAACAACAAAAAAGTTATGAGGTACTAACAAATGTTAATTTTGGGTGGGCGGTATTTTTTATAGTGACAGTTTACCCAGGCTAGTCTCGAATTCCTGGGCTTAAGCGATCCGCCCATTTTGGCCTTCCAAAGTGTTAGAATTACAGACATGAGCCACTGTGCCTGGCCTAGAAATTGATTTTTTTTTTTTGGACAGGGCTTTGCTCTGTCACTTAGGCTGGAGTGCAGTGGCATGATCCTAGTTCACTGTAACCTCCAACTCCTGAGCTCAAGGAATTCTCCTGCTTCAGCCTCCTGAGTAGCTAGGACTATAGAAATGTGCCACCATGCCCAACTAACTTCTAAATTTGTAGACAAGGTCTTGCCATGTTGCCTATGCTAGTCTCAAACTCCTGGGCTCAAGCAATCCCCTCGCCTGGGCCTCTCAAAGTGCTGACATTACAGATGTCAGCTTCCATGCCCAGTTGGCTATCTGAAAATTTAAACTACAGTTGAGTATTCACTCCAGCCCCACCAGATAAACATCATAACACCCCAAGTCAGTCATCTTTCACTGCCTTCTCTAGCCATTTTTGAACCAGGATGGGAAATCTACCCTGTTCTCTCCAGAAAGCCTTTTGTAATAAACATTCTTATAATACTTTGATGTAGAGTACCACCAATCCTGAAATCTAAACCAAACTTTGCACGGGGTTCCCTCCTGTTCCAGTGGAGTGGCGACAAGTGCAAATCAGTGAAAAAATGTTTTGGTGGTAAATACACGAGGTTTCTAGTTTCTTTAAAAAAAAAATCCATTGCCTATGTTCATTATTAAGAGGAAACTCATGAACACTGCTTTTTTTCAAATTATTTCACAGAGTGCTCCAAGTACAAAAAAAGTTATTATTTCAGACATTTTATTTACTAATAATTTTCATATGCTTACATTTGTATTTTCCTCTCATGTAAAAGGCATGCAGAAATAAAGTTATGTAGAAAAAAGGCATGTAGAAATATAATCGCACAGTGCATATTCATGAACGGGAAGGCAGGTTTCAGGGGGTCTGATATTGTCCCACTATGGCATGGCATTTTCTTTATAGCTATAGAAGTCATCTGGGCAGAGTGTGGAGAAAATATTTCAAGTGCAAATTATGAATGTATATTTCTTAAATTGTATACTGTTTGAACATAACATGGATAGAAATTGTTGTAGATGACATTCAACCTTGAGAGTCTAATGATGTATTATAGTGTTTGATATTAAGTGTCCCAATGAGGTAGGATATGCTTGGGTTGACAGAAGGCACATGATTCATTCAGGGTTACTAAAAATGATTATATTTTACTAATTAAGACATGAGAAGTGTAATATATTCTAAATAAAATGGTATCAAATGCAATCTCAGGGGCCAAATGTGAATCCCCTGTAAGAACACTACTCTGGTTCTTTTGATGGAACTGTCCTCTATGGTAACCATTCTCTCTTCAGTTTCCAAAAATAAGACCTATGTTCAATAATCTGTGATATGCAACAGTTACTACCTTTCAAGAGAGGGTGACTATCATTCCCACTCCATTTCTTTCTACCACATATGCAGTCTCTAGTAACTGACCATTTTACTTCCATGAAAATCTCTCAATGTCCCACCCTGTTCTTCTTTCTTGGTCATCTTGTAGCGTAACCAATCTCTCCTATAATCGACAAAGGTCCCCAGTCCTATCGACAATTCTAAGGGGTCCTGACCACATAAAACATATATGTTAGGCAATAGTTTTACCTCTCTTCTGTCACAAACCCCCATGCTCTTATAGTATATTGTATATCAGTGTTCTTGGCTGGGCACGGTGGCTCACGCCTGTAATCCCAGCACTTTGGGAGGCCAAGGCAGGTGGATCACCCGAGGTCAGGAGTTCAAGATCAGCCTGGTCAACATGATGAAACCCCATCTCTACTAAAAATACCAAAAAAAAAAACAAAAACAAAAAAAAAAACAGGTATCATGGTGCATGCCTGTAATCCTGGCTACTCGTGAGGCTGAGGCACGAGAATCGCTTGAACCCGGGAGGCAGAGGTTGCAGTGAGCTAAGAACATGCCACTGCACTCCAGCCTGGGCAACACAGCAAGACTCTGTCTCAAAAAAAAAAAAAAAAAAAAAAAAAAATTACTGTTCTTGCTTTTTCCAGGTTTCAATAATATAAATAAGCCACACCTAAGGAAGTAGTCCCTTCCATCTTACATCCATTCCTTGAGACAATCATGAAAATGAAAAGCATGCCGTGAAGATTTAACATCAACAGATTTCATACTTTTAAAAATATGAAATAACTGAATAAAAAATTTTTAACACTGACGTTACATCTTTCCATAGATGTCCTTGCTCCTCTGACACACACCATTTCATGAGTTTGTGACTTTTTAAAATTGTCTGTGAATTTAACATCGATCTTCAAGAAGGAATTTAAATCTTCAGGAAGGAATAAAGACTTAGTTCCCTCTAGCCTGAATTTTTGTATGACAAAATGCTTGCATATAAGGATGAATTTCCATTGAGAAATTTAAAATAATTTACCAACTTAACTTGTAATGCTTCTCTCCAATATGAATGGTGTATCCTGAAGTCAGAACGTTGCTTAAAGGACTTGCCACATTTGTATGGTTTCCATCCTGAATGTCTTCTGTTATAACCATAATAGGGTAAATATTTTTATAAAGCTGTTCACATTCATTATATTTGTAAGGCTTCTCTACAGTAAGAATTCTGTGATGTTCCACAAGGCTTGAACTTTGGATAAGCCTTGCCATACGTGTTATCTTCGTGTGGTTTATCTCAAAGACGTATATTCTGGTATCAAGTGAGGTATAAGCCATAGCTAAAGGCTTTACCACATTTTCGTTTTATATGGTTTCTTTTCACAATGGAGCCCCCGATGCTAAGTACAGCTTGAATACTTAATTTTTGTCTCATTATATTTGATATGTTTTTCTCTATTATAACTTTTTTGATGATCTCCAAGGTTTGAACTTTGGAATAAAGCATTACCATGTATATTATGTTTACAATGTTTCTTTTCAATGTGTATTTTCTGATGTCTAGTGAGGTTTGCAAATTGGGTAAAAGCTTTGCCACATTCAGTACATTTGTAAGGTTTCTCTCCAGTATGGATTTTCTTATGCTGAGTAAGATTTGAACGTTCAGTAAAGGCTTTGCCACATTCAGTACATTTGTAAGGTTTCTCTCCAGTATGAGTTCTCTGATGACCCCAAAGGTGTGAACGTTTCATAAAAGCTTTATCACATTTATTACATTTGTAAGGTTTTTCTCCAGTGTGAATTCTCTGATGTTCCACAAGACTTGAACTTTGGACAAAAGCCCTGCCACACACATTACATTTGTGTGGCTTCTCTCCAGGATGTATATTCTGATGCCTAGTGAGATGTGAACACTGCTTAAAAGCTTTCCCACACTCATTACATATGTAAGGCTTCTCTCCAGTATGGATTCTCTTATGTTGGGTAAGGCTTGAACGCTCAGCGAAGGCTTTGTCACATTCATTACATTTGTAAGGTTTCTCTCCAGTATGAATTCTTTCATGACCCCAAAGGTGTGAACGCTGGATAAATGCCTTACCACATTCATTACATTTGTAAGGTTTCTCTCCAGTATGCATTCTCTGATGACTTGCAAGATTTGAATTTTGACTACAGACCTTGCCACATATATTACATTGATATGGTTTCTCTCCTGTATGGACTCTCTGATGCCTAGTGAGGTTCGAACACTGGTTAAAGGCTTTGCCACACTCGTTACATTTGTAAGGTCTCTGTCCCGAGTGAATTCTCCGATGATTAGTGAGGTTCGAACTTTTGCTAAAAGCCTTTCCACAGTCATTACATTTGTATGATTTTTCTCTAATGTGTGTTCTCCCATACTGTGTATGTAACAAAGGGTATTTCAAAATCTTCCTATATTTATTACAAATGTTTTTGACACAAGGAGGAAGTGGTGAAACTGAGGAGCTATTGACAGACTTCTCAACTGGATTACATTCATACATTTTCTCCCCAGTTTGAAATCTCTGTAGTTCAGCCAGCTGTCCCTGTAGGCTTAATCCAATTCTATTTTCAAAACACTTCACATATTTGCTTCCGGCATACCTTATGTTATTTTTCAGTTTTAACAAGTTCCTTATAAATGGCTTGTCATGTATGAAATACTGGTATGCACTATCTCTTATAGAAACACTCTGCTTTAAAGAGAAATGTATTGAGGATTTATTATGTTGTTGATCTTTTCTGTGAGTGAGATTTTTGATACAGGTCAAAGGCGTTCCTTTGTAATTTTTTGCATCATAGTCCCACAAGCTGTCAAACTGAGGCATATTTTCCCAGATTTCCTTGAGGTCAAAATTGTTGATGCCATGGCTTTCCTTTCTTTCTAATATCACCAGATGGTATAATTCCTCTTTATTATTTTCCTTTGGTGATAATCCCTTGCTTGTAAATCCAACAGAAATATCTGAAAGATATAAAAACAACCACAGGCTTTCCATCAAATAGAGTTGCAAGGTAAATATTTTATTAAAATACATAATATTACAAGAAAACTAAGATTTACAATGAACAGAGTTATGAAGTTTCTCAACCGTCTTTAAACGTTTAAGAACACAAAAGGACTAGCTGTCCTCAATAAAGTAACATAGTAACAAAACATGTAACAAATTATTTTAAGCACAGTTTAAAACACCCTAAAGCTAAAACACTCATACTATGTAAATCCACATAAACTCTGAAAGAAGAGGTATTTTTCCACCACCACTCCAAGGAACACGTAAATTGGCATAGCTATATGGTAGTCTCATATTTGAAGATAAACAAATAGTAATGCATTATTTAGTACATAATTATTACACACAAATAAAAGGTAAGGCACAGCTCAAGCTTATCTAATAAAAAATATTTAAAAATGACAATTCATAATTGCAAAAAAAACTGCAAGGAAAAATTAGGAAGAATTTAATAAAATTTTGAATATTTACAAATTGCAAATATGAATACTTGTTATAAAACTACCTATACCCACACAGAATGTGCATTTTGCAGCATTAACAATTTGTGCATGGTGGTTGTATTGCATAATATATACTGAAAAACCATCATCTGTAAATCATTATAAAAATAAATAAAACACTTTAGTAACCTGTGAAAATCTAACAGACAAGTTAATAACCACAATTACACAAAATTGTTAGTGAAATTCTAAAGAATTATTGCTTATGAACTACAGAAAAAACTTACAGAAGGAACACACAATAGGAAAAATAATACTTTGAGAATCACTAAATTTTGAAATGTCAGCTTCAGGTAAATGCACATTATTATAAAGATGAAGAATTAGGACGGGAGTCTGAAATAATTTCATGCCTGCAGTTACATGACAGCAGTATATAGAGAAACTCCCTGACTAGGAAATGTCATCTAGTATTCTAGTTCTATGGCCAAAACAATACGTATAATGAAAGCTGTGTGCTTTAACATTTTATTATGTAGAGTCAGAAAATGCTGATATGAAAAAAATTACAAAAAATATGTAAGATATAATGCAGGCAAAGGTCAATCTCATAAGAAACATGACAGACACTTGACATATCTTATTCATAAAGGTAACTTTTCAAACCACACTAAATGCTATGCAAGTTACTAAGGTCTCTAACAGCATTAATTGATGTAAATCCTCTTGAGGTAAATTATTACACCTTTTCATACCAAAACAAAGGGCTGAAGAGGTTTACATATCTATTCCTAACTCACACAGAAAGCAAATTTAAAAGCCAGAATCTGAACCTGTGTGTGCAGGCTAAGATGCTATGTTCACAGCATTAAGCACCACTGGCCACCCAGGGCAGTACAGATTATACGTCACAGCAAATACGAGGCGTGTACACTGGAAGAAATGTTTCAAGGCAGATATGGGACCTGACCTGTGTCACCTATAGTGTGACAACACCACTGCTCTCAGATAGCATTTAAGTCACCTTGTCTTGCACACGTTGTTTAGACAGTGACCAGATCATGTTGCTGTCCTGAGTAAGCTGTCCTGTGTATAAGTAGGAGTCATTCTTTACACAGTGTGTGCAATGAAGGGATGTTATTCTGTGCTAAAAAGAAATGAGCTGTCAAGCTATAAAAAGACATGAAAGAAATTTATTTTATTTATTTATTTTTTGAGATGGAGTCTCGCTCTGTCACCCAGGCTGGAGTGCAGTGGCATGGTCTTGGCTCACTGCAACCTCTGCCTCCCAGGTTCACGCCATTCTCCTGCCTCAACCTCCCGAGTAGCTGGAACTACAGGCACCCACTACCACGCCTGGCTAATTTTTTGTATTTTTAGTAGAGACGGGATTTCACCGTGTTAGCCAGGATGGTCTCGATCTCCTGACCTCGTGATCCGCCCGCCTTGGCCTCCCAAAGTGCTGGGATTACAGGCGTGAGCCACCATGCCCGGCCCTAGAAATTTAAATGCATATTATTAAGCGAAAGAAGCCAATCTGAAAAGGCCATATACTATATGGTTCCAACTATATGACATTCTGGAAAAGGCAAATCTATGGAGACAGTAAAGAGATCAGTGGTTGCCAGGTGCTGGGGGGAGGGAGAGGTGAACAGACAGAGCACAGGCTTTTTAGGGCAGTGTAATTATTCTGTAAGATACTATTATGGAGGATATATGTCTATTATATATTTGCCCAAACCCAAAGCATATACATAGAGTGAACCCCAACATCGACTATGGACTTTGGGTGATAATGATGTGTCAATGTAGGTTTTATCAATTGTAACAAATGTACCACTGTGATAGGGGATGGTGACAATGGGGGAAGACGCTGTGCATGTGTGGGGGCACAGAGTATATGGGAAATCTAGTACCTTCCATCAAGTTTGCTGTGAACATAAAATTGCTAAAAAACAAAAAGTCTATTTTTAAAAAGTATAAGCTAAGAGTTGATATAAAGTTACAGGAAACAGAAGTAAAAGGAATAACGAATACTATCCTTTAACAAAGTTTTGGAGGTTATATATGTTTTGAGGAAACTAATATTCAGACATAAACACTCGAGGAAGAAATCTTCTGGTAAAATATATAAAACACCATGAGAGTATATGAAGCAGAAAAAAAAATATATAATAAAACAATATTCATTCATCTCATGGCCCCACACACTGTAGATATAAAACAAAACATACTGAGTATCATAAAAACATGTAACTGGTGATTAAATAAATACAAGTTCATTTATACCAATGACATTGGCAAAATCAAAGTGTCAGTGGCCTAAACAAATTATACTGAACTTTAAAAATGTATGCACAATTCAACTTTATAAGCTCCCTCAATAAAGGCATAAAATTCATACTGAAGAAAAATGTACAACTGCACATATGGGATGAATAATGTGGTATGAACAACAGTTTGGTCAACATTTTCGCAGATACGAGGTTGAGAACTTGGACAATGTTCTTCCTAGGATAAATTTCTACACCTTGTATTGCTGGCTCCAAGGGGATGATCATTATATATCTAATCAGCATTGTCACACTGCCCTTGGGAGACACTGTAAACTCCACAAAAACCAGAAGGTCAGAAGCACTTATCCCTCCGGCTCTCCTGATTCTCTCTCAGCATAGGGGGACATGCTGGCTACTCTACTCAGTGGCTTCAAGAGGCACCTCTGTATGTAGCAGAATGATACTGTAATAGATTAATTAATGTTCTCTTTCAAGAATATTCTGTTACCAAGGAAACCTCTTCCATGGGAGAGTTCACCAAAAGTTGTCCATCGCCTATTGATGGGTTATCACAGCAGAAAGAGAGGAAATTTCATACTCTAGGAATGTGTATTTCTTTTTCTTTTTTGAGATGGAGTTTCGCTCTTCTTGCCCAGGCTGGAGTGCAATGGCGTGATCTCGGCTCACCACAACCTCTGCCTCTCGGGTTCACGT